>NW_028263378.1:31925000-32525000 GCF_051168715.1 Poecilia mexicana | reverse complement strand
GATGTACCCTTTAAAGAGGATCCAAATGAGGTTCCAACACAAGATGAGAAACTGCTGATCCACTAGAAAAACAACAATATTTTCCTAATGGAAACAAAGATGAAGAATTATATAGAGACTGATGTCAACTAGATCAATGAGCACATGAGAGGTGTAGACCTTTATGACCAAACCCCCTCAAGGTTCAATGTCATGGTCAGGTCCAAGAAGTGATGGTGGTCCATACCAAAAGCACACCTGAAACGGTGCCGGTAGCCTAGGAGGTTGGAGTTTATCTTGTACCTGGTGGGTTGCCTGCTGGAACCCCCACTTTGTTTGTGTCAATAGTTGTGACCTTGATCAAGAGGACAATTCAGCCACCATGCCAGCCGGTGGTATTCAGAGGACCCTGGTGGAGGAGCCGGTGTATGACTGCCTTACTTCTGTCAAACTGTGGCAGGCAAGGTGTAGCTACAATATAGTAGCTTACTGCTGTCGGTGTGTGAATGTGTGTATGAATGGGTGAATGACTAAATGTGGTGAAAACATTTTCAGGTCATTTGGACTTGATAAAGAACTACACAAGTACAGGCCATTTACCTTTCAGATATTATTTTACAAATGTGTCGTAGGAGGAACAACTGATTTGCTCATCATGGCTTATTATCTTATGCAAAGGTTTGGTATAAGGCCAGCAGGTCATGGAAATAGATCTCAAATGGACACTTCTCTTCAAGTTATGACGAGATGTAACCAAGACACTTTCTGGTCAGTCAATGCAAGAGTCGTTTCCAGAGATGTTGTTCCAGTTGTTGCTTTTGCACCACCCATGCCTTGGAGAAATTCAAGGTTTTATTGCACACTGAGTGCTTCAAGAAAGAACATGGAAAGTAAGAAAGAGATGAAATAACCTAAAATTGAAGAAAACCAAAGTCACCAAATGGTGAGAAGGAGCCATACTACTCTCCTTTGATTCCAGGCCTTGGGGTCCGGTATCCTGCAACTTTCAGGTGTGTTCCTGGTCCAACACACCTGAATTAAATGGATCACCCTCTCAGTATGCAGTCCAGTTCTCCAGAGTCCTGCTTATCACCTGATTCAGGTGTGCTGAAGCAGAGGCGGCTGGAAAAGATGCATGACACAGGCCCTAAATCCTGGAGACGGAGACCCCTGGACTAAGTCTATTGAGTTTTACTTTATGACAGTGTGACAAATGTTCATAATTTTCAGAAATATAAATGAAAGCCTCTACTGTAGATGTTATCTTTATGATCTATGTTACTGTGATGACACTACAACTGACTGAAGTTCAATATAATTATGCATAAACACTCAAGCACTCAAATTTACCTTGGTTTAGAATATATTGATAGTCAAATTTGTACTTTACAGATCAAATGTTGAACTAAAGTAATGCTGTGGCAAGATATATTCTACTAAAGAAACAATGTTCACATATTATGATCATGTCTATTTGGAAAAAGCACTTTTAGCTCATCTTAGTATTAGAACACCATATTATCCCACCGGTCACAATTGTGACCGAACATAAAACACACTTTTTTACATACTTTTCCACAATTTTTAAAATTATTTCCCTGATTAGTTCAAAGGGCAATCAATGACATCGGATTTTCATATTTACATGTTTGGGAAAAATTTGGAATGAATGGGTTAAAGCCACAAACAAACTATCCATCTTATTGTCTCTGGGATGTGAAAACATGAGATTTGATTAAATTAGAACTACACAGATGAGAAGGAACACAGATTTCATAATATATATTTTTTTATTATTAAAAACAGTAGATGGTTCTTGCATATCAATGCTATAAGAACAGCCACATTTTTTAAATTAAATGTGTCACCAGTGCATTTGGCCGGGTGTTCCTGCTCCAGAAAGGTGAAGGTCTCTGGTCACCCTGAAGCTGTGAGCCCACTGGAAACAGAGACCAGAGGTCTGCAGGATGATCTGCTGTGACAGCTTAGCATCTGAAAACATACACGATAGAAACATTAATGAATGTGCTGCAAAAACAAGCTGTACTTTTGACCTGGTGGCGATCAAAAGTACACCTGTTGGCCTCAAGTTTGGTTACAAATATGACTGTAGTTGGAAAACATCAGCGTTAGCTTACCGTCTGGGCAACCGGAGGATCCTGGACGGACAGCAGCGGTGCATGTCTGAAAGATGGCCTCCGATGCAGATCTCCAAGGCTTGCCACCGTCATTCTTTCAGCTCGATGCTCCGTAGAGCTGCCACTGGATATTGCAGTTCACTTACGATGTACAGTCAAGTCTGCTCCTTATAGTTGAATCACAGCTGGTAGCTACGAAGGCGTCCTGAACCTTCAGTCGTAAGCCAACTTCAGCGGCCGCTTCGTCCAAACTATAAAAAACCCCGACGGTGAAGCTCTGAGTCCATCAGAGCCGCCAGCTGAAACACGTTCTGTCTGAGCGGCCACACAAAAATAAAGTCAGGAGTAATAACACTATTTTCTAATGAAGTTGATGAGCTTCTGCTTATTGATAACCCGTTAGTAGGTCGCCATCTTTCTTGAAAGCAAAGTAGGTGTGACGCTAACCAACCAATTGGGGAAGTTGTAGCCTGATGACGTGCCACTCCTCATTTGCATTTATTTTTCCCCCTAAGTTTTGCGGGGAAAATAGAATGTGGGTAAGTAAAAAAAGGGATATATGAGAAATTGATTAATGAAACTGGGAAATAGAAAATCGGGTTAATGGAAAAAGGAAATTGAAAAACGGTTAAATTAAAAAATAGATTAATGAAAAATGGGTAAATGGATAAAGGAATAAATGACAAATAGATAAATAAAAAAGAGAAATTGGGAAACTGATAATATGAAAAATAAATAAATTAAAAATTGGTTTAATGAAAAAGCTAAATTATTTATTTAACAAATTTTTTATTTATTTCACTCATTTACTTCATTTTTTGATTTATTTTACTCATTTTTTATTTATTTAACCCATTTATTTATTTATTTATTTATTTATTTAATTTTGGCGCAAATGGCTCTCCATAGTTTATACTTATGTGATTCTCTGCATCATAATTTCAGGGATGGAAACATCTTGTCTCCTGTCCTAACATAGCATGAACTTAACCTTGTTTGCCACTAGTGGCATTTATTTTGAAAGAAATCCAACAAGAAAGGAGATAGAAACAGGGTTGGTGGGGGAGGACATGCAACCAAGGAGCCACGTAGCAGTGTTGTAGTCAAGACCACCTAACCCGAGACCAAATCAAGACCAAGAGTGCTGGTCTTGATCTTGATTTGACACACAAAAATTAAGCTTACCTATCAAAATTGCTTCTCAAATTGATCTGAAAGATCCACATTCCCATAAAGACACCTAGATCAGTGGTCCCCAAACTACGGCCTGCGGGCCGATTTGGCCCGTCTCCATATTTGGTCTGGTCCTCTGAACAATACCAGACAGCATTTAGATTTTTTTCATATACTGTATTTTCCCGTTCCCCTCTCTTGCAGGTACTGCATACCCCTGCTAAATCTTTTAGGGGTACGCGATACCCGACCGTACCCCCTTACTTTCAACCTGTATATATAACAAAAAAAAAAAAAAAAAAAAATATATATATATATATATATATATATATATATATATATATATATATATATATATATATATATATATATATATATATATATATATAAGTACCTGGGAATATATATATATCAGTTCACAACATGGAAGCTCATGTCAGGCATCATAGCGGCTAAGATAAGCGGGCACATGGATAAATACATGAGCACGGCACAGAAGGGCATCGGCATAAATAGCAGAGGAGCCAAACACCAACTCCTTGTAGACCACACAGTCGCCCGAGACTGCAAAACCCGACACACCAACCTGTGCACCGCTTGGAATGATTACAAGAAAGCCTATGACTCAATGCCACACACCTGGATCATTGAATGCTTAGAGATGTACAACATCAATAGGACCCTAAGAGCCTTCATTGCAAACTCGATGGGGCTGTGGAAAACCACCCTTGAAGCCAACTGCAAACCACTTGCACAAGTGTCCATCAAATGTGGCATATACCAAGGAGATGCTCTGTCCCCACTGCTGTTCTGCATAGGCCTGAACCCCCTCAGCCAAATCATCAACAAGACTGGCTACGGATACCGACTCAAGAATGGGGCCACAATCAGTCACCTCGTCTACATGGATGACATCAAGCTGTACGCCAAAAGCGAGCGAGACATCGACTCACTGATCCACACCACCAGGATCTGCAGCACTGACATTGGGATGTCATTCGGACTAGAGAAGTGTGGCCAGATGGTTACAAAGAGAGGGAAGGTCGTCCACACAGAAGGGGTCTCACTCCCAGAGGGAACAATAGCAGACATAGAGCACAGCTACAAGTACCTGGGAATACCACAAGCAAATGGCAACCTCGATGAGGTCACAAGGAAAGGAGCCACAGCCAAATACCTCCAGCGAATAAGGCAAGTCCTGAGAAGCCAGCTCCATGGCAAGAACAAGATCCGTGCAATAAACAGCTATGCCTTGCCAGTAATCAGATATCCTGCCGGAATAATTAGCTGGCCAATGGAAGAGATGAAGGCCACGGATGTTAAGACTCGGAAGCTACTAACCATGCATGGAGGGTTCCACCCCAAATCCAGCACCCTGAGACTGTACACAAGCCGTAAGGAAGGAGGCAGAGGACTAGTGAGTGTGAGAGCCACTGTCCAGGATGAAACATCCAAGATCCATAAATACATCAAGGACAAAGCCTCAACGGACGATGTGCTCAGCGAATGTCTCAGGCAATGGGGAACAGAGGACGAGGTGCTAGAGGTACCATCATGGGAGGACAAGCCCCTACATGGGATGTACCACCGACAAATAACTGAAGTGGCTGATATCAGGAAATCCTACCAATGGCTGGAAAAAGCTGGACTCAAGGACAGCACAGAGGCCCTCATCCTGGCCGCCCAGGAACATGCCCTAAACACCAGAGCAATAGAGGCTCAGATCTACCACACCAGACTGTTAGGATCTGGGGAAGGCTGGTTTGGGGGTCTCTAGTTTCTCCACCAGGGGGCATCCTGGGACCTTCTGGAGGGCGTGGACCTGGAGCTGCACACCTGCTGCCACTTACCATTGTTTGGAGGGGTTTATCAGGACGGAGCCACCGACACTCCAGTGCCAGAGTGTTAGCCTGTGATGGTAATATCATTGTAGCTCACCTCCGACCACCTGTTCTCCGAGTAACCTCCTTGTGTGCTGCCTTCCCTAGGTTGTCGTTCCGTGAAGCCCTGAGTTTCTTCAAACTTCTACAAACCTGGGCAGAGTACCAAAGATCCTCGAGACCCCGCGGAGTCTACCCGTTGGTGGCCACGTCCCTGAGACCAGCTCTCAGTTTTGTCAGTGGCAGATCCCCGGTCAAGTGGATCCCTTCCGGCACCTTGTCTGAGATCTCCCTCCACTCACCTGTCCGCCCTCTAGAGAAACTCATGCCCTCGTTCCAGCCTGCAGCTCCGGATCCTAGCGGTTCACCTCTCCGTGCTCAGACGAGCTCATCAGCAAGTAGGTCTCTGGCTGGACTGCAATTCCCACAATCTCTGAACCCCTCTTACCTGTCTTATCTCCACCCAGAGACCCAGAACTAAGCAGACAAGCACCAGTTCCGGACCTCCTTGTACATACCTGTTGGCACTGTATTTAATAAACCACCATAACCTTTATCTGTCTCTAGAGTGTGTTCTGCGCATGTGGGTTCGACAAATTAATCTCAACATGACACAGACAAGACCCAAGGTGTAGGTTGTGCAAGGAGGCCTCTGAGACAGTCCAGCACATAACAGCAGGGTGCAAGATGCTGGCAGGGAAAGCGTACATGGAACGACATAACCAAGTGGCGGGCATAGTATACAGGAACATCTGTGCAGAATATGGACTGGAAGCCCTGAGATCAAAGTGGGGAACACCCCCAAAGGTGGTGGAGAATGACTGAGCTAAGATCCTGTGGGACTTCCAGATCCAGACAGACAAGATGGTAATAGCGAACCAACTGGACATTGTGGTGGTGGATAAAGAACAGAGGAAAGCCATTGTGGTGGATGTAGCAATACCAAGTGACTATAACATCAGGAAAAAGGAGCATGAGAAACTGGAGAAATACCAGGGCCTCAGAGAGGAACTGGAAAAGACCTGGAAAGTGAAGATCACAGTGGTGCCTGTGGTCATCGGGGCCCTCGGGGCAGTCACCCCCAAACTGGAGCAGTGGCTCAAACAGATCCCAGGAACAACATCAGACATCTCAGTCCAGAAATGTGCAGTTCTAGGGACAGCCAAGATACTGCGCAGAACCCTCAAGCTCCAGGCCTCTGGTAGAGGACCCAAGCTCAGAGGATGAAAGAGAGAAGGGAATTTTTATATATATATATATATATATATATATATATATATATATATATATATATATAAATTATATATATATAATATAATAATCAAAGCAAAAAATGTTACTGTTGAAAGAACCTATTTTCTTAAGTTAAAGAATAAGTAATTCTGTTTTAGTTTTTCAATCAGCATTTCAGAGTAACAATATACTGACCAGACGTTAAACCCTCTGTTATCTTAGAACAAGTTATCTTTTGTTTTATTCCAATATACAAAGGGTTTGTTCTACAGTTATGATGGTAGTTATAAGTAGTCCAGTGTGTTTCACTTCATTTGAGGTAAGACTTAATATCAATAACTCCGTTAGCATTGCATTTGACACTGTAATAACGCTAAATTACATCTTTATAATTGTTGCTACTAGTGTCAATTTACGTGAGGTAATAGTTAATATTAATGACACTGTAATAACACTTAATGACTTTGTCATAACTATTGTTACTTGTTTCACTTTACTTGAGGTAATAGTTAATATTAAGGACACTGTAATGACACTTAATGACTTTGTCATAGCTGTTGTTACTTGTTTCACTTTACTTGAGGTAACAGTTATTATTAATGACACTGTAATAACACTTAATGACATATTCATAACTGTTACTACTTGTTCCACTTTAGTTGATGTAAAAGAAATTGTTAATGAGTCTGTTATTAAATCATTTGACCGTGTAATAAAGCTTAGTGAAATCTTTATTGCTTGTCCTACTTGTTTTGCTTTATTTCAGGGAGTGGAAATATTAATCATTGTTTTGTTAAAGCTTTTGCTAGTGTAATAATTAAATCATTATGACTACTATTATGACAAATTTATGTCAGATCATGATTTCTTGGTTAATGACAAGTTGTCATAACGGAGACAATTTTGGCGAGGTTAATGACAAGTTGTCATAACGAAGATATTTTGAATAATGTCAACTTGGTATTAAAAGTGTCATTATTTACCGAATGACGCTTTATGACAACAGTCATAACTATTCATGAAGACTTATTGATGTTCATGACAGGTGTTATGTCATGTTTATGGCAGTGTCATGACAGTCTTATTCAACCCCCTTCAAATAAAGTGTTACCAAAAATTGTACTCAAGTCGGAGTCACATTATTATAGTCATAAATCTTCTCAAAACATTAGTCCAATATGCACACTCAGATTGTAATGGATTTTGCAGTTTTGTGCCTGTCCTTCCACTGAGTGATGCAATTGTAATATACATCAAAATAGCTTTTCTGTGTTGTTCACTGTTTCTAGTCTTCTCTTGTATCAGTCACTTAAATACTTTTCAAAGCATAAGTGGCTTTTACATAGCTGAAAACACGACATTTAAACAAAACACAGCTCCAGTAGCTACAGAGTAAAGCCCCTGTTTTCTTTGGATCTAATTACTATTTGTGAGCTTGTGTTTCTATGTGTAATCTGGAGAAAATATGTTTTATGATGCCAACAATGTAAGAATAATAATAAAAACTTTATAATCTTTATAATAACTTTCTAATATTTATAGTGTCTTTAAAATAACTCAAAGGGAAAGTTATCAGTAAAGACGAGAGGGCAGGATAAGCTATTTCTCCTTCAGGTATCAGGGCTTGAAAATCAACACTGTGCAGCATACCTTGCTCTTATGTGTTAAGTTCCCATAATTCTCATTGTAAAAAAAATTGTGCAAAAACAGGACTGGACAAGTTCAAAGGAAAATCAACAAGTTCAAAGGAAAATCAGATCCACTGAATGGATCAATGGTTCTATTGAACCATTGAATGGATCAATGGTTCTATTGATCCATTCAGTGAGACGGAGAGAAAAACCATGAAATCCATTTGTGACATGTTGTCTTTCAAAGCAGAATGACAACAGTATTAACATGACATCTTCGGTAATAACCTAAATCTCTCTAAATGGAGCCCTGCCCCCATACAGATAATCTCAGCCTCCCTGATCTATACTTGTAATGCTATAGCATTTTATCAGCAGAACCAATTTATCTTCGTCTACGCCAGAATCATGTAGTTCCAAAGCACCTTTGTGCAGAATACAAAGTAAAATGAAATATAAAACATTCCGAGTTGTGTCTCATTTCCCACTGTGTGCTATTTTATTGTAACTTTTCACTGACATACTGTGCAGTGATATACTGTACAGTGTTTCATTTGGTACTTCAGGGGAATTATGTCAGTGATACCTCCATCAAAACTAATAAAACTGGCAAACTTTATTTGTTTGGGGTTTTTAATAACCAATTAATTACAAGTTATTAATTTTTTTAAATTAAGGTCCTGCCAAAAAAATAATCATTCTAAAAAGCATCTGTTCTACAACTGAGTAGCTGAAAAAGGAAAACAATCGGTTGCAAGGGCCTAGCCAAGCTCAAGACCTCAACCTGACTTGAATATAAGACTGAATATATAAGAACCTGAGTTCTTATATATTCAGATTTAGGTTTTTAAATATTCATGTCCAAGTTTAACATGTTGTTTTCTTCATCTTAACACAAAATAAGAGCTTGAGCTTTTTTTTTTTTTACTTATTAAATTTAAAATTTTGAACTTCTAGCTTTTAATGTAATCTAAATATATGCGCTGTGAAGTTAGTTGCAGCTACCAAACATTGTGCCAAAATCTTTCTTGCACTGTCCCCACAGCAAAAGCAGATTCAGATTGACTTTTTATTTTATGGATATATAAAAAAAAATCTATTTTACATTCCAACTATAAGGATTAGTTTACTCTTTGTTTCCAGAATGCAGACTGACCTAGATGCCACCCTCCCCCTCTATCCTGCTCTTCTCCTAGGTGCCATATGGCCAAAGATTAGAAAAAGCCTCATTTCAGCAAATTCCAGAATGTTACATTGTAAAAGAATGAAGGAAAAATTGAGCTTAAGGAGTTTATGTTTATAATAAGAAAATGAAGCTGCCAACAGCCAGTTTTTGACTGAGTTCCACTTTTTACACATTACAGTGAAAAAAAAGGCAGTGAAGCTTATAGAACACAATCTAATATTAAATGAAATTCTAGCAGTGGTGAGTTTCACTCAATGGTGGACAGCATGTTTGCTTTCACAAAGCATAGAGAGGCTTATACTGTTTTCATTGTCCATTTGTAGAAAATGTTTTATCTTACTGCTTAACACTTTTCAGGAGATGTAGCCTTTAGCTGTAGGAGTTTGTTGTTGAATTATCTGACCAGCCATGTTTAGTGTTTTTCAATACATTAAAATATGTAAAACAAACAACTTCTTTAACAGATGTTTTAATGTTCTGCTTGTTTCAGTCTGAATACTAAAAATCCTTCCTTATAGATTGATCCAATAACTGTAAAGCTCTTAAAGGCTGTGCAGACTCCCCTAAGTAATGGGAATGTTGGTGAATAAGAACAAAACTTTAAGCAGTGTAGTACAGTCTTTATAATCCTGCCACGCCTATCAAGGTAACCACAAGATGCTGTTTGTTCCTTTTATCCCTTCCTGCATTCAACCACACACTACAGGCAAAAATTCTACAGGCAAGGAATGAAAACTCTAGACCTTATGCAAGCCTAGAGGTGCAACGACATACGGAAGGCTAATATAATACCATAAAAAAACATCAGAATCAAAATAGCATTGAATTTAAACCTCTCAAATGAGTTATTAGTGCTGATGTAAAAGCAAAAGTAAAAACTCCAATTATGTTATCTTAGAACTAAATAGTTCCAGAGACACAGCAGAACATGTTCTATTAAAGGAGTTTGGGTTCTACCTAGAGTCATTGATTTCCACCTCAGGAGCAACTTAAACATCAGACTGAAGGCAGACAGCTGTTCACTGTAGAATGTTCTGAAAATATGGTACTTCCTAACAACACTTTGCACCAGATTATTTGAACCTCCCTCTAAAGTTTTTGAAAGTTCTGTAAAAGGTCACTGCTCAAAGCTGTAGACAGGAAAGTAAAATAAATCTGACATAGGCTGTTTGAAGGAAACGTCCTAACCCATAGAAATGCAACCCCAAAGATGTCTCCTAAACCAATCACTTCGGCAGTTTTAGATTGCTGTGAAGGAATCAAGTGTACTTCTGAATCCTGTTTCAACGAAACATTTGCTTCTCAGATTGTGTTGAGAATACTTTTGTTATAAAAGTATTACTGATTGCACTTTAAAAATGAGGTAACTTTATGTTATTAAAGGTAAAGTTTAAACAGTAATGATTTCTTGGTTAATGTCAAGTTGTCATAACAAAGACATTTTGAATAATGTCAATTTTGTATTAAAAGTGTCATAATTTATCGAATGACAACAGTCATAAATATTCATGAAGGCTTATTCATGTTCATGACAGGTGTTATGTCATGTTTATGACAGTGTCATGTCAGTCTAATTCACCCCCCTTCAAATAAAGTGTTACCAAAAAATCAAACCTGATGCAAAAAATACAGAAGTTAAAAAACAATAAATGATGAGGTATTTTAATGCTATATACAGAGAACCAACATACAGTTAGTCTCAGAACACACAGAGGCCAATTTTGTTTTTACTTAAAAATACCAAATAGCTTTTTTTTTTCATTTAGTATTTCATTTTAGACATGCAATATTTTAATGAAACAAAGTATTAAAGAACATTTTATTGTAGGTCCTGTAAACAGTCTGATTTGTTTTCCTTAATAAAATTTAGGTTTTTAACTTCTTTGGTTGAATATTTTTCATTTTGTTGGTTTAGTCTAATCTCAGCAACAAAAATGAGAACTTTGATAAAAATTGTTAAATTTTTATAATAACTAATCTGCTGAGTAAAACATTTCTGGATATTTGTGCCCCAATGTCAATGATATTAAAATCAAAGAAAAACACAGCTAAAGAAAATAACACTTTATTTATGGCAAACATTTTCTACTTAAGAAAATCTCATCCTAAATGTATGCATAATTAATTAATTAATTAATTAATCTGCATCAGCTCCATTTGCTGAAGGATCAAATTTGTACCCTTCTTAAGCTGCAGTTGGGGATCAGACACAATTATTCCAAGGGCCACCAATGGCCTTCTCTGGGGGGTGACATCTCTGGTATAAAGAATAATCGTGTATTAGGTTACAAAATGCTAACCTAATATAAGGTAATTAGGTTAACCTTTCTTTTATATAAGAAAAAAAGCACAACATGCACTGTAACACTTTAAACCATTGTGTAGACATACTTGTTAAAGCAGGTGTTTATTCCTGGACAGATTCTTCTCTTGTTCATACTGGCTGCTCAGAGCTAAAAAAAAAAAATAAAATAAAAAGTTCAGAATGTTCCTTGTTCTTGGTTGATTTTGAACTAATCCTTCTTTAAACTTAAAAGCAACATTAAAACACTTTACAAAGTTATTATGTGATGAATAAATACTGTATGAACCAGAATTTTCTAGACTGAGTTGGGTAGGAATGAAAGAACGACACACTTAAAATATGTTAGCTTCTTTGGAGATGGTTTTAGGAATCAGATTTTTCATTTTACAATCCATTTCCAGTCATTTCATTCCATTTACAATCATTTCAAAAGATTTCCAAACATTTCAGAACAAACTGTTTTTTTTTGTTATATGAATTATAAAACAACACAATGGGTTTCAAAGTTATAGCTTGGTAAACAGCCTACTCAGTTCATGTTGTTTTCTGGCAGGAAATCAGCTGTAGTACTAAAATTTGTCAAATTTGGATCCGACTATCCTACATTGAATATGCATTTTTTGAAGCATAGTTTGTACATTTTGTGCAAGTTTTTTTCTGTTTTAAAAGTTCAAAACTTGCTTTGTTTGACACCTGATCTGAAGTGATTCTTATCTGAAATGTCTGTGGGTTCTCTCAGTCAGTCGAAACTAATCAATTTATTTGATTAAAATTTCAGATCAGGAAATTCAAATTTAACTGATTCAAATTAAATATAAATCTGTTAAATAAGAAGCTTAAATCTTTTGGATAGCAAAATGAATAATAAAGTATTTTAAGTGCTCTAACTTCTGTTTTCCATGTGGAAAATGACAAAAGTGATGTAGATTCTTGTAGAGGGTACCATACTTCATAACCCTGAATTTAAAATAAACCATAGCTTCTTAGAGTTGTTTTAATTGTGAACAATCTGCTGTGGAAGCAGTCTGATCAAATGTAAATATCACAGTTTATACTGACTTCGTCAAAACTGTAACCTAACAAAGACACTAACGACTAGAATGAGGTACACAGAGCAGATCTCTCCTGATTTGATTTGCAGAAGGTAAATCATGGTAAAAAGCAGCATTGCATACAGTTTGACCAAATCAGTACAACAACCACTGTAAAATGTTTTTATGATTGTGAATATAAAAGCAAGTCAACTATTTCAGAGTGGTTTGTTTGTGCTTTACTTCCACTGTCAAACGCGTTTCTTTTAATTCCTGCAGGATGAGCTGCACTGAAACAAAAACAGGACATTAACACACCAGCTCATCCAGTAGCCTATATGTGCCGTCACTGAACCTTAATGGAATGTAAAGCATACCGTACCTTTAAACTACATGGTGCACTATAAGCGGCTCCGGATTCCCAACAAAAATCAAACTGTTGTTTTTTCTATGATGGATGAATTAGTCCTCCTGACTGGTGCTCCAAAAGCCCGCATCCATGCAGCAGTAAGATCAACAGTTTGCGAGTGCCTGAATACAGTAGAGCAAAGCTGCATTTTAGTTCAGCCTAGAAGAAGCAGCTCCAAGGTGTCTTCTAAACTCCCTTTAATGTGTCTAGAGCAGGAAAACAGACATTTAATGAAGAGAAGCTCTGGAAAAGCTGTTGTAAATATACTTTTCTCTCCAGCAGATATCTGTGTTGATTACTGTGGGACATTTATCGCTCGCTCTGATGTTGTTCTCATCAAAGCGGGTGGAGGGTGGAGTCAGAATGTCCAGATCTGTGCTCCGTTTGTTTTGCCCTGAATACTGCCTGGCAGGTAGTATTCAGGGCAAACTGTGGATACTGAGACTTTACCGCCGCCAGGCTCCCATGTGACCACACCAGTTACGCTGAGCACAAAGAGATCTGGTAGTGTATGAATATACACGGGCCCAACGGGACTCTCTCAGTTATACCCACATTTTACATTTTGTGTGTAATAGCCCAGATAGCACAGAATGATTGAAACAACACTGAATCAATGTCAGCCATAAATATTGAATCAACGTTGAACGCTGACATTAAAACAACATTGAAAGTGGTCGGTGACTTGTATGTTGAATCAACGTTAGGGTTTCAACCATAACTGACATTATATCAATGTTGATTCAACCATCATCTGTATGTCAATTTACATGCATATTTGTGTTATTACATTGAATCTGTTAGGAATCAACGTTAATTCAACCATCATCTGAACGTGGATCTGCATGCAGATTTGCGTTGATTTTATATTGAATGAAAGCTAGGGATTTAAGTACATTTTTAGGTCTGATAGGTCTACATCATAACATACCACTAAAGCAGTGGTTCTTAACCTGGGTTCGATCGAACCCCAGGGGTTCGACGAGTCGGACTCGGCGGAGCCTCTGCCGCGGAGGTAAAGACACACTTGTGTAAAGTCGTAATGACGCCCCGCTTTGCCATCACTTGCTGCAGAGGATCACGTTACATTGCTTAGCCAATCAGTGCTGCGGAGGAGCACTGATTGAAGGAGTTCCACTCTCAGCATGGATTTGAACGTGTGCCTTTAACCAAAACTGTAAAAACAAAATGGTGAAGATGATGAAAATTTACATTTGTGAATATGAAATTTGCCAAATATAATAATTAGATTGATTGCCAGTCTTTTGTCTGCATCAGTGTTCTTAATATGAAAGCCAAAAAAATATGCTCATACCTCAGGGAACAATTAGTATCACTATTACAATTTCTAAAGTTATACTCTTTCCAAAATTTTCTTGTGATATGACAATTCCAGAATAAATGACTAATTGTTGCTGGATGCTCTCTGCAGAACTTACAGTTGGGGTCTATTGTTTTAATATATTTAATCATGTATTGATTAATAGGATAAATTTGATGTAACAGTTTAAAAGAGATCTTTCATTTTGTTGTTTATGAAAAGTTTCTGATGATGAGTCCACACCTTTTTCCATCAGGGACAAAATTCTTCCAATAGAAAACAAATGAAGGTACATAAATAATATCTTGTTGAAACAGGGCATGAATAGTTCTGTTATTCTTACAAGTAGAAGAAAAACACGCTTTACCAACGATGGAGTCAGTTACATTCAACAAGATCTTATATTCATCAACAACATTATTTCTAAAGAGTTCACATATTTCATTAGTTACTGCATCAAACACAATATCATATTCTCTAGAACAGGGGTGTCAAACTCATTTTGGTTTAGGGGCCGCATTCAGCTTAATCTGATCTGCAGGGGGCCACACAAGTAAACTCATTGCAAGATTAAATAGAACCAATAAAAGTGGACTTGTTGTTGATTTTTATATTAAACGAATTTCACTTTTACAAAATATATTATGAATAATCTCAGTTTTTAAGAAAGGTATCTGCAATTTCAACAATACTTTTACTCAGTTAAGCATTTATTTAAGTGCATTATGCATAAGGAGTGATCTCAGTGATTGTACAATGTTGCAAAACATTTATTCAAAGTTTTTGGAACTTAAAAACACTGTCCTGCATCACAAAATACAACAGACAAAAATTAAGAAAATATTTAAAATCAATTTTCAACATTTGGGAAGCAATTTGAACAAATTATCTGGCTTCACACATTTGAAATCTTAAGTGTCAGCTGTTTTAAACAGACATTTGATTAAGTACATTTGTTGATGCATAAAATGCATACATATAGAGAAACTTGTATACATAACATGTATGTATGTTAGCATGCACGAGAAATATGATGTTGCCAGGGCCAAAATAAAAAGCTGGTAAAGCATAGAATCGAACTTGTTTACAGAATCTGAAGCTCAGTGCTGCCATCTGCTGTTAGTTCAGCTGCAGTGTTGCATCATGTTGTGTGCTCTGAATAAAACACAGCGCCCCTCGTGGACAGTATAGGAACTACAGATTGTTTTTTCATGAATAATGATAATGCATTTAGCCCCCGGGCCGGACTAAATCGTTCGGCGGGCCGATTCCGGCCCGCGGGCCGCACATTTGACACCCCTGCTTCAGAAGTTACAGCGGGGTTATACTTGAGTTTGAACTCATTGTAACTGAGTAAACACCCATTTTTGGTAAATAGCTGACCCACCAGAAGGATTTTATTGTTGAACCATTTAGGATGAAATAAAGATTTATTTTTGTGAAGGATGTATTGGTTATTCCAGATTAAGAATTTATGGGGAGAAAAATTATTTTTATATATAAGTGTTCATGAAAGAAGTGCTGGTAACACTTTATTTGAAGGGGTGTGCATAAGACTGACATGACACTGTCATAAACGTGACATAACACCTGTCATGAACATGAAGAAGTCTTTATGAATGTTTATGACAGTTGTCATGAAGTGTCATTCGGTAAACAATGACACTTTTAATGTAAAGTTGCTCTAAAAGTTGCATTAAAAGTCTATTAAAAGTGTCAACTTTGCATGATTTTGTAATGACAATTTAATGCAAAGTTGGCACTTGTAATGGACTTTCAATGCAACTTTTAGAGCAACTTTACATTAAAAGTGTAATTATTTACAGAATGACACTTCATGACAACTGTCATAAACATTCATCAAGACTTCTTCATGTTCATGACAGGTGTTATATCATGTTTATGACAGTGTCATATCAGTCTTATGCACACTCTTCCAAATAAAGTGTTACCGAAGTGCTTGTTTGTGAAATGCAGAAAGCTTTATTGGTATTTTCTCTACATTATAATCACAGAGAAGGAGGAAATTAGGACCCCCCTACAATGGAGAAAATGTAATTTGGGGAAGTATTCCAAATGGAGGATGGATTTTTTTAGATATGACTTTAACCATTTTATTTTGAATGTATTATTTAGAGTTATGAAATCTAGAAAATTCAACCCTCCTTTTTCATAAGAATTCATTACCACTAATTTTCTTAAGTCATGTATATGATTTTTCCATAAGAAATTGAATAAGATCTGGTCAATAAATTTTTATAGTTTGGTTGTCTAAATGCCAGGAGAGCCATCACCCAACTCAGACAAAAACATGTACAATACTTACAGGCACAATGCAGCCCATATTCAATCAAAAGGACAACTGAAAAACCTGATTGCAGGTTTTTCAGTGACGTGCTTCACCCCTGAGGTACTTTTCTGTCGCAACATGCAAACTTCCCATCAATCTTAAAGCGTTAAACTTCCACACAACATTTCTTAGGATTTGCTGCTGTGCACTTGCGCAGTGTGAAGGAAAAGCAGGCTGCGAAGTATGAGATGATCAGTTTTTGTGATCGGCAACAAAAGACGATCACTGATCATACACTTTTTCACAGAAATTGGTCAATAATGAACAGTGACCAATCGATTGGCACACCACTTCTCCTGGGTACTTTAATGTCCATGTGAAAGGAAAATGCTTATTGTCAAGCAGTTTTTAAAAGCAGGCATTTGCGAACTTTGCCCAGTCTTGGTTGTTCAACTTGGAACTTGGTTGCTGGTTCAAGTTCTGATGAGCATGTGACCATGTGAACAAGTTCTTGTCATCAGACTGTCGCATGGTGCTGACTTGGACTTCTTCTCCCACATCCTGAAGTACCTGGGCCATATATGGCACTTCATTATAGCTCACAGTTTGATGACAGTGGCATCTAGTAAAATAGATCAAAACAATAAATGACAAAATACATGCTGTAACTACTCCCGTAATTTTACATGTTCCATTGTATTTTTATAAAGATATTGTTAAAAAAAAAATACAAAAAAACATATTCTGGAAATAATAATGCAAAGTATTTATTTTGTATTTGAGTCTTGAATTCAAAAGTAAAAGCACAGAAACTACCCTTTAAGAACATAAATGTTTCATTACAACGGTCGCACCACATGATACTTGGTCACACTAAATGATATTTTCATGTTCAGTCATGATCAACAGGCAAATAATTTGTCTCCTTTAAAAAAACAACCTTACTTCCCACACAAGGCAAATATGACATTCAAAATCAAAACATAAAATTGTGGGAATATTTAATTATATATATAAAATATGTAATATCTAATAGTTTTTTTTAGATTAAAAAAACTACTTGGGTACCAAATACCCAAATATGGCAATTACATACCTACTGCTAAAAGTGACACTTGTTTTGAAATTTGAGAAAGATTAACAAACCTGTTTGAAGTCTCCAGAGATTCTTGGCAGACTGCTGGATGATGCAGCCTCCTGTTTTTGACTGGATTTCAAAATGTAAGTCCCAAAATGGGAATTTCTTGATGGTCGGACCACATGATATTTTGTTAAATGGACATTTTTGGACAAAGTTTGTTTAAATGTTATAATGGAATTATAACTAAAAATGCCTTGAAAATTCGTACAGGATGAAGAAAAGACTTGGAAAATTATGTCAATCAGGAAAGAAAATATATTTGAACTGTAATTTTTAAGATATTTTTGAAACAATAATTGATTTCGCACCGCATGACATTTTGACCCTTTAAGACTACAAAAATGGCCAAGAAAAACAGCTTTTGAAAGGTTAAAAAAGGTGTATATGTGGGAGATATATTACATCTGTGGTTTCTTTTTATGAGTTTAAACCTTAAAATTAACTGTAAAAAGTAGAGCCAGACAAAAGGATTGGGCGTCACTTCATTGAGCCAAATCTCACTAACTTCAATATTTGGGTTCACCCAGTCTGTGCCAGCGGGATAAGTTTGGTACCACAAATGGCCACAAGGCGCCATTTAGACATACAAGAACTCAAGGAAGTAGGGCAATTCTTCAGACGGGTGGCTGACCAGGCTGTTGTTGTTCACTAGGGAATCTATATGTTGTTCCTCTGTCACTGACAGGTTACTGGATGAACCTTCCACGGTAGGGCAGTTAGTGGTGTGTGCTTTCCGCCGTGGTTGAACCAACTCTTCTCCTACTGATGACTTCCATGACTCAAAGAAGTTCAGGCCTCGTACAGAGGCGCACAGAAGCCTCGCGCACCGCTACCGACAAAGATCGCGAGGTGGGCCGCGAAGAGCCGGAGCCCCGCCGAGGAGAGGAGCTGGATCATGACGACAGCGGAGACTCCAAAGAAACACGACTCACCTTAATGGAAGAAGTGTTGTTGTTAGGACTGAAGGACCGAGAGGTGAGCGCAGACAGAGCCCGGAGATAAAGTTTTACAGGTTTAAGTTATCTGAGATCCCAGCTAGATTACCCCAAGTCACACAACGTTAGCATTTTGTAATGCTAACTGTAGCTAACAACAAGAGCAGGCCTCGAACTTAAGCATTTTTGTAGTCTGTGGCTGAAATGGGTTTCAATTTCTTGCGTTGCGAAAGTGAGGGATACGCTGCTGTAGCTGACCAATGTGTGTTTTTAACCAGCAAGGTCAAAACAAACATCTTAGAATAATGTACAGTGCTATCTTTTCCGGTGTAATATAAATCCACGAAATGTATTTGAGAGGCGCATACGTTAATTACATTCACTCTTATTTTATAAAGTTATTCTTGAGAAGAGGGACAAAACAGACGGATAAAGCACAACATTTGAATAAAATATACACAAAATATATTTTTTTTCAAATATCTGACTAAACTAACCTGGGCCATGTGAGCACAACAATGTATGTTTTCCTGAATTGCTGAATATTTTTTATTTTAAACTTTGTAGTAGGTGGATGGTGTCTGTAAAATCCCTTGTCCTGGAGCAGAACTCATAATAGTTTAAAACAAATAAAGGAATATTAAGATAATATATTATGACAAGTATAAGTATTCAAATAAATAATTATAAAAGTATCAATAAATTGACTTAAAAATCATTTTTATATATTTTCCAACTCAGCTGTTTTTGTCAACACCGTAAAAAAAAGAGAGGCATTTTTGGTTATGGTTATGTTATTCTTTAGGTTTTTCTTCTGTTTTATTCCGAAGTTGCTCGTCACAACCATGATAACTGACCATAACTGACAATTTACAAAACTTTGATGAAATTTTGTGAAATAAATGCTTAATTTTGGTATACTGTAAAGATTTCATAGACTTGATGAGCTGCAATATGGCCTCCTTCAGAATAACATCATATAAATTGAGGTAGTTTGGCATTTTGTCAACTCCATCAGAGTTTTTAACTGACAATGTGACTCTTTTATGGAGGACCAAAACTGACATAATAAGAAATAAAAGCATAAATATATATTTAGTTTTTCAGGTCACATGACATAGAAGCTATTGAAGAGAAATACTAAATTTAAACAAACAAAAAAAAAAAGGTAACAAGAATAAAAATTTTGTTAAAATGGAATAAAAAGGTAAAGCATTTATTAATTTTGACAGGAGTGTTTGGTTCAGAGATTAGTTGACAGTCCCTAATAAGTGAACCTCCGAGTGCTTGAGGGGGGAGCCAGAGAACCGCTGGCCGAAATTAGCATTCATAAATCGGATCAACCTTGAGCTAAATGCTGCTTGCTCAGCAGATATTGGAATATCCATTATCCAACTCGAAACTAACTTCACTGCAGTCGGTAACACAACAAAACCACCGGGATAAAGTTTGTTTTGATCTGTGGCCTGTAAAGATGGCACCGAGCAACTGCGCGAGACCTAAAAGTCCCACAACGTCTGACGCAGTGACGTTTGTTCCAAAGCTCTATTGACCAATAGTAGAGGAGATGGACATAGAAGGCAGCTCTTCTCATTAACATAACGATGCAGGAGGTAATGGCAAAAGGAGGGCTTGTAAAAGGAAAAACAAAACAAAATTTCTACTTTTCATGACAAAAATGCATGTTTTTTTGGAAATGAAAAAGAAAGTGTATACATTTCTTGATGGAAACTCATCTGTAAGGACAAGGAAAAACTAAATATATATTTATGCTTTTATTTCTTATGCCAGTTTTGGTCCTCCATATCTTTCAGTGATAGTGTTGACAAATTTCACTGCACCTTAGCATCTTTACATTTCCAAAGCATTGTTTGTCATATTTGAATACATAAGCTTGAGGAATAATTGCATTTTTGGGGGGAGAAAATTGAAACCCCATTTTGTCCCTCTTCTAAAGAATCACTGATATATGTGTGTGTGTACATATATATATATATATATATATATATATATATATATATATATATATATATATATAGATTTAGACAGTTGGGATATGAACACTAACAGATCATCTGCATAAAGCGCATGTTTATGCTTCTCTGTACCTATTTTCATACCCGTAATCGATAAGTTGAAACGAATAGCAATTGTTAATGGCTCTATAACAATGGAAAACAGGCTAGGAGAACTTGGGCAACCCTGTCTACAACCTCGGGAGAGTGTGAAGGCGTCCGACAGAATTCCAATAGACAAAATCTGTGACCTGGGCCCAATAAAGAGTGTTCTTACATATCTAATAAAGGTTTCCCCAAAATTCATAACTCTGTCTCAAAAAGAAAATCAGATTCAATTATGTCAAATGCCTTCTAAGCATCCATGGAAAGTATCACTTGGGGTTACGTCTTTCTTTTAGCAATATCAATAACATGAAACAACCTCCGAATATTGTACACTCTCTGTCTTTTCTTACCAAATCCTGTTCAATCTGCATAGATAATTTTTGGAATGATTTTCTCCAGTCGAGATGCAATTTAGACAAGACCTTATAGTCTGAATTAAGAAAGCTTGGGCGTCTATAATTACAGTACTTTTATATAACTTTTCTAGGCTTGGGAAGTAATGTTATTGTTGTGAGCTGTAAAGATTAAGGAAGTGCTATCCTTTGATTATGTTTGTAAGGGGGATTAATAATTCATTTGAAAAGGTTTTAAAATATTCAAGTGGAAAGCCGATGGGCCCTGGGGCTTTTGTATTTTGTAAGGATTTAACAGCAAGAGAACCTCTTCACATTTCATTATCCAGGATGTCTTTATCGGCTGTGTTAATCTTGGTTAAATGTAACTGTTACAAAAATTGTTTTATTTCTTCATTGTCAAGTTCAGATTTATATAACAATATTCCTTGAATTGCAAATTTGTCTTTTTTAGATGTCTACTATCATTTGTTTTAATATTCTAAATAACTTTTTATCTGCCGCTCCAGAAGTTTGCTTGTTTTGTTGCCAAATTCATAGCAATATTTTGTTCTAGCTAGAGGTGTGCCGATCGATCGGTCACCGATCATAATCGGGCCGATTTTCGTGAAAAAGTGCATGATCGGTGATCGGCGATCATTGTCTCCTTTACCGATACCGATCACCTGCTTCTCATTTCGCAGCCTGCCTGTGCAGCTGGTCTCCTCTTTCCTTCACTCTGCGCAAACGCGCAACAACAAATCTTAAGCGATGTGCAACTATAACGCAATGAGTGAATGGGGAAGTTTGCTCCGTGTTACTGCGGAAAATTGAAGCAGGTCAAAATGCATCAACACAACTAATCTAATATGGCATAAAAACAATGCCATACTTGACGGAGTTTGGCTACATCGAGGCTCACTGCAGTAAAAAAGACATACGGAGGATCAGATAGGTAAAGCAGCGCACAGCTACAAACACTCACCCGGATTAGCATGACGGTCAGAAAACTAAACAAATAACCCGCAAAATTATTTAAGTCTTCGAGCTGCGATGTAAGACGCTGGTTCTGCTCTCGCTGTTGAACCGCTGCTACGCTACAGGTAGTAATATCTGACAGACGGAGCTTCGCTTCTGCTCCACCTGGTAGTGACTCTCACACCGAACCTGCTTAAAGCTGCAGCATCTAACTTTAAAAAATAAATTTTACATACGTATTAAAACTTTAGTTGTCCTAACATGAGACAGATAATCTCAGAAAAAATAATCGATCTCCTCCCTGTCCTGCATAATTACTCCGCTCAGTCAGAAACAGCCAATCAGAACTAGCAGTAATCAGCTAGCCGCCATGCTAACAGGAAGTTTTCATTCAGTAACTCTGGATTGTTTATTGTAATGGATCCTGTATTTGCCTTTGAATGTTAAGTTTTATACTTGAACTTTTTGGCAATGTTGAGAGGTTTTATGCCTTCATATGTTTTCAGTCTGTTAAAGATAGCACTACCAATAGCAGTACAATTTGCTCAATGCCTGTTTTGTTTAGTTTTCTTCTTGGAAAAAGTTATTAAAAACAAGTTTTTGTCTAAATTAAGGTGAATTCATGGTTCCTTTTTCCACATAATGTAACCGGTAGTGTTTATGATAAAAAAATAAAAAAATAATAATTATGTGATCGGTATCGGTGATCGGTATCGGTGTATCGGCCATCATGGGTGATCGGTATCGGTATCGACAGGAAAAAACCTGTTCGGCACATCTCTAGTTCTAGCCATTGTTGCTCCAGCTTTAGTTGTACACAGGTTGTTTTGTTCTTGAATGGTCAATCTCCAAAGTGCTTATATCTTTTTCTAATTGAGAAAGCTGCTCCATTTTTTGTTTTATATGTGAGACATGAAATAATGTGTCCCCTCATATAAGCCTTGATTGCTTCTCATATATTTGAATGTGAGGAGGTATTTAAATTTACTTCCAGATATGCATTGATTTTGGTATTCATAAAAGTAAACTGCGGCTCTCGAAGTGAATATTCTATGAATATCCACCTAGGAGAGGAAGAAACAGGTTGGCAGAATTTCAGTTCCATTGGTAAGGGATTATAGTCTGGCTACTAAATAAAAGCAAGTTTTAATTTGTGACAATAGTGTCTGTGAAGTCAAAAACCTGCCAGTTCTTGAGTAAGTGCTATGAACATTGGAATAGAATGAATAGTCTTTGCTGGTTGGACTTAAAAAGTAGGTTGTAATCGCCACTTAAAATACATCAATTGTTGCCAATTTTACAATTAAATCATAAAAAAATTGTGGGGTTGTCCAAATTGGGGCCTATAAGGACACAAGTACTACCCTGTTTGTATTTATTACACAATCAAAACTAAGCTACTGTTTTTCACAGATCTCATGTTCGGACAGTGAAAGTTAAAACTTTTTTTTTTTTTTTTTCAAGTTTGTTGTGGAAAAAATTATTACCAAGCACCGTACAGGTAAAATCACTCTATCAGATTTATTTATGAATTGAGCACAACTCAGAGAGCTCGTAGGACAATCAATCATGAAGTAATTCTGGATGGAAAGCTCTGCCAGGCAGAGACAACACATGAGTTTTATACCACGGATAAGGAATTCAAAACAAATGGGAGACAGTCTGGTTCTCATGCAGCTGTAGAAACAACTTCCAACCTTGTACATGTAACCCAATTAGTTCTTTTGGTGGGAGTTCACAAGCATTTCATATAACATGATCAGCAGATATTAACTTGTAGTAATTTTCCACCACAAGTTACATGCTGCAGCTTTAAGCACATGTTCGATGTGAAAGTTCGCTGTCCAGTGGAACGCGAACAATGCTACGTCTATGAAATATTACATCTCAGTAGTGCATAGCGGTGAGAGCAGAACCCAGCGCCTTACACAGCTAGCTCAATGAATGAAATTATTTTCGGGTTATTTGCTTAACTTTCTGGCAATCGTGCACTGCTTTACCTGCTGTCTGGCCGCTCCGGATGTCTTTTTTACTTGCAGTGAGCCTCGATATATCTCCATCAAGTGCTTGTTTTATAAATGTCTTATTAAATTTGTTGTGTTGATGCATTTTGATGTGCTTCACCCCTGAGGTATTTTTCCCGTTGCAAGACGCTAACTTCCCCATTTACTCTCAGAGCGTTGAAGTTCCACACGACATTGCTTAGGATTTGTTGCACTGCGCCTGTGCAGTGTGAAGGAAAGGGGGAGATACGCTGCGAAGTATGAAATACTGGTGATCGGTGTTTGTGATTGGCAACAAGAAACAGTGATCGGCGATCACCGACCATACACTTTTTCATGGAAATCTGCCGATTACAATTGGTGGCCGATCGATCGGCACACCACTAGTTAACAGTCACGGCACATGGTAATCTTGCATATAGGAAATGTTCTATCCTTCATCCCCAACAGTGGACAGGAAGACGGGGCTGAAAAAAGTTAAATTCCTCCTTTGTGTTGAAACCTCAGTTTAACAGGATAGCTGGTGTATTCAATATTTTCTCTCGCAGTTTTTACTTCACCCCATTGAAAGTGATCCTCCTGCGCTGCACCTCGATGCTGTAGTCTGGGTGAAAGGAGACTCGATTATTATCTAAATGAATCGTCCTCTTGTCCCTGGTCAAATGGAGCACTTTTTTTTGTCCCTGAAGTTCAGAAACTTCACGAGGATAGGTCTGATGCTCTCCCCAGGCAGTATCCTCTCTTGATGGTGACCGGAATTAACATTTGATCTTCTACTCCGGTTTTCCAGCTCGTCTGTTGTCTCTTCAGAAAAGTGATCTCCTTCTCCATTTTACCTATGCGTGCCTGTGCATCGGAGAGGTTATCTTCATTAGCTCCGACCCTGGTCTCCATTTCCTGTATCTGTTCGGCCAGCATTGACAATGATGATTCTATCTTTGTTAGTAACTGTTGTATATAATCTGGTTTATATTCCCTTTAAGCTCTTCTTTCAATTCACAAATAGCCTCATCAGGGATTTCAATGTTGTTTTATCTTGATCAGCCGCCATCTTCCCCACATGCGAGGACTCTGCCTTGAGCTGAAGAACTTCCAAAAAAAGTTAGACTTCGGCTACAATTGGTCAGGTTCGAGTAGAAAGTATTTGTCCACTTTATTTTAAGAATAGACTCTACATCTGGAGCAAAGCAATTATTGGTATTGAGTCATCGCCACTGAGGCCTACCCGGAGCTCATAGACACGCCTGCATCACTTGACTCCGTGAACGATGACTTTGATTTTCTGCACTGTTATAGAATTGTAGGCTGCTTGTAGTTTTAGAAATCGCAGCAGAAGGTTTCTAAAACTCCACACGCATCCAAATATTGCAACCAAATATTTAATTAACATTAAAGTAGTCTCGTTCAAATCGGCTCTTCTCCCTTCGTTGTGGAGGATGGTTGTTTACAGTACAGGGAATTTCTTGTAATATACATAGTGTCAAAGTGGCACATTACAAGAATAAAAAATAATAAAAAGAGTAATCTCACCAGTATTTCTGCCATCACCTGACGAGGTCCCCATTGCCTCCTTGACATGGTCACTCCACTGTACACTGTACTGTTCTTCTATTTGCACAAACTCTGACAGCCATTCCATCTTAAAAGAAGCGCATTTCTTTTTTACTTTAGCTTGATGAATGGATGTCCCACTGCCCGTTTGGTTAGACATGATAAGATGTTAGCTTTCGCGTCTCTTAACTGTGCCGCACTATTCTTACCTACCTAATCTGCACGGTGCCACAGCGCATGTGACCAAGGCACGTACACACAATAGCATGCGATGATTGGCTGCGTAGCTAAATTGAACTGTATTGTATCATTTGCTGGACACCTGTGACTCACTGAGTTAGATCGCAAAATAGTACAGAAAAAAACGTATTGGTCCATAGTGAAAACTGATGTCTGAGCTCAATGTCCAGTTTACGTTGGACTTTATTTTATGCGCTGCATAGATTTTCTTGTGTGCTGAGAATGTGCGAGCAGTGCGCTATTGTCAAGCGTATAGGTTAGGGGGAACATTGACTCCCAGCTATTACTACACCATGATTTGGAGACATTAAGGTTCATCATGCAACTGTAGTGACAAAAAAAACCCTGGACTGAGCCAAACCTTTATGTCAGTGTACACATCTTCAAACAGCAAATAAGGTAAATGGCTCACTGTGCACTTAACTGAATTACTCACCTTCAACAACATCAAGGTGAATGTAAACATCATTGATACTGGAGCAGACCAAATAAGTGCATGCTTCTGGAGCGAGAGGCGGGCTCATGGGGAAGATCAGCCAATCAGAACATTATGAGTGCCATGTTTGAAAACTCTGGAGTTTAGTTTTTGATTTAACTATCAAACAAAAACACAAATGTCAAATGAAAACGCATGTCTCAACAAGAATTAAATGTCAGATGAGTGTCAGAATAACAGAAGCTGATTGTTTCTCATCTTTTTAAATCACCCGTCACAGAGTAGGTCAATGCTCACTTGTAGCTCTGCTCACAGCTGATTATTGTCCCTTAACCCTTGTGTTTACAAATGGGGTCCAACTGACCCTACACCTGTATCACTTGTATCATTTTACTTAGTCCTCGTACGTTTGCCTCGGTCCTCACACGCACAAGGGTTAATCATACACTTTATTTCTCACTCAAGTTTTTTATCACTGTTGGTCTCTTAATAGGTCTTCCTCTTAAAAATGTGTTAAACACTGGACTTCCAACGCTACTGGTATGGACGATAGATAAGCTGATTAGAGTTGTGGAGCATTCACAAGCTGTTTGTTAAAAAAGAGCAGTAATTAATAACATGGGGATATAATAGCATCTATTCAAGGATACTCTGCTAATTCATATTTTCCATGTAGAGAAATTGCTTTCACTATTACACTACTCAAAATAAAGTGAACACCTAAACAAAATATTGTAGCTCAAAATCAGTCATACTTTTGTGGAATGTCACCAGTGAAGTGTTACAATAAGTAACACTTATTGTGAATACATTTCACCTGCTGGTGTGCAAATGGAACACACAACAGGTGTAAATGAGAGGCAATTAGCAATACAACTCCTACAAAAGTAACATAAAATACTGTGATTTACCATGGCGCAGGGCTACACGTCCTTCTGGAATGACTGCATATCATCGGGCTTGCGGGGCTGCATGCTGATTGAATTGGCCCTACGAGGACGCCTTCAGCTGGAGCCATGTGGTGTGAGGAGGAGAGGTCTGCTGTCCAGAAAGGTACAACTTCATGGTCTGCATTGGGTGGAAGAAATGGGAATGGAACTTCTGATTTTTAGTATTGCTGCTAAACTGATTCATATAGTTTTAACCATCGTTTACATTTGAAACCAGATATTTACAAACACTAAACATACACATTTTTTTCTCCCTGTCTGAAGTTAAATCTGATCAAACTTGTTTTGTTTTAGGCCATTTACTTTAGGAAATAGAAATAACAACAAGGGAGAATTAGTCTCATTTAACCCCAGACAATGAGAAAAATGTGTGTATATCTTTTTATTCAGTGTAAATAAATATATAGTTTCAACTAGGCCTGTCGCAATAAACAGTAGCACGATAAATTAAAATGAGCTTGACAATAAAATGAGGGTGATAATATTGCTTGCTTGTTTTCGTCTCGCTCTCTTTCTACCAAAGAGACTGGGTGACAAAAAGCTTCACTCTGGTGCCTCTAGTTACTCTTCCCTTCCTTGGTAATGGCTAATCACACAAAACCTTGGTTTTCCGTCACTCGGGGTGAACCTCAGTTGAACAATTTTCAACTTTCTTGTGTAGAGTCGCTAGCCCGTGTGTGCACGTCTGCATGTATGAGGTAGAAATTTCACATGCACGAATTACGCTGTTCGCTCGGTTGGATGAGGATAAGCGGCTGTCGCTTCACCACACAAGCTACATAGAAGTAAATGGAGAGGGAGCAGCGCTGTCTCCCGTCACCATGTTTACCTGCATCTGTTACGTGCTATGTTTGTGGTTTCCTACCACAGAGCTTAGCATGAACGCCCTGGAGAACCGCTGCTTTTAGGCCGAATGTGACAGCTGGCAGCGCTTTGGATTTGCATTCAAACCTGAACCTGTGGGCCTGCTATATTAGGTAACACTTTATTTGAAGGGGGGTGAATAAGACTGTCATGACACTGTCATAAACATGACATAACACCTGTAATGAACATGAATAAGCCTTCATGAATATTTATGACTGTTGTCATAAAGCGTTATTCGGTAAATTATGACACTTTTAATACATAGTTGACATTATTCAAAATGTCTTCGTTATGACAACTTGACATTAACCAAGAAATCATTACTGTTTAAACTTTACCTTTAATAACATAAAGTTACCTCATTTTTAAAGTGCAATCAGTAATACTTTTATAACAAATTTATATCAGTAATGATTTCTTGGTTAATGTCAAGTTGTCATAACAAAGACATTTTGAATAATGTCAACTTTGTATTAAAAGTGTCATAATTTACCGAATGACGCTTTATGACAACAGTCATAAATATTCATGAAGGCTTATTCATGTTAATGACAGAGTCATGATAGTCTTATTCACCCCCCTTCAAATAAAGTGTTACCCTATATTATAAGTCATAGCGGGTCTTATAATATTTGTTGTTACTACAATGTAATCAATGTAGTTGATTACATGCAGCTACAATGTTATCATCCGATGCAGGTTTCCTTGCTTAGGGGAAAAGAAAAAAAAAAACTTCAACCAAAGGACTGTTTCGGTCCACTATCACTGAGGTATTTAATCAACAAAATACAAAAGGCCAGTGCAAAATGGTGTGCACTAAGACAGCTTGCAAATCACAAAAAAGATGATTCTCTTTTGATCTAATTGGAAACCCACCATTTTGAAAAATCTGCAAACATTTGTGTACTGGACTGCACAGGATTAAGTTTATGCCTTTTTTCCCCCACAAAAGTCCTTACTGGCAGTAGAGCCTGTAACAACCCAATGATAAATAAATGTTGAAGGGCAAGTTTATTTACAAAATCTTCATAACACAATTCATTTATTTATTGTTTATGTATTTTGAACATTTAAAAGTTCCAGTTCCAGTGTTAAGTGTTCTTTAGAAATTAGTTTATTGATGTTTGAGAGGGTGTATTTGCATTGTTATGCCATTTTATGATATTAGTTAGCAATGATCTCAAAATGACAATATTGTAGTTTATCGCAATAATTTCTGGGACAATTATTTGCCCAGCAAAATGTTTTATCAGGCCTAGTTTCAACTGTAGATGTTTGGAGATGAGCAAACGTACTCAAGCCTGCATTGCTTCTTGAAACCGTTCATTTAATATAAAACTATAGATGAACTTAGGAATGAACTCCCTATTTGTGTTCTTCATTCCCAATATACCCTGACAAATGTTTTTCCACAGCTCTAGTAGAAGACATGAATAATTCTGCACCCTTTGCAACTTACAATTCTTTTTTTTTGACTGGGTGTTTGTCTTCTAACTAAAATTCCCAGGTGCTTTGTAAGTCAGATGCTCCAACAGGAGATGTGCTTCTGGATGAGGCTTTAAAACACATCAAGGAAACCCAGCCCCCAGAGACTGTGCAAAGCTGGATTGAACTGCTGAGTGGTGGGTTCACATATTTTCTCTGAAACTTTTACTGTGAAAATGTCTTCACCAATATATTTTTGCTACAACATGCAACTGTTGTAGGGAGATTTTGATAACATTGCAATAATGTAATTATGATAAAACATGAATGAGTAATTATTTGTAATTCCAGACATGAGACAATACTGCTTAGTTTGGCTGTATTTCTCAGAGGATTAAAATGCCATGGTTTCTAACCAGGAGTGGAAATTAGCACCCATCACTGGCCAAATGCGGGTAAAAGTATGAAGTGACTTATAAATTGGAGCAACGCACCTGCCACTGTGGCTGGTTGACAATTTGAACAGATTCAGTTTGAACTTCTGTCCAGGAGAGGACTGACCATCTTGAGTATAGACTATTGCACATACTGTATAAGGGGTGGCCCTAGGCTGTCATAATTTAACAAAAAAAGTACATGAAATATAATTTTTATTGACTGTGACAGCCCATCAGTTGATTTTATTGATGGACATTGGGCTTATCCAATGAAATCCTTCAGTCCTAATTGCACCCCCCTCCCTCCTCGAGGTTATAAATGGCTCCATTTAAGCTAACCAGAGTCCGAGAAAAGTGAGCGGATACGAGACGAGGCGGGTCAGAAAAACTACGACCCTAGGCTAAAAACAAAGGCTAAAAAGCACCTGAGCCCATTCAGAAAAATGTGTCAAACTATCCGATATATTTACCACACAAACTTTGACAGCTGGAGCAGATTGTGGAGTGGAGAAAAAGGGGGAGTTAGCGGTTCAAGGGATTCATTATCGTCGGAGGAGGATGATGATGAGAGAAACGTGACCAGGGACAGATTGAGAAAGAGTTCAGATTAACTGCTGCTGCTCGGTAAGAAGAAGTGGAAATGTAGGCAGGATGACGGGTGTGATAAAAACAACACATGATGTGTTAAATTTTAACACGTGCCGCATCAGCTCAAGGACGACACGTGTTGTGTTGTTTTTGACACTAATGTGTATGTCGTTTTAACACAACTATTGTGTCATTGAAACCAACACAAAACATATGTTAAAATGTGTCCTTTTGACACACATGCAAAATGTGTTTTCATAGATTGGGTCAAATAAAAATTTACATTTTCATATGAGAATATAAAAATACATACTTTTATTAAAATTAAGTGTTACAACAATAAGTTTTACGACAGTCACAATATGTAAATCATATGCACAAGTAAAAATCAAATAATCAATTAGTTCACCAGTCAACATGTTATTTTCTTCAAAGTCAAGCTAACAAAATATACCCATTTTCTAAAGTTATTCAACACCACAGGTTTTAAAATCCTTACTCTCTGTATCATATATTTTTTGTAACATTCTGTGAACAAGTACAAAAAAATACATGGCTACAAAAATCACAAAAGAGCTGATGAGAAATAACATTTATCTGTTTTGCAGTTAAATGGAAACATGCATTTACAGTCCAGTAGTCGTCAACCAAACCAAGATGAGAATAAAATTATTGCTCCAGCGCTACTAACAGCTGTTAACTGTTCCAACCGTTACTTTTAACATTTCTTAAAGAGACAGCAACCTTTAACTTGGAACGAAAAAAATGCACCAACATGTAATGGGGTTAATTAGCCCTTAATTGCATTAACTACACAAATAAGGACCATTTTCAATTCAAAGACAACCCACCACCTGTCTGTGCCATAATAATATGCTAGCTAGCTTTGACATGAAACCCAGCATAACATTTCAGAGTACCGTGTCATAGCAACAAAAATACCATAATACTTTTTACAGCTAGTGATTTAAGAAAATTCACATAAATCTAACTTGATACCAATTCATTAAAACGAATACAAGGTATATACATACCAAAGTGGTTATTCCAAAATTAGTGGCTTCAATCTTTGCCTCATTTGTCAACTTGATCCATACTACGGGAAAACCTTCCTCTAACCCGAAGACTTCATTTGGTGACTGAATCCCCACCCAGTTATGGTGCCTTGATGTTGCCACTTGCTCATCAGCCAATGTGAGGTTATCAGCTAAATTTTCGTAGCTCATAGCCATTTCTAATTATATTTATTGTAAATGTTAAAGAATGTCTGTTTTTTAGCAAACACAGGAATAATGATGGCATGTGGAATTAATAATGAACACGTTCTGAGATGATTTTAAAAATAATAAGAATAATTGTGAATTTCAGTAGAAAACTTAGTAAGGGAAAACAAATAGAGCAGTTAGAAAACAGCTACTGATACCATTTAAAATGTCTAAAAAATGACTAGTCACATCTCCAATAAATACTATTTGGGGAGTTGTAGCCAAAATGTGGAAATATTCAACATAGGAAATGACTGCAAGAATGTTTGGGTTGTGTCAGGCACGTGCAGAGGGGGGTGCTGGGGGTGCTTGAGCACCTGCCCCTTTTGCTCCTTGCCCCCAAGTGCCCTTTTGGTCAATTTTTTTTTATTATTATTATTATTTTCTAAGCCCTCTTCTGACACATAATAACATGTACTAAATATATATATATATATATATATATATATATATATATATATATATATATATATGGAAGAGATAAAGGCCACGGACGTTAAGACTCGGAAGCTACTAACCATGCATGGAGGGTTCCACCCCAAATCCAGCACCCTGAGACTGTACACAAGCCGTAAGGAAGGAGGCAGAGGACTAGTGAGTGTGAGAGCCACTGTCCAGGATGAAACATCCAAGATCCATAAATACATCAAGGACAAAGCCTCAATGGACTATGTGCTCAGCGAATGTCTCAGACAATGGGGAACAGAGGACGAGGTGCTGGAGGAACCATCATGGGAGGACAAGCCCCTACATGGGATGTACCACCGACAAATAACTGAAGTGGCTGATATCAGGAAATCCTACCAATGGCTGGAGAAAGCTGGACTCAAGGACAGCACAGAGGCCCTCATCCTGGCCGCCCAGGAACATGCCCTAAACACCAGAGCAATAGAGGCTCAGATCTACCACACCAGACAAGACCCAAGGTGTAGGTTGTGCAAGGAGGCCTATGAGACAGTCCAGCACATAACAGCAGGGTGCAAGATGCTGGCAGGGAAAGCGTACATGGAACGACATAACCAAGTGGCGGGCATAGTGTACAGGAACATCTGTGCCGAATATGGACTGGAAGCCCCGAGGTCAAAGTGGGGAACACCCCCAAAGGTGGTGGAGAATGACCGAGCTAAGATCCTGTGGGACTTCCAGATCCAGACAGACAAGATGGTAATGGCGAACCAACCGGACATTGTAGTGGTGGATTAAGAACAGAGGAAAGCCGTTTTGGTGGATGTAGCAATACCAAGTGACCACAACATCAGGAAAAAGGAGCATGAGAAACTGGAGAAATACCAGGGCCTCAGAGAGGAACTGGAGAAGGCCTGGAAGGTGAAGACCACAGTGGTGCCTGTGGTCATCGGGGCCCTCGGGGCAGTCACCCCCAAACTGGAGCAGTGGCTAAAACAGATCCCAGGAACAACATCAGACATCTCAGTCCAGAAATGTGCAGTTCTAGGCACAGCCAAGATACTGCGCAGAACCCTCAAGCTCCCAGGCCTCTGGTAGAGGACCCGAGCTCAGAGGATGAAAGAGACCACCCGCGAAGGGTGAGAAGGGAATTTTTTTTTATATATATAAATTTTTTTTTTTTTTTGTACAACATAAGCAGCCCTACGGTCATCTTGCTACCTTTGACCTTTTGCCCATGACGCATGACGCAATTGCCTCTCGCACAGTGAGATAAGGCAGCTAACTGGAGCTCAACATAGAGAACGTTCCAGATTACAGAACAGTTTTTGGTGAATTTAAAAAAAACAAAAAAAACGTTTTTGATTTATAAAGTGGAGTAGACTTGCTACTTGTCAGATGACGGAAAACGTTAAAGTATCGTTTCTGCTTCAGCACGGAGTAACGGTTTAAGCAGAGAGGTAATGAAATACAGCAGACATTGACAGGCCTCTGTGTCTGCCTTTCTCTGAAGAACTACTGAGCTGGAGGAGACAGCCAGGTGAGGAAAAACTGTTCTTATCTATCGATTCGGTATTTTTATCATACAGACATTAGGCTGTTGTTGTTGTGCTATTAGCTAGCTGCTAGTTAACGACTTTGCTAGCAAAGCTAGATAACTGGAAAGCTTCTTCCATGTATTGTTAATGATAGCAGTCATTCTTCAGTATCACTTATGCAATAGGGGCACATCGCCCGTCCAAACCGATCATCTCCATAATGGATACATGTCTTCTAATTTCCTTTGCTACATAATGTACATTGCATTTATTCTACCGTTAGGTAAATGTATCTTGAAGGAGAATAGCACTTAAATAAGAGTCCAACAAGGATATTCTTTTAGAATTAAAAATAACTCACCCTGAATTACCATGATAGATATAATGTATGTAATAAAAGTCATTAATGAAGGGGAAATAACTCAATCCAGACTTTAAGTAAGTTTATGGTCTGGTTCGCAGAGTATAAAGTTAATTTTTAATTTTTTTCCCCCAATTATTCAATGGAAAAACAAGAAAGCTAACCTCAGTTAAGTAAAACAAAATTGTAATCAAAACGTTTGGAATTGTAATGATTTTGTTTTTAAGAACAAAACATTGTGTTTAAAACACTTTTTTTTAAACAACTCATTTTTGTCTTGTGAACTTAAAAAGTTATTTGCCAAACAAACTTTTATTTGCACACATCAGAAATCTTTATTTTGCAATTTTAGGCCCTGCTCACAACGTTGTGAGAATCACAAGTAAAATTTGAGTCACAAACAAAAACTTAGAATAGCAGGAAAAGATTTCTGACATGCACAAATAAGTTTGTTTTGCAAATAATTTTTTCACTTCTTGAGACACAAATGTGTGATTTTAATTTAAAAAAACGTTTTTTAAGCAAAACTCAGTAGGCTTTTCTCATGGTGACATGCATTAACAACGTTTTTGCTTTTGTTTTTTTTCTTTTTTCTGCAGTTCCACATTAAAGTTTGATGCAGCTCTGCTTTCCTGAATGGACCATCTTCATCTCCACTGCAAATGTAGCAAACAGGCAGCTCTTTTTTTTATAGATTACAGTACACTAAAAGGCTGCATTGTGCCCTTGTTTATATTTTTAATAGTGTAATTCTGTAAAGACAAAATATGTCTGGTGGTCTAGGTCTGATTTACATATCTTGCTATATTGCGGGTTTGAATATTGCAATATTTTCCTATAACAAAATAGACCTGCAGAAAGAAATTACTAATAAAATATCTTACATATGCATAGTTGTATCCTCTATATAGAGATTTTCCTTAACTTTGATTGTATATCTCACAATTTTGTAATTTATCATTGTTTATTAAACTCTGAAAGCTGTGTGGCTTTAATATTCTGTCCTAGAATGCGGTTAGATGTGCCCCCCCTTTTTTTTTTGAGCACCTGCACCTTTAGTGGTCTCTGCATGGCCCTGGGTTGTGTAGTTAAAATTTGCTGTTAGTAATTACTTCAAGTGAACTTAAACAAATATGTTAAGGTAACCATTCTTGGTTATGTTGCCGTATTTTCCGGACTACAGAGCACACAAAGTGTGCTCTGTAATCTGTGTATTTTCAGGCAGTTCGTTTTTTCGTTTGAAATGAAAAAACAAAAATACTCATGTTTTTGTTTTTCGTTTGTCAAACCAAAATCGGATAGCGACTCTGGTCTGTGTATTTTGAGGCAGTTTGTTTTTTTGTTTGAAATGAAATGCAAATAAATAATAGAAAGAATCAACTCAAAACTTTTCATTCAAAATTTGTTTAGTCAGTTGAGGCTAATAATTTATAAGCAGAATCAAATTGTTGGACAGTCATAAGTCACTGATAAAAGTGTGAAAAAGTATTATGAGGTGGTAAACCATGGAAGGGAATTATAGGACCCCATAACATTTAGCTAACACCAGCATTATTTTAAATTAAAATCAGAATTCTGAGAAAAAAACAACAGAATTTTGAGATTAAAGTCAGAATTCTGACTTTTTTTCCGTGGTCCTAATCCTCTTCCAAAGATAAACATTTATTTAGTTAATCTTTTAATAATCTAATAACATTGGCACATTATTTCAAACATTTTCTAATTAGAAACAGCTGCATTTTTATTGTATATTTTGGATAAATATACTTTTCTGTACGGAGCCCCCCAGGGGACATGGGGAATTTTTTTCTTTTGCGTCCCCTCGCAGTACTTTTGCGTTCCCTCGCAAAACTTTTGCGTTCCCTCGCAAAAGGTTTTGCGTTCCCTCGCAATAATCTACTGATCAGTTCATGCGGCATAATTGATACTATAAGCCTTTTTTACGGTGGAAGCCGTACTTTCTGCTTTAATACAAGCTTATAAGGTTTTTCCATGGACTATTGAGTTATTATCGCAGGGTAATAAGTCATCTGATTGTGTCTCCATTGTGTTCGTGTCTGAATGGTTTAAAGGGCTGCTTTCTGTGCCGTTCCATCTGAGCCTTAACAGACATAAACATGCAGTAAATAAATCGATTTTTCAATCAGTTTTTTGCACCAAAGCGTTAATAATAATAAACACGTCAGATAAGGCTTCTGCATGTTGGTGTTCCTCAATATGCCCAATTTGGGTTGTCTTGGCCCTTTTATCGCAGCCTGTGGGGTTTTCCCTGACTGGGAACGAGAATACAACCTGTTGAATGTGACAGGTAGCCAATCAGAAAGCACGGTGACGTAAGAACAGATGGGAATCCCAAAGAGCTGACATATCACGCAACTGAGAGTCCAGTGAATATCGGACATGATATGTGGAAATGTTTATTATTATATGTAAAGGTCATTATTATATATTACTATGTTTATTCAGTTAAAAATGTTGACTATGAAAAAACATAGTCACCTCCAAATCATACTTCAGCAAATAGAGCGGCTGCTCCCGTTGTCTTTTATCCACCGCCTTTTCTTTTTGTTACGTCTTTTATCTCTTGAAATGAGTCCACAAACTATCACTATTGCTTCTACATCGTCATCCGTGTTTTGTCATTCTAAATTCCCGTATGCTATGTTGGGGTTTTTACTGGATTATCTTCTGGAATCTGAATGTTCGTGAGTGGAATCGGTTCCTGCCGTGTGGCTGAAGACGAACCGATCGAACCTGTTGTACTTTTATCAGCTCTGTGGTCACAAAGGTTTGGAGAATTGGCCGACAATTTTTAAATCTTGCCGTCTAAACCAGACTTAAGACTCACAAGCTCTACTCATCTCCTCTCTACCACGGTCCAAACGCTCTCTGACTCTGGTCGCTTTGGTAACATTTACATATCCCTTAAAAATAAGATACAGATGCACCACAAAAACGAACATTTTACTTTCGTGAAAATTTTAACTTATTTTAACTTGACTAACGGGAGCCCTGAGTTTGTTTCTCTGCAACGAGACAGTTCTTTCTGGGAGTGATGAGAGACAATAACACCCGAAGTGTTGCTTATATTCACAGCGTGCTTGGTCTCTACGTGGTGAAGCAGTTTGAAGGCTTCTTTGCCTCATTTGCGAGCCGGTCGCTGCATGTTACGCAGAGCGGGCTTGTAATGTGGGACTCGCCTACCGGTCTGGGATAAATCCATTCTCCTGTCTCTTCTCTGGGCCTTTTCCCCTTTGCAAAGAAACTTTCCAAATACATCTGATCTGTTTCTTACTCATTTTGCTGCTTGTGGGCTCAGTGTTGGCGCGCAAGTAACCGAGAGAATCTGGTTAAAGGATTTTCAAAATGAAAGATCCTCCAGACTCAAATAATACATAAAACGGAAATATTTAATTATTTCTTATGTGGCCCGGTACTAATTGGTCCATGGACCGGTACCGGTCCGTGACCCAGGGGTTGGGGACCACTGCCTTGGAGGACAGGTATTGTTATCTAAAGCGGAGGAAATATCACGGCTCACGTATTCTGCGCTCTCCTTGCATTTAGACAACCAAACTATAAAATATATTGGCCAAATGTTATTCAATTTCTTATGGAAAAATCGTATACATTACTTAAGAAAATTAGTGGTAATAAATTCTTATGAATTTTCTAGATTTCACAATTCTAAATAATGCATTCAAAATAAATTGGTTAAAGTCGTATCTAAAAAAATCCATCCTCCATTTGGAATACTTTCCCAAATTACATTTTCTCCAGTGTAGGGGGTCTTAATTTCCTCCTCCTTTGTGATTATAATGTAGAGAAAATACCAGTAAAACTTTCTGCATTTCACAAACAAGCACTTCGGTAACACTTTATTTGGAGGGGTGTGCATGAGACTGACGTGACATGACAGTGTCATGTCAGTCTTATGCACACCCTTTCAAATAAAGTGTTACCAGCACTTTCATGGACACTTATAAATAAACATACTTTTTCTCCCCATAAATTCTTCATCTGGAATAACCAATACATCCTTCACAAAAATAAATCGTTATTTTATTCTAAATGGTTCAACAATAAAATCCTTCTGGTGGGTCAGCTATTTAACAAAAATGGGTGTTTACTCAGTTACAATGAGTTCAAACTCAAGTATAACCCTGCTGTAACTTCTAAAGAATATGATATTGTGTTTGATGCAGTAACTAATGAAATATGTGAACTCTTTAGAAATAATGTTGTTGATGAATATAAGGTCTTGTTGAATGTAACTGACTCCATCGTTGGTAAAGCGTGTTTTTCTTCTACTTGTAAGAATAACAGAACTATTCATGCCCTGTTTCAACAAGATATTATTTCTGTACCTTCATTTGTTTTCTATTGGAAGAATTTTGTCCCTGATGGAAAAAGGTGTGGACTCATCATCAGAAACTTTTCATAAACAACAAAATGAAAGATCTCTTTTAAACTGTTACATCAAATTTATCCTATTAATCAATACAGGATCAAATATATTAAAACAATAGACCCCAACTGTAAGTTTTGAAGAGAGCATCCAGAAATAATTAGTCATTTATTCTGGAATTGTCGTATCACAAGAAAATTTTGGAAAGAGTATAATAACTTTAGAAATTGTAATAGTGATACTAAATGTTCCCTGAGGTATGAGCATATTATTTTTTTGCTTTCATAGTAAGAACACTAATGCAGACAAAAGACTGGCAATCTAATTATTATATTTGGCAAATTTCATATTCACAAATGTAGATTTTCATCATCTTTGCCTTTTTTTTTTTACAGTTTTGGTTAAGGAAATCAAACTATTTATCCACTACTTCCAAGAATATGAACAAAAAAGCTGGAAACACATATGAATGTTGTATATCACTGAATATTTTTAATTTGTCATGTCTGTAATATCTGCTCTCTATTTTTTTGTTTTTTATACCAGTGTATTTACTGTTGAAAGCTACACCCCTGGCATGCTTTATAATGTGTTCTGTTTCTTCGTTTTTCTGTGTTCTTATAAGCAAAGATGTTCAATAATAAAAAATAATTTTTAAAAAAGCCGCATAGTTCAAAGCGTGGGAAAAAAGTAGCTGCTTATAATCCGAAAAATACGGTAAATTACACCTACATATATGTATGGTAAACTTATTGTCAGTAAAACGGTTTACATAGTTAAGAATAAATCATATATTTTATATATGGGGTTTTTAATCAAAAGAAAAAAACTGTGGCTGGTGAAACGTTTGAGTGTCTAGTAAAAACTTTTCTCTACCAGCCACTGTGGCTGGCGTGTGCTTTTACTTAAGTGATGGAAAGATGGGACAACACCTCCACTTCCTCATTGTCAGACCGTGACATTTTCTGCGCTTCTCTTGAGTGTTGCGCTAAGACCATGTGAGGGTTAATGGAGGATTTTCTAAAGAACCAACATATCTAAGTGTCTCCTTTATCCAAGACATGCATTTCTTGGGCAAAGAAAATAATTTCAGTTTGTCTTCTTTCCATTGATGAAAACTGTGAGCATGAGTTAATCTTTTCTACATCTATTCCTTATCTACATCATGCATAAACTTTGAATTGACTTGTTGCTGAAATGGCCTATGCAAATAACGTTGCCTCACCTTATGTCCTGTCTCGTTACTCCTTTATGGTCTTCCTATCTTCCTTTTCTTGTGCTATTAATTATTTTTCAACCATTGTCTTTCCTTCTTCCTCAAATTTTCTGTGTCCTCCTTAATTCAGTGTGCCTTATGTTTCTTTCTTCTGTTCTTTGTGGTGACCTTATTCATTCTTTCTTTTAATTCCTTTCTTTTTTTTCTTTCTCTTTTACTTCATCTGTTCTGAATCCAGTGTTCCTTCTCTTCCTTTCTTGTCCTTTTCCTGATAAGGACAGACAAGAACAAGAGAGGACATAAAAAGCATTACTGTCTTTCTGAGCCCTTCTTTCTCTTCTTCCTTTTCATTTCTGTCCAATCCTTTCTTTCTTGTCCTTCCATGTTCCTTTCTTCAGGTTCTGGATTTTGCTGATTCCATCATTTTGGTCAGACCATTCTAAAAATGTATGCTATAAATTGATAGTTAACTTTTGAATTTTATATTGAATAAATAATGTGATAGACTGGAAACTGAGTCTGGATAAGTCTGGAAGTTTCACATGAAAAATGTGTAGGATATTTTTTAAACTGCCTGTTTAAAAGTTGGCCCAGCATTTGACTGTTGTTTTTGGAAATGGTTCTCTTTTTTTCCATTGAAGTGTTTTTTCTTCATAAATCTACTCCGCAGGAGAGACGTGGAACCCACTGAAGCTGCATTATCAGCTGAGGAATGTCCGTGAACGACTGGCCAAAAACTTGGTGGAAAAAGGCGTCCTCACAACAGAGAAACAGAACTTCTTGCTTTTTGATATGACTACACATCCCCTGACCAACAACAACATCAAGCAGCGTCTTATCAAGAAGGTCCAGGAAGCTGTTCTAGACAAGTGGGTGAATGACCCTCATCGAATGGACAAGCGATTGGTGGCACTTATATTCTTAGCCCATTCTTCTGATGTTTTAGAAAATGCATTTGCCCCACTACTAGATGACCAGTACGACTTGGCCATGAAAAGAGTGCGACAGCTGCTAGAACTGGAGCCTGAGGCGGAGAGCATGAAGGCCAACACTAATGAGATGTTGTGGGCTGTGGTAGCTGCTTTCACTAAATGAGACTTAAGAGCATTGGACACAGTCTCTGGTGGTATGCTCTGTGTACTGTTGGGTACAAATTGGAGTAATAATCCCAACAAGAGAACTTTACTGGTGGGGTTGACTGAACTGCAGGAGATTCTGTCTTACTGGCATTTTTTTTCCTTCCAGGTAACTGTTCTTGTGGACCAATAATATGCTCCAAATCTGAAATTGCAATTTCACTTATCACTTTGCTAAAAGTCTGATCTCAGAAAGTTGAATGAAATTGTTTATGAAACCAATATCTTGACTTTTTTGTCTCTTAATATGTTAATAGAACAGTTTGGCAAATGTAAGAATACAGTGACCAAGTCTGAGATGAATGGACATATCCATGTAAGAGCAGTGTAGAAAGTTATTTGATGATGCTGTTGGACCAAACAATATTATGCTGTAAGTATGCAACGTCCGTATTTCCACTCGTTTCACAACAGGAACAAGAAAGCAGACAATATGGCAAGATCCAAACTAAGTGTTCTGTCCTGATCTCAGTGTATTGGCAATAAGAAATTATTTAATGTTGGTGTTGCCTCAAACAACCCAGTGCGACAGCTGCTAGAACTGTAGCCTGAAGGAGAGAGCATATTAGTCAATATATGTGCTGCTTTTCTTGTTCAGTGTTAGGAGGAACAGTGCTAAGAGTACATATTGACTCAAATCCCAGGTCTGACTAAAGCAACAGCTGACCTTCTGATAGGAAGGAGATTGTTTAATCCACCTCAAAATAGTAATGCCAGAAAAAAAACTTTAATCAGTCACTGCTTTAAGAATGGTTAATATTTTGTCTCTTTATTGTTTTAGGTACAATACAGTCTGCAGTCTGCAGAAATGAAAAATGCATTAAGGAATGATTATGTGTATAATCTTTTCTGGATGTAGAAAGTAAACTGTTTTTGTCATACAAGTTATACAGTCATCCTGCAGACAAATGAATTTGTGATGATGTCCAATAGATTCGTTGTCAGTACAACGAATCTATTGTACTGACAACTTGATCTGGTTCAACTAATCTTTCAAGTGTTGGCATGTGTCCAACTGATAAGTCTGAACCTTAATTCTTGATCAGGACAGTAATAGGTCTAGCTAGTTGATGATTAATCAAAGCTTCACTTGAAAAAATGTACTCGAGCTCCCAAACATGAAACTGCTTTCTTTTTGTACAGTTGTAGCTTAAACATACAGATTCAGTAAACCTAGTCTAGTTTTAGACTTGTCTTGGCAAAATCTATAAGATCTTGAGGGGTTAGCTAAGCTAGTGAAATACTCAGTTCTAACTGGAACAGGGGTTAATTATGCAGGGTATTTGATGTTCAGATAATTCTGACGTAACTCAGATTGGTTTTATTGTTTGAAATTGTAAACAAAGAGGCTTCTTTAGTTTGTTTAATCCCTTTTACCATAAACCATCACTTGGTCCTAGTTTTTTTATCACCAAGCTCATTGTGCTGATCAACACTTTTCTGTGTTAAATTCACAGAGTTGCAGAATTTAAGATAATGGAAGATGTTTTCTTAATAAAATTTTTAATGTGTTTGTCTTGGATCTTGGGAGTTTCTATCAAACAAATCTTATGTACAGAAGATAATTAGTGCCACATGAATTCGATCATGTGGCACTAATGGATATAAGTATGCTATATTTACAGAAGTATAAATCATATTTAGAATAGTGGATGAATGAAACGTTAGTTTCCACTGCAGGTTGTTCTATCTCAAATAATTCATGCGTCTAATAAATCCCTCAATTAGTTGCATCAGGTGTTTGAGATGACACCTTATTTGCTAAGTTCTATTTCAAGGTGTTGAATTAGTCTGCAATGGTCATTGAAAGTAAGATTATGTGCTTACTCTGGGTAAACCCGGAGAATTAAAGAGACATTATTATGTAAAATGTACTTTTGAGTTTTACATCATGTTATGTTATTCCCTGATCAAAAACATTCCTGGTGTGTTGTTTTGATTGTTTCATGCATGTTAGAGAAATTCTTAAATCTCCTATGGCAACTATTCAACTGCGTAAAATGCCTGAGTGGACCTAACTCCTCCTCTGAGCAGCAATTTCCAAGCTTCCACTTCACAGAGCTCCCCCATCAGCTCCTTCAGACTAGCTAGCAGTAATTACCGAACAACTGTTGGAACTACGCATCTGCTGAGCTCATTATACAAGCTACTTCTCAGTGCAAAGCTGATGGAGTGTTGGAAAGAGTGGAATTTTCTTAGAGACGGAGGCCCGATCTCAAGTCACGAAGTCAAGTTTCTTTTAAGTCATATTTGATATATACAGCATTTTTATAACAATTGCAGGTAACATAATTACTTGATTGTGCAATAAAAGTATTCTATGTGATAATATACTGCCGCTCTAAGAATTTTGCTACTAATGTAATTGTTGGATTTGTTTTTTTCAAATTAACAATCATCAGATATAAATTGCATAAAATTAAATGAGAACTTTTATTAAGATTACTTGGGCATCCCTTGGCTCAATTCAGTTTTTTTTTTCTTGCAATTAAAGGTACAGTAGTAATGCCATCTTGTGGCAGAAAGAGTAAACTGTCCATGGGTGCCACCATATTTTTGAAAGAAGTGGAGGAAAAATCCTTGATGGATTTTAAAAGACCTGCCACAAATCTTGGAGCCAGCAAGTGGTGAGATTTAAGCTTCCACAGTGAAGCACATGCTGAAAGCTGAAGGGCTTCATATATCTGTGCTCCATCATGTACACCCCTACAGACCCAAAAACGCAAAAAATATGGGCTGCAATTTGCTCACAAATATATGCATCATCCAAAACATATTTTGAGACAAAATTTATACATCATCCAAAAAGGCAGTTAAAAAACTGGACTATAGTTGTGGGTTTAAGCATTATTAGCAATGTCTTCCAGTAACATAATTACCCAGTAATATTTTTACATGTCCTGTCAACATAATACAAAAATACAAAATACAAAATACGCCCCTTAAGTTTTCTGGGGAAACCCTGAATATGGTTAAGATCCAGATTCTGTGGAGGCTGATCTATGTGCAAGAATGATGTCTCATGCTCTATGAGACATCATTTTCAAATTTAATCACAATTTGAACCCGATGATTCTTGTCGCGTTATCAGGGGGAAAAAAAATTCATTGATGATGGTATATTCGGGTAGTCATTCGTTGGACACATAATGTTGCCAGACCTGACTAACTGCAGCAACCCCAGATCACAGCGCTGCCTCCTGGGGCATGACAGTAGGCACTAGGCATATCAGTTTACCTGCCTCTCCGCTTCCTCGATGTGCCCAAATGAGAAGCTAGTCTTTGCATCAGCTGGAGTTAAATAACTTGTTGCTAGCTGAAAGATAATTGCACATGCAGTAATAATCTAATAGGAGGCTGGTAAATTTAGGTGATGAATTATGTTTGGTCCAGCAGTGTTCCTCATTGTTTTGAGGAAATATTGGATGTATTTTTCCACTGATGTTGAAATATGGACTTTATTTGCAAAATCTGAAAATGAATCATTAAACCCATCTTTAAATAACCAGGCATGTGTATTCACTTGCATGAACAAGGAGATGTTTCGGGTCTATTTTTATCACTTGCTAATATTTAACATGATTTTAAACCTCTAGGCGGTCGTGGCAGATGGCCGTTTCCACTAAGCCTAAGTTCTGGTTCTGCTGGATGTTTCTTCCTGTTAAAGGAGAGTTTTCCTTTCTGCTGTTACTATGAGCAAGCTGAGAATGAGTGATTGCTAAAATGTCCATGACTCAATGCAAGTGACTTTCGTCTGTTGCTATGTGCTTGTTTAAGGGGAGTAAATGCTGCAAGTCAATGACTTAATGCAATCTTCTGGGTTTCCTTAGATAATTTTTAAGCTAATTTGAATAATAACCTGAACTTGACTGAATTGTTTGATAACTAGGATTAATTGGAATGTGTGTATTATGATTTGCTTGCCAAGGATTTGAACCCAGAAAAGAAGTTGCCATGCTTTATTAGAGTGTTTCTCAATCCTGGTCTTCTGGTCCATTTGCCCTGCATGTTTTAGATACGTCTCTGTTCCAGAACACCTGATTCAAATGACTCGATGACATCTTCTGCATGCCAGAAGCCTGTTAATCACCCACTTATTCAAGTCAGATATGTGGCAGAAGGGAAACACCTGAAATATGCGTGGTAGTGGTTCCTGAGGACTGGGATGGAGAACCAGTCCTTTAAGATAATTTCATAAGAAATATTAGACTGAATACATTTCAATTAATTAGGAAAGACAGTGTAGATGTACAGTTTCTATTAATAACTTGATCAACAGAAATGACTCCAAAAAAGCACAAAATGCAGTTGAAATAACAGAATACTTTCAAGACTAATGTCAATATACTGACAATTCTGGAATTACATCACATGTTTAATATGTTAAGCAGTGAAGTTACTGTACATGGCTCTTTCTATGCTGGTAAAATGTTACCTTTGCTTTAATCAATTTCAAGACCTTAAATTCATGCCTATTTGATGCCTTTGGCTTTCAGCTCTTCTTGGACTCGGTTGAGGTAATCAGGATCTGGGTATCCATAGCTGCAAACAGGAAAACAAATCCATCAGCTTGGTGCTGGTGTCAACCTCCAATAATCAGATGCTAGGTCACATCTATTACCACTTGGATACGTCAGCTTTGTTTCCAATTTTTATTTATGATATTTTTATGATAGTAGCTTATGAAATATCCTGACCACTACTGACCACAACTTGCTTAGGGAATTTACTTTGAGGAACGCCACTAAGCCTGTGCCTAAAACATCTAAGGCTATTAAGTCCTGTACACCAGATGATTTATGGTGCAAGGTCATTAAAAGCTCATTAAGTAATCAATAAATTAATAAATATGTGATATAAGGCCATAAACAGTACTTACGAAGTTGGTCCTCCATGCATTGATGTCTTGTGGTGAATATCATTCCAAGTCACCATATTGTTCCTGCCACTGGTGCTGGATCGACCAATAGTGAAGATGAGCCTCTGATTAAAGGCTTTCCTGAGCAGCTCCAGGACTTTCCTTCCTTCAGAGGAGTCTGGAAGGTAGGCGGTTCGGGATGCACCTTCGAATGGTTGACCAGGGTTTGGATGCTCCTCCTGCAAAAAATTTTTATTTTAAAAGTCATCTCAAGGTGTGATGTGATTGTGCCCAGATAAAAGCTAACTGTCCTTACGGAGCAAAATTATTTGTAACAGATAAAGAAAATTGTTTTCTTGGGATTAAAGCTGCACATGCACAGGCATTCATATGAAATTATTAAGGATGCATCCAAGCAAAGGATTGATCGGGTGAATTCAAACTCTTCTTGCCAATAATTTGGCCAACTGGATGGACTTTCACTGTTGTTTCCAAATCTAAGTCCTTATGACAGAGATAATGCTCAGGGAGCGTGCTTTGGGAAATTAAATCAATATTACTTGGAATATTTAACCGTAATCTCACACTCCCGTATTCTAGTAGTATTTTTAGTTTTGCAATACAAGTTTTATCTAAGGATGGGCATTTATCATATGGTTTGATTATTGTAAAGAAATAATAAATAATAATAATAATAATAATAATACATTTTATTTCAAAGGCGCCTTTCTGGCACTCAAGGACACCGTACAAAGAGCGAAAAGTAACAGAAACAATAAAAAATGTAGCAATTAAAAATAGATAGAATAAATACACAACAATGTATCTATATGAAATCTATATATAAATCTATGTAAAAAATCTATGTAAAAAATCAAGCAAACCAATTGTGTCATGTGGAAAAGGCAGATCTAAAAAGGTGTGTTTTAAGTTCGGTTTTAAATTTAGGGAATGACTTTAAATAAACCAGAATTGTGATATAAAAATAATCTGATTTATCGTAACAACAATAAATTATAACTTATGACATTTTGTCAACCTTAAAAGAAATAGTAGTATTGTCGGGAATGTTACTTTAGATAATTTTCGTCATAATTAGTTTAATCAGGGCATCAATAAATAGCCATAAATTAAATATGGCTTAACTTCATGAAGTAGTTACTTGGTGCATCTGGGTCCTAAAAATCTAGCTTCTTTATGTTATAGGGTTAAACCTTAAAAAAGGTTTAAGTAGAATTATTGTACTCTGGAAAATAATTGAATAAATCAGTAAATTAATACATAATTATACTGGATAATTATAGAAAGTATACGCAAACTTCAAACAATACACTGTGTGCACAATTATTAGGTAAGTTTTAGTTTTGACCATATCATAATTTTTATGCATATTTTCAAACTTCATTTGTATAAACTTGAATGCTTATTGGATATGAACACATCAGCTGATGTGTATTTGTTTAATGACAACACCAACCATCAAGGTGTGCATAATTATTAGGCAGCTTCTTTTCTTCTGGCAAAATTGGCCAATAAAAGAAATTTAAGTGACTCCTAAAAGTCCAAAGTTGTAAAAAGTCTTTTAGAGGGAAGCAGCACTCTTAAAACTGCTAAGAAATTGGGGAGTGATCACAGAACCATCAAAAGTTTTTCTGCAAATAGTCAATAGGGTTTTAAGAAACAAGTTGAGAAAAAAAACATAAATTAACTACCAAAGATTTGAGAAGAATCAAACATGAAGCTGCCATGAAACCATTATCTTCCAGTGCTGTCATATTCCAGAACTGCAACCTAGCTGGAGTTCCCAGAAATACAAGATGTTCAGTGCTCAGAGACAAGGCCAAAGTAAGGAAGGCTGAAACCGGACCACCACTGAACAAGACATATAAGTTGAAATGCCAAGACAGATCTGAAGATAGATTTTTCAAAAGTTTTATGGACTGATGAGATGAGAGTGACTCTTGGATCAGTAATGGGCACAGAGTCCACTTCGCATCAGACACCAGCAAGGTGGAGCCCATACCAGTACCTATATTATTATACCTGTATTATTAAAGATAAGCTTGTTTTCAGTTTGAAAATGGTGTCAAAATCAACTCCCTTCCCTGCTGCCTGTGTTTAGAAAACACTTTCTTCAAGCAGTGGTACAGGAAAGTTTGCATCTTTCAAGAGGACCATGATTGTTAAGCAGGACGATGCTCCATCAAGCATCAAAATACTCCACTATGTGACTACCAGTAAAAGCATTAAATGATGAAAGAATAATGAAGTGACCCTTCCCTCACCAGACCTAAACCTCCTTGAGAACTTGTGGGCCCTTCTTAAACAGGAGATTTATGGTGAAGGAAAACAGTTCACATCTCTTAACAGTGTCTGGGAGGCTGTGATTACTGCTGCAAGAAAAGTTGATCTTCAACAGCTCAAGAAACAAACAGACTCCTTGAATGGAAGGCTTACAACTGTTAATGAAAAGAAGGGTGGCTATATTGGTCACTGACATATTTTTTAAATCTTAGAAATGTTTGTCAATTTTGAGATGTGTTTATTATTCTCACTTTAATGGATGACAATAAAAAAGTGAGATGGGAAAGTTTTCAGTCTTAAATCAGTTGCATAATAATTCTGCACACAAATAGTTGCCCATTAATCGTTCACACATCATATTGTCCAAACAAAGCCAAAATCTCAGTTTTACTTTCTTAAATATTCAGGTTTGAGAGGTTATTAACATTTTGGATTAAAACAAGAGCGCTGGAGTTGTTCAACAATAAAATTAATCCTCAAAACTACAACTTGCGTAATTATTGTATGCAAGTTGTAGTACACCTAAAATAGATTTGGTATAAAGATCAAACTGATTTTTAGCAGAGTGGAATTGGAATGATTTTCTGATTAAGAATAAAGTTGTTGATGGACCCATAAACAGAAATAATAACCTTTGACATGTACAAATGAGTATTAGGCCCACACTAAGAGCATTTTTTTTTAAATCATGAGAATGAAGTCTTATTACGAGAATAAAGTCGTAAAATTAGTCGAATAAAATTTTATTTTTATGAAAGCTCACACATAAAAGCAGTTTTCCCGCTTTATTAAAATTGCGAATGTGGATATTAAAATTGGGAATCTTATGAAGTTATACATTGATATCAGTTTTATAAGTAAAGAAATTTTAACATGTTAGTAAAACATATTATCAGTACAAGGACTTTAAAGTCATTATCCAAGTAATTGTGTCTATTTTGAAGAAAGCTGGTCATTTCAGATCTTGATAAGTATCAAGACGCCTTTTTTCTGCGATTAATTCTATATTCTCATAATATTCAGAGAATATTATGAGAATATATTCTCATAATATAAAGACTATGAGACTTTATTCTCATAGTCTGGCCCTAATCCTCTGTCAAAGAAGTGCATCTTCAGCTGTGTTTGCAAACTTGTTTTGTTGGATACCAAAGCAACAACAGACACACTTCATCCTCCCAAAGATGAAGTACTTGGGAGATGATAAACTTTGATGAGTGCAGCTTTGCTCTTACCTTTTGAATTCCACTTGGAATGTGATAATGGATGACTAATGTTCCATGTCTCTCATATCCAGGTAAGGAGGCAGAGGATGTCCTGATGTCCATTGTCCCTCCATCAGGCTGTGTCCCCTTCAAGGTCCCGTACACCTCCCCACAGATAGGACAAACAGGTTTGTAGTCAAAGGCTCTTTGGAGACAGTCTTTGCAGAAGGAATGCATGCACTGCAGAGCCTTTTTCTTCTCTGGTGGGATTGGCTCCATACAAATTGGACATGTCTCGTTGCCAGGAGGTTTACTTAGTTTGGGTGAAGGAGCAGATGATTTATAGCTTTGACTTCTTGCTGGATCCCTTTTAACTGGACTGTTGCCTGAACTCTTTGGATTTTGTGAAATAAACTCTTTCAGTTTTTGCACATGTGCAAAAGGTCCACAGACTGCTGTGTCTTTGCTGGAGCCTGATTTAAAAAACAGGAGAGGAAACTTTCTCTGCAGATCCTCAGCTCGATGTGGAGTCACATGAAGAGATGTTAGCTGCAGGTCAGAGGCAGTTCTCTGGTAGAAAGTGATAAACCTCTGCCTCACAAAGTCCAGATGCACCCTGTCAGAAGAGTAAGCTGGTTCACTTGGGGCTCTGAAGTTAACCTGTACTGTGCTATGGGGGCCACTGTTTGCTGCTTTCAACTCAATGACAAAATGGCCTAGAATTTTCTTTAGTTTTTCATCATATTTTTTTTTTATGTATTCCATCACAACTCTGTTCACAGGTACTGAACATGTTGCAGCACAGGGAGTTGGAGGAGCAGTCTGTCCTTGTGTTCCAGAACTGGAAAGATGTCCAGACAGTCGCTTTACAAGCTGCTGCACCTTATTGAAGTCTCTACTGAACACTCTATAGCAGGAACCAGTTTTCTCAGGGCAGTAGTTATCATTAATCCACTTTTTAACATCTATGTCTCCAATCATCTTTTCATCAATGATCAGAGTAATGTCTGTGATAATCTGCAACAGAACAAAACAATTTAAGTCATTTAATAAGTCCAGCTACATAAAGTATACAGTGTGTTTGACTTCCTATGCCGGTCACAAAGTATATTAAAACCTATTCAGTTATTTAGGAGATCATATTTAGATCCGAGATAAAATAAACTCTACTTCTGTTTTTTATGACTGACAAAGACAGATTTTCTCATAAATATATGCTTTGTTCAAGTCATTTTTATTTTGTTTGACTCCGTTTCAGATCAGTCCTTTTACCTGACCAGGTGTCAGACATCACGAAGCAGGTTCAAGCTATCTGGGTTTTACTTATGTTCATGGTCAGCTTTGCATAGTTTTTTTTTCAGCCACTACTGCAAAAAAAAGAGTTTCCAACAAAGAATTTCACCATAATACAACCAGAATTCCAATGACATTAGGACATTGTGTAAAGTATAAACAAAAACAGAATACAATTATTTCCAAATCCTTTTCAACCAATATTTAATTGAATTGGATAAGCTTTATTTTTATTTTTTGGAAATACTCACTTATTTAGAATTTGATGCCTGCAACACAATCCAAAAAAGTTGGGACAGGGACTTGTTTACCACTGTGTTACATCATCTTTCCTTTTAGCAATCAATAAGCGTTTGGGAACTGGGGACATTAACTGTTGAAGTTTTAAGTGAATTCTTTTTTATTCTTGGTGCATGTACAACTTCAGTTGTTCAACAGTCTCTGGTTTCAGAGTTTTGCGCTTCATAATGAGCAACACATTTTCAATGGGAGACAGGTCTGGCCTGCAGGCAGGCCAGTTTAGTGATTCAAATTAATAAAACTAAATTAAAATGCCTAGGTTTCATTCATTCATCTGTAAATTCTCAAAAAATAAAAATTTGCAGCCTGAGTTCTAACTAACAGGGACTATATTAAGATTCAGCTGGTATCCGTTTCCAGGAATAGGGTATAATAGAATGATGATACAGCTGGTACAAACAAGATGCGTGGGATCTTATACAGGTGTTACGGATTAACTGGTGGTAGCAGCTGGTAGAGACAGATGTTTCAGTGGGCGTGGCTTTTTAGGACCCCTTAACTGAGCTAGGAAATAAACAATGCAATAAGCTTAAAGAACTACAAATATTTGCAAAAATACTATTCGATTCTGTAAGACACCAATTAAGATCTCGAGAATAACTAATTAGAAAGACTTTTATTGGTCTAATATTGTATGTTGCCTTTTTTTTATTAATTTCCAAAACCACCAAAACATATACATTACGCAGAACTTGTCCTCACTTATGTGTCAGTTCAGAGGTTGAAACTGAGGGAAGATCGAAATAGATCTCAAGATCCCATAAACAGATCTCAAAGCAAAGAATAATCCCTGAAAGCCAACATAATTGTTGAAGAGACATATAATTTAAAATAAAATGTTTAAAAAGATCCACTGGCTTTGTTATTTTTCACATCTCCCTCATATTGTATGTTTTTTAATAGATATCCACAGAAATAGCCAAACTTTTTTAAACACTGTTTTTGTAACGTTATAGCTTATTTTCTAGTTCATTTACAGAAGACATGGCAGAACTATGTAGCAGTGTTATTTATTCCTTATTGTTGATATTTTTTCTCATAATTTAACTAAACGTCTTTATTCTTTTCATCAAGTGACCTTAATATTCAACCATAAGAGACAACGATGAAAAACATTTGACTTATATACTTTTCCATCGGAAATGGGTTGAAATCTTCCCTCAAACTGAGATTCTGAAAGTGCCACCAGTTAATCCGGGTCTGTTTCTTAAAGCGCCGGGTGTCTGTTGGATGAGAACCAATGACAGGTAGGATCATTGGACTTCCATCTGCATTTATGGTAGTGGATAAAACAGCGCTCTTAGAACTCAGCGACTGCTGGTACAAGTTCGGTTATCGCTTTGGACAACTTTACTTTTTGGCAGAAAGTGAATGTTATTCACTTGCTGCCAACATGTCGGAGGTAATATTGTTTAACAGGTTTGTCAGGCAAACTTTAACTGTAAGAATATTGTCAAATTACCAAGTTGCACAGCTTTGCATCTGCAGCCCAAAGATGTCTCAAGGTGCAAATGAAATAATGTGGCTTCCATAAAATGAGCAAGGAATTAGTTTGTATGATATCAAGACTGTTTACATTTATTGTTAAGTTTGCACAGCATGCCAGTCAATATAAATCTGGGAAGACGTTAAAATAATGGTCATTAATCTAATAATGCTGGGTGATAATACAAATTCTGACTGTTTAGCACAGTCTCCACTTGAAGGGTCATATATTTTGGTATCCTTTCAATATATTCTTGAATATGCCTTCACATACAAGGAATTATGTTTTGAAGAGATCTTAGAGAAAGTAGAGACTTTTTCAAATCCGTTTATTTACGTCATTTGTCGTGTTTTCATCAGGAAGCGACACAACCACTTAATTTTTTTACAAACATCTGCGTTGAGGACCCTGTTTGACTGTCACTAGTTAAGTAACTAGCATTACTTAATGCGGCAAGCTGCTGCATCTTTTAATTTTTTTTTTGTTTATTTTCCTTTGTCAACAGCCTGGAAATTGTTTCCCAGTAGAGAACACAGGCAGAAATACTGCAGATATGGCTGTTGGGGGTATCTGACAGTAATGAGAGTGATTCTTTTTTGCAGCAACATTTCATGACGCATGTTTTGCTTACAATGATTTTTTTCTAAAACATGCCAAATATTTACAACACAGTATTTTATACATTTAGATGTTTGCCATCATTCAAATATAAATTAAATGGATTTTAAATATTATTTTGTACTTTTCACACTTAAGGCAGACAGGTCCAATGGCGAGTGTCTGGTGGCCGGGCTTTTACCCACGGAGCCCAGCCGGGCTCAGCCCGAAGAGGAGACATTCAATGGGCTCACCACCTGTCGGAGGGGCCAAAGGGGTCGGGTGCACTGTGTTATTGGGCGGCAGCCAAGGGAGGGGACCCTGGCGGTCTGGTCCTCAGCTGCAGAAGCTGGCTCTTGGGACGTGGAACGTCACCTCTCTGGTGGGGAAGGAACCGGAGCTAGTGTGCAAGACTGAGAGGTTCCGGCTAGAAATAGTCGGCCTCACCTCAACACATGGCTCTGGTTCTGGAACCAGTCTCCTTGAGAGGGGCTGGACATACTTCCACTCTGGAGTTGCCCACGGTAAGAGGCGCCGGGCAGGAGTGGGCATACTTGTTGCCCCCCATCTCGGTGCCTGCACGTTGGCATTTACCCCGGTGAACGAGAGGGTAGCCTCCCTCAGCCTACGGGTGGGGGGACGGGTTCTGACTGTTGTCTGTGCTTACAGGCCGAACAACAGTTCAGATTACCCACCCTTCTTGGAGTCCTTAGAGGGGGTACTGGAGAGTGCCCCTCCTGGGGACTCCCTTGTTCTACTGGGGGACTTCAACGCTCACGTGGGCAATGACAGTGAGACCTGGAGGGGCATAGTTGGGAGGAACGGCCCCCCCCCAATCTGAACTCAAGTGGTGTTCTGTTGTTGGACTTCTGTGCTCGTCACAGATGGTCCATCACTAACATCATGTTCAGGTATAAGAGTGTCCATATGTGCACTTGGCACCAGGACACCCTAGGCCACAGTTCGATGATCGATTTTGTCATCGTTTCATCGGATCTGTGGCCATATGTCTTGGACACTCTGGTGAAGAGAGGTGCGGAGCTGTCCACTGACCACTACCTGGTGGTGAGTTGGCTCCGGTGGTGGGGGAGGAAGCCGGTCAAACCTGGCAGGCCCAAACATGTAGTGAGGGTCTGCTGGTCTGCCGGAGTCCCCTGTGAGACGGAGCTTTAACTCCCATCTCCGGCAGAACTTCAAGCACGTTCCGGGGGAGGTGAGGGACATTGAGTCTGAGTGTACCATGTTCCGTGCCTCCATTGCCGAGGCGGCTTATCGGAGCTGCGGCCGCAAGGTTGTTGGTGCCTGTCATGGCGGCAATCTTCGAACCCGTTGGTGGACACCTTCGGTGAGGGATGCTGTCAAGCTGAAGAAGGAGTCCTATCGGGCCGTTTTGGCCTGTGGGACTCCAGAAGCAGCTGATGGGTACCGGCGGGCGAAGTGGCATGCGGCTCAGGTGGTCGCTGAGGCAAAAACTCGGGTGTGGGAGGAGTTTGGAGAGGCCATGGAGAAAGACGTCCACATGGTTTTGAGGCGATTCTGGTCCACCATCCGGCGTCTCAGGAGGGAGAAGCAGTGCAGCACCAACACTGTTTATAGTGGGGATGGTGTGCTGCTGACCTCAACTCGGGACGTTGTGGGCCGGTGGGCGGAATACTTCGAAGACCTCCTCAATTCCACCAACATGCCTTCTGTTGAGGAAGCTGAGCCTGGGGACTCTGGGTTGGGCTCTCCAATCTCTGGGGACGAGGTGGTCAAAAAGCTCCTTGGTGGCAGGGCCCCAGGGGGTGGATGAGATCCGCCCGGAGTTCCTTAAGGCTCTGATGTTGTAGGGTTGTGTTGGCTCACGCGACTCTGCAATATCGCATGGACATCGGGGGCAGTTCCCCTGGTTTGGGAGACTTTTTGAGCAGTGGTCCCCCTGCTCAAAAAGGGGGACCGGAGGGTGTGCTTCAATTACAGGGGGGTCATACTCTTAAGCCTCCCTGGTAAGGTCTATTCAGGGGTCCTGGAGAGGAGGGTCCGTCGGATAGTCGAACCTCTGATTCAGTAAGAGCAGTGTGGTTTTCATCCTGGTCATGGAACAATGGACCAGCTCCATTGTTGAATGGAAGGGTGTAGAGACCAGCTCTACACCCTCATCAGGGTCCTGGAGGGTGCATGGGAGTTCGCCCAACCAGTCAAAATGTGTTTTGTGGACTTGGAGAAGGCGTTCGACCGTGTCCCTAGGGGGGATTTGTGGGGAGTTCTCCGGGAGTATGGGGTACTTTGATACGGGCTGTCAGGTCCCTGTATGACCGGTGTCAGAGTCTGGTCCGCATTGCCGGCAGTAAGTCGGGGTCGTTTCCAGTGAGAGTTGGACTCCGCCAGGGCTGCCCTTTGTCACCGATTCTGTTCATTACTTTCATGGACAGAATTTCTAGGCGCAGCCGAGGTGTTGAGGGGATCCATTTTGGTGGCCTTAGGATCGCATCTCTGCTTTTTGCGGATGATGTCATCCTGTTGGCTTCATCAGATCGTGATCTGCAGCTCTCGCTTGAGCGGTTCGCGGCCGAGTGTGAAGCGGCCGGGATGAGGATCAGTGCCTTCAAATATGAGGCCATGGTCTTTAGCCGGAAAAGGGTAGAGTGCCTTCTCCGGGTCAGGGGGGTCGTCCTGCCTCAAGTGGAGGAGTTTAAGTATCTGGGGATCTTGTTTACGAATGAGGGAAGAAGGGAGCGGGAGATCGACAGGCGAATTTGGGCAGCAAGTCAATGATGCAAAAAAGCGAAGCTCTCGATTTACCGGTCGATCTATGTTCCCACCCTCATCTATGGTCATGAGCTTTGGGTCATGTCCGAAAGAATGAGATCACGGATACAAGTGGCCGAAATGGGTTTCCTCTGCAGGGTGGCTGGGCTCTCCCTTAGAGATAGGGTGAGAAGCTCGGTCATCTGGGAGGGACTCAGAGTAGAGCCGCTGCTCCTCCACGTCGAGAGGAACCAGTTGAGGTGGCTCGGGCATCTGTTAAGGATGCCTCCTGGACGCCTCCCTGGTGAGCTGTTCCGGGCACGTCCCACTAGGAGGAGGCCCTGAGGAAGACCCAGGACACGCTGGAGGGACTATGTCTCTCGGCTGGCCTGGGAACGCCTTGGGGTTTCCCCGGAGGAGCTGGAAGAAGTGGCTGGGGAGAGGGAAGTCTGGAGCTCCCTTCTGAAAGGTGCTGCCCCCACGACCCGACCCCGGATAAGCGGAAGAAAATGGATGGATGGATGGATGGATGGATAAACAGAGAATAAATAGGTCTTAAAACAGTTAAAAATATAAAAAGTAATAATTACAGACATCATAAGTGTTGTATTTCATATTATGATATTTTATTTGGTTAAAAATCTGTATAAAAGTTTTATTTTGTCAGCAGCTAAAACGGTCAAGTGTGAGATAAATCTCTTATTCTGAAGGGTCACATTGATGTGTAGCCCATGTGACTAGCTCCAGCCAACCGGATTGCTACGTTCTCTGGCGCCAGAAGAAGAAGCAGAAAGAGCGAAGAAGCAGCAAAGAACGAAGAAGTTAAGAGAGTTGAGCTGCGAACGAGAGGAAGATAAGAGAAAATCGATGATTAAAAACATTTTTTCCATTTTTTTGGAGAAGGAGCGTTCTGCATTTTTTAACCTGATTGCGTTCGGGATTGTGTTATATGTTACAGAACTGGACTTGGCCTTTTTAAGGTTCTGCTGGAAATTGGACTGGGAAATTCTGAGTTGATTGCTGAGTTGGATTCCGCTACTGAGAAACAAGATGGCGAACCGTAACTCAGGAGCCCTGTAACCGTCTAGCAGGAGCTACGCCCTCTGCTGGATACTGCAAATCATCCAAACTGGTATGACCTGCCCATGTTTCCTGCTGAAATAGGAATTCAGAGAAACGGGATTAACCCTTCAGGATCATCAGAGAGAAAAGACATCGATTTGAAGCACAAATTATTCGGTCTTTTGGTGGATTGTGTCTGTTGTGTTGTATTGTTTTTTTTCTTTGGACCACATTCAATGTCTGTTGTTACAGTGTGTGGAATGTAAAATTGTTTGTTGGGTTTAAATTAGAAATAAGAAATGGTTAAAACAGGAAATTAAAAAACTTTAACTTCTTAAAATAACACTAAACTAAAATAGATTTAAAAGATTAAAACAAACTGTGAATTAAATAGAACTATAACCTAGGTTTAAATAAATAGCATCCTTCAATACGTAATGATAGGTTTAAATTTCAAAAAAGGGATTATATAAAATATTTGGAAAGAAACAGGGAAACTATTTTGTATTGAATTTGTCATTGTATGTCAACTGTTTGCATAATTGTTGTTTCTTTTCTTTTCTACAAAAATAATAAGCCGGCAGTTTAAACTTATTTTCTGGTCTGTCGTCATTGATACACTTGCGTTTCTCCCTACTCCCTTAGCCGAACCTAGCACTGGTCCTGTTCTGAGTCTAGTACTGTAATCACATTGTTAAGTGTTACAAGAGCAGAATAATCCATTGAAGGTTTGAAGTGTCTAGGTCAGTGGTTCTTAACCTTTTTTGAGGTACCGAACCCACCAGTTTCATATGCGCATTCACTGAACCCTTCTGTAGTGATAAATAAAATATTATTTTTTTTCCCCAAATTCAAAACGTCTTCTTAAAAGGTAGAGTCACTAAGTCTTCTTAAAAGGTAGAGTCTCTGAGAACAGTTCATCAAAATATAGTCAGTGTTTTCAGCAAAGTTGAGCTGACTGTCCAGGAACATTCTTAAGAGAATGAAAAACTAATAACACATAACAAAGACTTTGTGGTATTCTGATTTAGTAATGTTCTGCTCCTGTTTTTGGATTTGGAAGCAAATCTTAAGATTATTTAGCTAATTATATTAGTTGTGTTACCACCCCCACGGCACTAGAGGCAGTAGCAACCCCGAAAAGAGTAGACTTAGAAGTACACCGAAAGCATTGACGTGCGGTGAGGTTCGTAGCTGGTGAGGCACCGACTTAATTATAATTGGATTTACAAATCTAGACCCCCTGCATGTTATTGTTTACATAAGGAAATTTCGTGCATGCGTACAACGCTGGAGGGCAAAAAGACTATTCTTTAACATGTGATGTTTAGCCGCGCCGCCGCCGCAGAATAATTCCGTTATCTCAAACTTAGACATGTAGATATTAGGGATGTGCCGATCAGGTTTTTTCCTGCCGATACTGATACCGATCACCCATGAGGGCCGATACACCGATACCGATCACCGATACCGATCACATAATTATTATTACTATTATTTTTTTTTTAATCATAAACACTACCGGAAAAAGGAACCATGAATTCACCTTAATTTAGACAAAAACTTGTTTTTAATAACTTTTTTCAAGAAGAAAACTAAACAAAACAGGGTAAATAATGCAAAGAGCCAAAATAAAACCTCTCAACATTGCCAAAAAATTAAAGTATAAAACTTAACATTCAAAGGCAAAAACAGGTTCCATACAATAAACAATCCAGAGTTACTGAATGAAAACTTCCTGATAGCATGGCGGCTAGCTGATTACTGCTAGCTCTGATTGGCTGTTTCTGACTGAGCGGAGTAATTATGCAGATCAGGGAGGAGACCGATTATTTTTTTAGAGATTATCTGTCTCATGTTAGGACAGCGAAAGTTTTAAAACGTATGTAAAATTTATTTTTTTAAGTTATATGCTGCAGCTTGGTTCGGTGTGAGAGTCACTACCAGGTGGAGCAGAAGCGAAGCTCCGTCTGTGAAATATTACTACCTGTAGCGTAGCAGCGGTTCAACAGCGAGAGCAGAACCAGCGTCTTACATCGCAGCTCGAAGACTTAAATAATTTTGCGGGTTATTCGTCATGCTAATCCGGGTGAGTGTTTGTAGCTGTGCGCTGCTTTACCTGCTATCTGATCCTCCGTATGTCTTTTTTACTGCAGTGAGCCTCGATGTAGCCAAACTCCGTCAAGTATGGCACTGTTTTTATGTCGTATTAGCTTCGTTGTGTTGATGCATTTTGACCTGCTTCAATTTTCCGCCGCAACACGCAAACTTCCCCATTCACTCAGTGCGTTATAGTTCCACATCGCTTAAGATTTGTTGCTGCGCGTTTGCGCAGAGTGAAGGAAAGAGGAGACCAGCTGCACAGGCAGGCTGCGAAATGAGATGATCGGTATCGGCAACAAGAGCCATTGATCCCCGATCACCGATCATGCACTTTTTCACGAAAATCGGCCCGATTATGATCGGTGACCGATCGATCGGCACACCTCTAGTAGATATTATTAATTTCATGCTGTGCTTAACAGCAAAGGGAGAAACCGTTAAAGTACAACTCAAAACCACGTCTTTCTCGCTCTCTGTATCAGCGTAGCTACTGTATGGCCAGATTGCTGTTACTCTGCAGTTGTGGAGTCACAATGTCTGGGTTCATGAGCGCCCCCAACGATGAAGCAAGAGAACTGCCTGCCTCACCTCGAATCTGTTCTCTGCCGTTTCTGATCGCTCCTCAGCACACGAAACACGTTACACACACAGTTGGTGACAATAAAAACACAGTACATTAAATACATAAGCTGAATTATGGAAAATCAGTTCATACATTAAATGTTTTTAACCATTGCATTGGCGACGCACAGACAGGAGGAGCACTAGCAGAACAAGTCAGCGTCGGGCCGGGGGGCGGGGCCAATTACCGGGCCCCTAACCAATCACCGGGCCCCTAAGGAATCACCGGGCCCCTTACGTGGAGTGAAACTGAAACTGTTTGTTGAGAGGGGGGAGGGGGGGGGGGCATTTAACATTAAATACACCCTTCTCAACAGGCGAGGGCGCACATTCTCTGTCTATAATCACATATTTCAATGACTTCAAACCATTCCTCCCTCCCTGGCACCTCCAGGCCCGGGCCCCCATCCGGCCCGGTTTGGGGGGCAGCAGCCCCCCCAGCTCCCCCTATAGCTCCGCGCCTGAGGAGGAGCATGCTCTCATAGAATGGTAGCCAGTGCAGTTAGCCAGAGGTTGTTAGCCAATCCCAGGTGAGGCTCAGCTAGCTGCTGCCTCGCCGACTTTGCTTCTAAGCATTTGAATGGGAAAATGCGAAAATTCAGCGATTTTGAAGAAAAAAAACATCAGATTTGGTTAAATTAAATGAAAAATGGGTACTTTATAGTACAAACCACAGGGTGAAAATATCTTTATAAATTATTTTATTATTATATAATATTTTTAACAATAACGTTCCTCCCCTGACCGCACGTCACTGACCGAAAGCTACAGAATTTGGTAAAATCTGTGAGCTTTGCTGAAGTAATTAAAGACACAAGTTCAAATCCATACTGAGAGTGGAACTCCTTCAATCAGTGCTCCTCCGCAGCACTGATTGGCTAAGCAATGTAACGTGATCCTCTGCAGCAAGTGATGGCAAAGCAGGGCGTCATCACGACTTTACACAAGTGTGTCTTTACCTCCGCGGCAGAGGCTCCGCCGAACCCCTGAGTCAGACTCATCGAACCCCTGGGGTTCGATCGAACCCGGGTTAAGAACCACTGGTCTAGGTGTTGTAGGTTTGGAGCTGGAGCAATTCTAGTGCAACCCAGATGCAAAAAAGTGGTAAAATAAAACTTGACGTTTTGCAAATCAGACAAAAGTTTCAAAAATCACAAACATGGTTCAAATATTCTGTTATTAGAGCAGAATAATTTAGTCCAGGTTTGAAGAGCCTAGGTGTTGTAGTTTTGGAATTAAAGCAGATCTTGTGTGATCAAGACCGGAAAAAAAATGGCAAAAGTTGCCCTTTGTTGAAGTTTCACACATCCCAAACATGGTTATAAATATTCTACTATTGAGCATAATAATCCAGTCCAGGTTTGAAGAGTCTAGGTGTTGTAGATTTGGAATTAGAGCAGTCCTCATGTGACCAAGTTAAAGAAATAGAGGTGAAATCACCCGTTCTTTAAATTTTACAAATCAGAAAAAGGTTTCACAAATCACAAACAGGTTTTAAATATTCTTCTATTAGAGCAGAATAATCCAGTCCAGGTTTGAAGAGTCGATGTGTTGTAGTTTTTAAACTAGAGTCGATTAAAGATGCAGAAGGTAGTGAAAAATTAAGTGGAATCGCCCTTTTGCCACTTCCCGAATCGGAAGCTAGAATTGGAACCCAACTTCAGCTTTGTGATTGTGTTTCTCATTGATCTGTTTATGCTCAAATGTGGCGTTTTCGAAGCGCAGTGAATGCTGTTCTGTAGACACTTCTTTTGAAACATAATTTTAACATGTAACATGTAACATGTAACTTTAAACATGTATGCTTCAAATGGAATTTATAGTAAAGTTTTGCAAACGGTTTGTCACACAGGTACCATTTTTCAACAGGCATTGATGCAGCCACCTACAATTTAGAAACATCTGTGGTGCGCATAGGTTTCAACCAGTTAATAATTTAGCCACCAGTTAATCCATAACACCGGAAAATCTACGTTCCAACAGGAAGTCCTCTTCCCGTGTTACCTGACAACTTGCCACACTTTTCAACAAGCATAAAGTAGAATACCATAGAATAGTCTTCGTTTGTTATATATACTTTTAAAAATACACACATGACATTAAAAAAAACAAGCTGGTTGGTATGCGAGTCAAATTAATAACAATAGTATAACAACATTAGTTTCTATACAAAATACAAGCCCAGCTACCGCTCAGCGGTCCTGGAGGAGTAGTTTAAATGAACATACCTCGTCCTTTTTGCGATCACAAGTCATTTCTCTGCAGCTTAGTTGGTAAATCTGAGCTAACAAAGCGGGTTGCCTTCTTCAAAGAAACCTGGTTTCACTTTCAGCTCCTTTTATTTCACCTTACGTCTCCCCCTGCAGGTAATAATGGGAATAACAGAAACAATTCGACAAGTGAAAGACCTTTAGTATCTGTGTGGAGTTTACACTCTCAGTACCTGCTCTTAAAACGCAAAAGCAATGAACGGTATCTTCATTTCGAACCTAATTATACTGTAATCATTTGACGAAAGATCATGTAAGTTATCAGACTTCAGGAACAGATTTTATATTTCTCACACCGTCTTACATTAAATCTGATTAAAGGTTTTTTGTTTTATGCCAGTTGAGGTTATTCAGATTATTTCTATTTGCTAAATGCTAAAGTAATAAAATAGATTCTGTTAATTTATTAGTTTTCTTTCAATTTAAATTTAGAAGATAACATACACTCCATACCAACTTTTAAACTTTAACTGTGTGATGTCCTAAAATGTTGCCTAAGTATTTCAACATTAAGTTATTACTTCATGAAGCTATTCATTTTGTGAGGTGCATCAAAATGCAATGTTGGTCATGTGGACAAACATTTCACCAGACCATAAAGGATTTATCCTAAAATGAAGATCTTTGTCAATTCAGTTCAATTCAGTTTACATATATTTAATTATGTAAAGGATGTTTTCCTATCTGAATGGCCTTTCAACCCATGCAGCCTACTGACCTTTTTGACTAGTTTTCATTTTGACATAAAATATCTTACATTTTTTTCAAAAATCTTTTTGTAGAAAAACCATGACTATTTTTGTGTTGTCACTGCTAAGGAGAGACAACTAGTTATTAGGTTAAGGGTGGCAATTACTTTTCCCCAAAGGGCCAGGTTGGTTTGGCCAGATTCTTCTCCCTTAATTTCAATTAATAGAATCACTTGAATACAGGTTTTTGTTTTTATCCGATTATCTTTATCGGATATTAAAATCAGCTTCATAATCAGAAGTGTTCTGTTGTGACAATGCCCTGTTGCCCCCCAAAAAACAAAAGCAAAAAAAAACAAAGGAACTCTGTTGGGGAAAACACTCTTTTTTACAGATCTATATAACTATGTGGTTGTTCTTTTTGTTCTTTTCTTCTGTGACAGACCGGGCAACACACAATAAGACAATATAAAAAGATTAAATTGTTTTATTTTTTCAAGTATTATGTTAATTTATATTATTTTCATGATGAACATTACTGAAATCCTCCTCAGTGGAAAAACCAGGGGATTACCTAACCATCAGATTCTGGTTTTAATTACAAAGCAGCTTTCTCCATATTTACACTGGGTTTTTTCTTTTTTTTTTATCTGATGTATTTGTTGATGAGCTCCAAGTCTCTGAGGTTGGAAGGCCTCTTTGCCATCACTTTAGTACACTTCCTAAATTCAAATGAGTGTTTTGAAAAAGACAGTCAGAAACTTACAAAATTATGACCTCACCATGTGGGTATTGGTGTATGCAAACCTCAGAATTTTCAGAAAATAGAAAAAGTATGGTCTGACTCTGAATAATGTCAGACAGTGAGGAAAAATGTGTTATCCATGTATTCACTGCAGTGTCATGGGTTGTCCAGCAGAGGTCACTAGAGCTCCATATGATGTGGCTGTTCTTTTCTTCTAAGACATACTGTGCCAGGGGTCGGCAACCCAAAATGTTGAAGGAGCCAAGTTGGACCAAAAAAAAAAAAAAAAATAAATAATATAATAAAAGCAAAACAGGCTTTAAGTGTTTATATTACACTATTATCAAAATGACTAAGTGCGTACATATTTAGCATTCATGATTAAATGTTTATTTTCCCTGCAGTGGGTCCTGGACGGAATGACGCACCACGTGACTACTCGATTGAGGTGCTTCAAGTTTACCTTCCGTTACAATATTAATGTATCATGTTTCATTGCATTGATAAAATTAAAGAAATGCAATAAATTATTCAGATTTTTGATGTATTTTTTATTATGAAGATCAACAGGGAAAGGGTCGTTTTTTTCCCCTTTTGGAACTCTAAAAATCTGCCCCCAAATGCAGTTTGCATAACGATCGCTCTTTGTAAATTACTGTTCGATCACCGTTAACTGTGTGATCGAAAGAACATACGAAAAAACAACAAAACGGAACGTGCATAACGTGCCCCTTATCTGGGCAACAAACGAAGTGCAATAAAACGCAATCTACAGTTGTAAAAATAAAGCAATGCGGCTTATATATACATAGGCGTAAATTCCGGGGGTTCGGAGGTTCCGGATCCCCCCAATCTTGGAAAAGTCTAGAATTGTCATTGAAGAAAATCATTGAAGAAACGTTTGCATTTAAATAATATCAATATGAAAAGGCAAAAGAAACAAAGAACAAACTAAATCTGCCATTTATCTCAGAAAAAAATTAGAATTAACTTTTAGGTCCCCCCTACCATTATTAGAACAATGGTTCAGTCCAAAGTGAAGGACGAGCAACATCTGCGCTGAACAGCACAGGCTCATCAGAGCCACTGAAGTGAGGAGTTAGCTGTTAGCTGTAGCTCTGCAGCACAAACATAAAACCTTCCAGTAAGTAAATACTTAAAAGACATGTAACACCTTTTATTTTCTTTCACTGCTCAATAAGAAGAAACACATCAACAATAAAGATCAGACTGCAGTTCGTTATTTTCTTACTTTGGCTGAATTATGATGAGCTGTTTCATTAGCAAAACTGCTACACTGCTTTCATAGACTTAAGCTTTTTTTTTGTCAAAGGTAGCAAACATCTCATTCATATTTAACTCTTTAGTTTGAAACGGGAGGGAGGGGCTGAGCAAGAGGACCATCTCGGACCATCTCAGAGTGTGGGAGCCAAGAACAGATAGAAAAAAACAAAGTTATGCCTTTATTTCTCACCATCTTCAACATAAAGCCTTTAAAACCACAAAATAAAATCTGAATATTTTTCTATATAAGCTCTGGAGCTTAAATGTTACGTTTAAGTTATAATACCCCCCAGAATATTCATTTCTATCTACCTGTTGGTTATCCATCACCCAAGACATGGCAAAACTAAAAAAAGGCTTAAAAATAAAGCAACTTAAGTTATAATTTACATAGGCCATAGCTTGTATTGGGAGCTATTTCAATAAATCAATGCTTATGATGAATTTTATTAAGAGCAGTTACACATTAAAGCTTTTTTATTTAGAACCTTAAAATTTTATAAAGGTGTAGCAGAGATTTGATCAGTGAGACTGAACAAAACTCATATAGAAGCAACATTTAAATTTTAGTTTTATTTCTCAACTTGCTTACTGAGAAAAACACTTTTGATGTGTATTACTAGACATTTTTGGTCCTGCAGCTTGAATGTGGTTTAAAAACTCTTCAAACCACATTTTACGTTACATTTCACTGTAACTTTGCCGACACCCCCAAAATTGGTCTTAAGAAATGTTCCTGTTTATGGTCCCCCCCAATAATGAGATGGGATCTACGCCCTTGTATATATGCACATTTCCATTATTTTTTTTTTTTCAAAACATTTGTAGCTGTGGCTTAACAGTAAGGTGCGCTCTCTTTTTGTTATTTGACAACTTCTTGCTACAGAGCAAACATTCAGGTAATCCTTCCGCAATGAATGTAAATGATTCGGAATCTCTCCTTGGCTATTTTCCTCTTTTCCGCTTTGCTATTCATGGCCCACCACACCCGTCAGTTTGTTTACAGCCACCTGCCTCGCACCCCGCCCAGCTGAAAGGAACGTACAGAGGCTATGACGCAAATGTTCGTTGACAGAAATGTTGAAATTTCATATTCTACACATTTTTATAGCATTGGAAAACATTAAGAATGATTGTGTCATGTTTGTCTTCCTACAGAAACCACATTAAAACTATTTCCCACTCCTATTTTTCTCCATTTTCAAACATTTTTGAAAAAGCTCCAGAGAGCCACTAGGGCAGCGCTAAAGAGCCGCAGGTTACTGATCCCTGGACTGGGCAAACGTGTGGAAGCTGGGATGGCTCTGCAGGTTATTTGGACGTTCTGATTTTGTAAAGTAGCTTGAAGCATTCTATCAAAACACTACATCAGAAGCAGATACTAGATTTTTAAGATCAATTGCTGCCGTGAGCTATTGTAAAACTCATATTTAATTGTCACAAATCTGTTACTATTGTATGATTAATTGAACCTGTATTATACTTTATACCATGATTATTTTTAGCATTTTACAGACTTTTTAGGCTATATTAGCATAAGGTTAGATGTCCACCTGCGTGCAAAATTAAGGAACCCCATATAAAATACCCCATATAAAATAACCCATAGGCCTTACCTGTCCACGTTTATAATGTAGAAATATTTTCTTCTTTAGATGGTTCAGTCTAGTTAATTTGGTGATATTTTCAGTGTTAGTTCCATTAGAATCTCAATAGGCCACCTTAGATTGCAGTGCAGTAAGATGTCATAGTCCAGAGTTAAGCTATTGCTCTCCAGGTGATTTGGTGGGGGTTTTTTTCAACACTGACTGACTCTCACTGATCAGCCTGTCAAACTGGACTATCAGGATTCCAGCCACAAACCCATCCACCCCACCTGTCCTGCATGGTCTGCTGGAAAGTGTCTGGGATCGAGGAGGAGCATTTTGTCAGGGCTTTGACTGGCCTGCTGTGGGCTTGGATAGAAGTATGGCGAAAAGCACAAACAGGCTGTTTTGAAGGCTGTGGCCAGCATCGCATCGTCAGATCAAATTTGAGTTTGTTGATGGGTTTATTCATCTGAACGTGTGAATTATATCAGAAAATATGTCCTCAAATGTTAAATGATGGTATTATCAGGCCTACAGCTGGGTAAAACATCAAGTAAAATATTTTCAGTATTTCAGGCAGCATCCTGAGTACACTGAGCTCCCACAGCTTGAAAATATCACGCAGTTTGGATTGAAGAGGTTTAGACATCTGTCAAATTCAGCCAATAGAATGTAGGCTACATTAGGAATATTGAAAAAATCCTGCTGTGGGATTAAGTCCAAATTCTAATCTGATCATAGAAGTTGGATGGAAGCAAAACAGCTCTTCCAAAAACTGCATAGGTAGTAGAAACATATCAATGTATGAGGAATTTGCAGTAGCAGAGAGAATCTTAGCTGAACATGCAGCAGGTCGGAGCCACATTGTTCCGTGTAAATGGTGTGAAATATTAGAGCTGTCTGTCAAACATGATCAACTGCGGTGAAAAGCCTCTCACTACCAGTCCAGAGCCCACTCTGCAAGCCTGTCCAGCTTTATGTGTTTTCCTGCCATTCACGCATTGGGAGAGGATTTATGGAATCAGCGTATGTGCTAATTTTTGAAGTAAAACAAAAACAAAAGGAAAAAAACATTAATGTCTAATAACTAGTTATTAGACATGCTAAGTGTCAAATTTTAGTTAGATTTTATTTACTAGTGTGGTGAAATATTTTTGTCCTGTACACACTTTTAATGTCACACTTATTTTTTCCTTTTTTTTCCCTCTTGTGCCAGTGAGTCATTTGTATATTTTATTCAGTTTTAAGACTCCCTCTGCTTTTTACGCCTGCCTATTTCTTGTAGCTCATGTATGCATTTCTCTTTGCATTTTGGACTCATTACATAAATGAGGGGGTTTTATTTAAAGTGGGTCATCGAGTCTTGATGTCTTTTTTTCTGGCTTGTTGCTTGATCTACATCAAATCTACCCACACCAGTGGAAGGGAGACATTGCATCTTTGGTAAATGAAGCTGATACAGAGGTAAGCAATTTAGTAAATAAATAAGAAAATCAGCTTATCTTGAAATCCTATGCGTTTTTATGAACTCATCATCCAGAAATACTTAATTTTATTAAAGTTCTTCTGGAAACTTACCAAATTGCATAGCAAGGACTAAACTAGGAGCAAGGGAAGGAATGGGAATCAATATAATTTTGCACCCATCCCATAAACATATTTTTAATGCTAATTTAAAAATATGAGAAAACACATTGTAAAATATTGTAACATTTCTATATTCTATATTATTTTTGACATACATTTTCCTTCAGTACACCAAAAATATGTCACTTGATTTATTAAAACTCCTGAAGTTGGATTTTTGTGTTTTGGTTGGTCAACCAAAGATTAAGTCTGGGGGCCATGGAACATTTTTTAATGACAGAATGTTTTGTAAATCTATTTTAGTTTTCAAAGGAATCTATTATGCAAATATTGCTGTGATATGGTGGGGATTGAATGAAAGAGTCCATCAGTTTTGGAGATTTTTTTATATATAACCCATACAGTTAATTTAAAAATAATGGTATCACCTCTTACTCAATACTTTATGTTAATCAAGTCAACGTTAGTTTTGTTTTTGGAGTTTTTCAGCAACTGTATTGCATTATCCCATACAGGCCTCTCACAATACTTTGGGTCCCTTTGTGTACAGGGAAAACCTTTATTTCCATATGGAAAAAAAACCCTTAGCATTCCTGTGTGTCTAACTATTAGGCATGCAGAGGAAGGAGGGGGGCAGAGAGAGCTTGAGCCCCTGCCTCTTTAATCCTTGATGCACTTAGTGCCATTTTTGAGTTTTTTTTTTTTTTTTCAATTTTTATTTTTTGTTTTATCTGTGTGTCAGGAGGCCTACTTGTGCCCCTCAACAATAATATTTAGCTAATTATAATTTTGCAAAATAAAATAGTTTGGCTGTGGCTGCTTTCAGTCTATTAATGACTGAGGATTCTCAGTTTCTCTGCCTCCATGTTATTAAGACACCGGGCCGATGGTCAAGAGGAGGGGGGCTGATCTGCGTCCTTTGACTCTAAATTATGGGCAAGAATATTTTTTTTTAACTTGTGTTTTGGTTGGTCAACTTGTTTATGAATAAAAATGTCATGCTGAAATTAGAAAAACCGTTTATATTTATTTTTCGTAATTGTCCTCACAATAGCGGGAAAAACCCTCCTCGCCCCTAAACACAGAAGTGGTTCATCTGCAGAGAAAACTATAACTTTAATTTTATCAGACTACCCAAGAGACTGTCTCTTGGACTAAATGCAGTCTGAGTCGGTCGCCGATTTATGTTTTCGCATCCACCTGAATAATATGTAGTTGCGCCCCTGCCTGCAGATCATCTGATAAGTTCCAGGACTATAAGAGGAGCTTCCAGCCAACACTTCCACGCCAGAGTGTTGACCCTTGTGGTAACTGAGAGCCATTAGAAAGCCTTGTGTTGTGACACGTTCTTGTTCTAACCTCACGTCTCTTCGTCTCAGGTTTGATCGAGCCTGGAAACTGGATCAAGTCCGGGATCAGTCAAGCCCGCTAGCAGGGATCCAGATCTCCTCGCCCTGGGTGTCCTGACGCAGCGAGCACCACCAAGTCAGCTTCCCTCTCCCTCTGCTTCCCCGAGCAGACATTCTTTGGACCCCGTAAGCCCAGTACGTTATTCCCCAAGCTCTGCCGGCCTCGTATACTCACCTCTCCGGATCTGTCCTTTCAGAGCCCAGCCCCGAAGATTCTGACCTGCCTGCTGTTTATGGTTTCTCCAACTCGTACCATATTATTTTGTTTGTAAATAAAACCCTTAATCTTCAGTCTTCCTGAGTGTTTTGCTGCATGTAGGTTCGGAACATTCCTAAAACCATGACATTGAGGGGACTAAGAAGATTTTTCATTTAAATAATACTGGGATCATTATGAGAATTTGAGATATATATGTTAGGATCCAGTAGATGGCAGTAGTGCAACAATAATGGATGCAAGTTCCCGTTGAAATCTGAAGAAGAAGAAGAAGAAGAAGAAGAAGAAGAAGAAGAAGCGCCCATTTTCATTTAGCACATGCTAGTAGCAGACACGAAGGATCAGCACTTTTACTGTTACAGTTACCGTTCGGAAACTACCGTATTTTCCGCACTATAAGGCGCACCTAAAAACCTTCAATTTCCTCAAAAGCCGACAGTGCGCCTTATAATCCGGTGCGCCTTATGTATGGACCAATATTGAGCCACAACAGGTCTAGCATCTACGGTAAGCAGCCGCCGACTTCATTTTCGCCTGTAGAAGAAGAAGCGCACAGTGCATGCTGGGATAGTTGTCAGAACGCTGGTTTGTTAATAAAGTTTGACTGACCTATCTACCTACTGACCATCTAGAATCAGGTTGTCTGCAGGTCATTTAGCACCACGTTCTCCACGAACATGCTGTGCGCGAACGGAGAAGGGTGACTATCGTCCGCTCACGCCCCAGCCCAGTTGAGGAAGGCTCTCCTCGCCGACCAGAGTCGGATTGTTTTGTTGACAATCCGTTTAGTGGAGCTCCATCTAGTGGATGCATAACGTAACTCCAGCCTCTACTGTAATGTCTATTTTATGCGCCTTATAATGCGGTGCGCCTTATATATGAAAAAAGTTTTAAAATAGGCCATTCATTGAAGGTGCGCCTTATAATCCAGTGCGCCTTATAGTGCGGAAAATACGGTACTATAATCAGTTCAGTTAAATCCAAACTTGGCAACTTCTCTTTTTCAACCGTAATAAATGTGATATTCAATTGACCTGTTATGACTCAAATTTTGGGTGTCCGCCCCCTCTGCTGCTGCATCATTGTGGAAAACCTGGAGCAGCAGAGATATCTGCGGCTTATATGTGTATGTGTATGTTATATGTTTACTGTTGTTTTTTTAAACTTTGGGGTTGTGGCTTATAGCCCGGTGTGGCTTATAGTCTGGAAAATATGGTATTTGTTTAATAAATAGTGTTATTTCATGGATTTTTTTCTGTAAAGAACCCAGAGAGGGTTATTTGATTGTGCTTTCTGGAAAACAATAAATTTTTACATTTAGGCACTCCTGCAATCATCACACTTTTTCTGTTACAAACTGACTCCGGCCCCCCACCAGAGAATGGAAAAGTTACGTGGTCCTCACAGGAAAAAGTTTGGGGACCCCTGCTGTAGATGATTACTAATCATTAAGATGAACAATGTTCTGTTCTTTCCTGTCACATGTTCAAATTTTGACCCAGCAATGGTGAGAAAATCACAAGTTCTTTTAGGCTTTCTGCAGGCAGTGTACACAAAAGTCCTATTATCTCCAACTGTAATGCCTCTACCTCGGTTGACTCCATCTTCTTATCAATAGCTGTTCAGTGTTCTGTTGTAGCAGTAATTTGTTTGCTAAACCTTGGTTGCAGCACTCCTGGCACCTTAGGTTCACCTCAGATTGCTTTTGCCATTGGTAGTAGAAACTCAGACTGCCTACAAATCTGATATTTAATAATTATTTGTACAAACCACTGTCTCAAGCATTGTATGACCTTATTATCAAAACAGCTGTTTTATTGTTCTAAGTCTCAAAATAACTTCCAAGTTCAGTTTATTAAGTAAATCAGTAACATTTAATCAAGAGAGTACTCAGATTGAAAGAGAGAATGCAAATGATTTCACTGGAATGTGCACGCCCCACTATTTGAGAAGTACTGTTCTACACAAATCTAGAAGGCTCTAGGAATCCTTTCCATGCACTCTGATCATCATTTGGAAAAGTCCTATTTTAAGCTGGGTAATTTCAACAGCTTTATTTAATTTTTTGAAACAAATTTAGTTTCCTTATGGTGTGTTTGAGACTATGGTATTGCAAGGAATACAATACCTACAATTGTTTTATCTTTGGATTTTATTAAGAATTCAATTTCTGAATATCTTCTTTCTTCAAATAGGAAGTCTATCAGAACCATATATCATGATGTTTGATCACAGCATGATGTTCAAACCTGCCAACTTCACTTTTAGTTATGTGTTCAGTGACATTCAAAGAGTTCTGCTTTGGCCTCATTTGACCTGACTATGTATTGTATTTGTCCTAGTATTTCACTGGTTTACCCAAATCTTTTGCAGCAAACTTGAAACAAGCTTAGCCTTGCATTTTCTTCAGCAGGTGAGTCTTGGGCAGTGAATGTAGATAGAGGCCATTGCCGCAGCGTACTTAACTTATGGTCTTTGTGGGAAAAGTGTACCTGCTGTTTCTTGGTTCTTCTAAAGCATAATGCAAGTGCTCGTTGGTTCAATGACAACTATTTTTAGCATTTATTTTATTTCTCTGTCAAATAAAATTATTTTATTAGGGACACCTGGCTCTGATGGCTTTATGCTGAAATTTTGTTCTTACCAATGTTCTTTTCTCCATAATGAACTCCATAAACATTCAGCGGAACATTCAGAATTTTTGAAATGGAGCTGTAGTCTTTACCGTTGGTGTGCTTTCTAACCTTTGTGAAGATCTCCAATATTTTACTGAAGTGAAAATTTTTTATTGATTATGTTGTTATTAAACCAGCTGATAACGATTTGAACATAGCAGCAGAAATAGTTTTGAAATACTGACAGACTTTAGCTAGTTTCAGTGTGTCATTCCAACTTCTTATTCAGAATTTAATATGTGGTCAATTTGCATTAATTTTTGTGTTTATGTAGATCTCTTGTGATTCTACATTTGGTGTGAGGTTCATGTCCACTGTCCTATAGGAAATTCATGAACTAAGAAAAATGTGAGGTGAGCATATTTTAACCATTTTATTCTGGCTGACTGCTGATTCTGATTTAGTTTTTCTGTTTTAGGGTCACACTACAGAACAATTTTTCCTGATGCACTAAGAATGTCTGTCATTAACTTCCCCATCTACATTCTGGTCATTTATTCTTCTGCTTCTCCAGTCTTTGGATTCCTTTTTTATTTTCTCATGCTGCCCTTTACATGTGTTTCTATCCCTCGGATTGCTGTTTTCTTACAATCAATATGGATTTTTTAATTTTCATCATTTGCACACACACACACACACACACACACACACACGCACACACACACACACACACACACACACACACACACACACACAGTTATTGATATTGTTATTGGCAAAGGAAGTTCATTTTTGTTGCACTGCTAGATGAAATTCTGAATGAAGTCATTAGGTCTCCTGTTGGTGTATGCTGTATTATTTTCAAATCTGTACATTTTAGCTCAGGTTTATTCAGCTTTTGTCTATCATTTTGATTCTAAATAATCCTCACACTTCTTACCTTACAGTTTCCATCAACCTCAAGTGAAGGCATCTTAATAAACACTAAGCATCTGCCTGAGGAGACTTGAAGGCATCACTTAAAGGTGGCAAAATGACAATCTGACAGATGTCCTATTTAGTCTACCAGGCTTTATGCACTAATACACATGCATTTCGCGCAGACAGCAGATACAGTTACTAATGGACCTCTGTCAGGTGACTGCTTTAGCAAAGACCAAGGAGATAGTTACCATGGAAACAGGCATATATTAAACCCCCTAAACGAGCAGAAGGGTGCCTGTGTCCTTTATGCTCTAGCAGTTTCCCTTCTGAAAGGGACAAAATTTATAGCAGTCTAACAGAGGAAGTATGTTTTAAAATAACATTTGACGTTTTGGACTTGCCAAGTGTACAAAGACGCCAAGAAGACAAATGGAGACAACAGGCAGCAGAGACCTTGGGGAAGGCTTTAAACATACCTCAGTACCAAGGCATTTTTCATCTGCAGTATCTTAAGAGCCCTTTAAAATCTGCAACAGATAAAATCAGAAGATTTTAGAGCAGTGTAAATAACTCTCATTATCAGTTCATGGACACTGACAAAAGGGCAAATAATGTGCTGTTTGAGAAAAAAAGGAAGATTGTTTACACAAAAGCTGTTAGAGACTGATGTTATTCATCAAGGAGCAAGATGGTCACCATGTGCTTCTCACCAATTCCTATGCATAAAACTCGTCTTCTAAGTTAAGTCCGTACCTCTGAGCAAATGAATAATAATAAAAATAGTTTTTTTTTTTTAAATAAAAATGACCAAGGCAACTGTTCATAAAAATACAAATACATATAAAAGACTGTTCAAGTCATATTCTGAGTATTTTCCACACAAATTAGGTGCCGCAGTTCAAATGGTTAGACATACTCTAGAGTTCAGTTTTACTGTTCCGTTTCAACAAAACTGACCCAGAAGCTGTGCTGGAGTATTAAAGGAACACACTTAGACATGCACACACTCATACTCACACACACACACACACGCACACACGCACGCACTATTGTATTTTCATATCTTGTGGGGATTTTACATTGACTTCCATTCATTTTCTACAGCCTAACACTTATCCTATGCCTAACCATAACCATCAGAAACCTAACCTTAACAATAACCAAAAATTGATTTACACCTTAGCCCTAAACCTAACACCTAACCCAAAAACAGCATTTCCCCTCATGGGGACCAAGAAAATGTCCCTACAAGGAGCAGTGGTCCCCAGAAATCCACATTGTAAACGGAAATAGGTTCCTCCAATGATATAAGAACCTGGTTCACGCACATACACTCACACACACACACACACACACACACACACACACACACACACACACACACACACACACACACACACACACACTACATTATTTTAATTTTATATTCAATGCCAATCAGTCTACAGAAAATTTACTTTTTATAATGTATGCTATACAAATTTTTTACATTGCTATTTCAAATCAAGGAGGAATACTTGGAGCAGCGTTGACAGACTGGCATGACGTCTATCTACAAAGCTTATAAGCTGTTTCATCATCTTGTTTGTTACAGTGGATCTTTTTTTTTTTTGAACAAAGACTATTTTATTAGTTCTGCATTCAAATTCAATGATTAACACATTAAGTCACAAACATCAATTTCCAGTGCAACCAAACAAATCAGTTGAACAACAACATCCAAACGATTCGGCGAGCTGAAGTTCCAAGGAGCTTTTTCCTCCACCGCTCAGTGGAATATAAAACAGGTTACAAATGGATTACAAACATGAAATATGAAATAAAGGGAAAATCTTCCTCAAGTAACTTTTGCCTGCATCTTAACAGAGACATATGTTAAATATACCTATAAAGTGTTTACATTTATCTTACTTGCTACAATGTTAATTGCAAATATGTCATCAAAAGGTTCCACCTTTTCTTAAATAAATCAGTGGACATGTTTAGCTTTGCTGTTATTTTCTCCATTGTATAAACGTTCACTAGTCTCTCTTTCCATTGATTTATAGTAGGGGCTAAAGGTTTATACCAACTTACTGTTATAATTTTTTTGGCTACGAGTACAAGGATTCCAAACAAGTACCGTTTTTCTTTACTTAAATTACTTGGGGGTACTCCCAGAACAAAGACAAGGGGGTTCCATTCAATATAAATGTGTAAAATATTTGAAATTTCCTCTCTAATTCCCTCCCAGAACTTTTTAATCTTTGGACAATCCCAAAAGATATGAATGTGATCTCCGACTAGTCCACACTGTCTCCAGCACAAATCTGATTTAGCTTGATCAAATTTTGAAATAATAAAAGGTGTTTTGAAATATCTGACGATTATTGTTCAATAAAATTCTTTCCATGTTGGGCTGTTAGTCAGTTTATGTCCATTTACACACACTTGTTCCCACTCTTCATCTTCAATCACAACATTCATTTCTAGTTCCCACCTTTCCTTTATCCCAGAAGGCCCCTCCAACAGACATGACTGCAAACATTTGCATACATTTGACACAGTTTTATCCGATTTTGTTTCTTTGGTGATCTTAATGAAGAATAATTCTAAATCAGTAGGTCAACCCATACTTCTCCTTAAACTGACTAAATGATTTCAAACAAGTCATCAATAAAAATTTAATTCTTGTTTTGCCAGATTCGAAATCCTGAATCTTGTTGCCCTGGTAAAAAGTCTATTATATCCAAAAAATTTTAAAGCCCTAGATATAGATTGAGGAGCTTTCATATTTTTTTAATCATGCTTAAAGTCTTTTGTTTGCTTTTCATCCACATATTTGTAATTTTGTACCTGTTCCAGATTTCAGTTGAGCAAAATGCAAGGGCCTGAAATGAAAATTTAGGGCAAGCACTTTGTTCCAGTGTCAGCCATGTTGTTTCTTTACTCTGTCTAAGCCAATCTACAGTTGCATATAATTGTGCTGCCCAATAGTATAATTTTAAATTTGGTATGTTAAGACCTCCATAAGGCTTACCACTGGTCAACTGTATAAATTTTATTCTGGCCTTTCTTTTCTGCCAAATAAAGGTAGAGATTAGAGGTGTGCCGATCGATCGGTCACCGATCATAATCAGCCGATTTTCGTGAAAAAGTGCATGATCGGTGATCGGCGATCATTGGCTCTTGTTGCCGATACCGATCACCTGCATCTCATTTCCAACCTGCCTGTGCAGCTGGTCTCCTCTTTCCTTCACTCTGCGCAAACGCGTAGCAACAAATCCTAAGCGATGTGGAACTATAACGCACTGAGTGAATGGTGAAGTTTGCGTGTTGCGGCGGAAAATTGAAGCAGGTCAAAATGCATCAACGCAACGAAGCTAATACGACATAAAAACAATGCCATACTTGACGGAGTTTGGCTACATCGAGGCTCACTGCAGTAAAAAAGACATACGGATCAGATAGCAGGTAAAGCAGCGCACAGCTACAAACACTCACCCGGATTAGCATGATGGTCAGAAAGCTAAACAAATAACCCGCGAAATTATTTAAGTCTTCGAGCTGCGATGGAAGACGCTGGTTCTGCTCTCGCTGTTGAACCGCTGCTATGCTACAGGTAGTAATATTTGACAGATGGAGCGCCGCTTCTGCTCCACCTGGTAGTGACTCTCACCGAACCTCTGCTTAAAGCTGCAGCATCTAACTTAAAAAATAAATTTTACATACGTATTAAAACTTTAGTTGTCCTAACATGAGACAGATAATCTCTAAAAAAAAATAATCGATCTCCTCCCTGATCTGCATAATTACTCCGCTCAGTCAGAAACATCCACTCAGAACTAGCAGTAATCAGCTAGCCGCCATGCTATCAGGAAGTTCTCATTCAGTAAATCTGGATTATTTATTGTAATGGAACCTGTTTTTGCCTTTGAATGTTAAGTTTTATACTTTAATTTTTTGGCAATGTTGAGAGGTTTTATTTTGGCTCTTTGCATTATTTAGCCTCTTCAGAGCCTTCATATATTATCAGTCTGTTAAAGGTAGTATTACCAATAGCAGTACAATTCGCACAATGCCTGTTTTATTTAGTTTTCTTCCTGGAAAAAGTTATTAAAAACAAGTTTTTGTCTAAATTAAGGTGAATTCATGGTTCCTTTTTCCACATAATGTAACCGGTAGTGTTTATGATAAAAAAATAATAATAATAATTATGTGATCGGTATCGGTGATCAGCCCTCATGGGTGATCAGTATCGGTATTGGCAGGAAAAAACCTGATCGGCACATCTCTAGTAGAGATCTTTTTTTTTTATCTTGTTGGAATCCAAATAGGAAGGGACATAAATAAATACAACAATCTGGGGAGAATATTCATTTTGATTGTTTCAATCCTTCCCAAAAAGGAAAGCGGTAAATGTCCCATCTTTCGAAGTCCTTTTGAATTTGATCCAATAACTTCCCATAATTTACTTTGTATAATTTGGAAACATCCGTGGTAATATTGATTCCCAAATATCGAAATCCATTAGGTGACCAGTTGAAATTCACTAATTTGGACAATTCTGAGGGCCAGGTCCCTCTTATCATCAATGGCCTCTTATTTTGATTAATTTACTTTGTATCCTGAGACTACACTGAAGTCTTTCAAACATTTTAAAATATTTGGTATAGAAATTATTGGGTCTCTAATATACAGTATGACATCAGCATACAGTGACAGTTTGTGAGTCCTAATTTTATCTGGTATACCTAGAATTGATGAGTCTGTCCTGATTAGCTCTGCTAAAGGTTCTATACTGATAGCAAACAAGATCGGTGAAAGGCAGCAGCCCTGACGAGTTCCTCTTTTTAAGGGGAAACTTTCTGACATATAGCCATTAACACGTACTCTAGAAGTTGGATTGGAATACAGTATTTCAAACCAGCTAATAAAATTTTCATTAAAACCCATCTTCAATAAGACCTGGTTCAGGAACATCCAATCCACACGATCGAATGCTTTCTCGGCATCCAGGCCGAGAAGCATTGATGGATGAGGGTTTTGTTGGCCAATTGAAATTATATTTAGGGTACGTCTGATATAATTTATTCCGAGTCTATTGGGTATAAAGCCCGTCTGATCGGGATTAATAAGTTTATTAATAATCTTTTGTAGTCTTTTGGCCAAGATGGCACTTAAAATCTTAACGTCGTTACACAGCAGACTTATTGGTCTATAAGAGGCACATTGTGTGGGGTCTTTACCTTCTTTGTGTATGACCGAAATGATTGCTTCCGCCATGTTTTAGGTGGATCTTTGGATCTTAAAGCATAATTAAACACTCTGCATAAGAGTGGGGTAAGCTCAGCCTGAAACCATTTATAAAATTCTCCTGGAAATCCATCTGCTCCAGGTGATTTATTATTTTTAAGCTTTCCTATAACAGATTTCATTTCTTCTTTGGTAATTATCCCTACTAATGCTTTAGCCTCCTCATCGTCAAGTTTGTTAAGATTAATTTGTTGCAAAAATTGCTTGATTTTATCTGCTTTGTTGGGAGTGGTCACAGAATCATATAATTGTTTGTAGTACTTTGAAAATGCATTTGCAATTTCTTTGGATTGAGATACAATATTTTTGAATAATGGACATGCAATTTTTTGAACGGTTCGACTTGCCTGCGATTTCCTCAGCTGAAAAGCTAAAAGTCTACTTGCTTTGTTTCCCTGTTCATAGTACTTTTGGTTGGCGAAACGTAAAGCGCCCTCTTCTTTGTAAGTTAGTAACTCATTCAAATCGTGTCTACATTTTTTTAGTTCCTGTAAAACATTGTCCTCATTTGTTCTTTTATGTTCAGTTTCAAGTTTCCTAATTTGTTCTTGTAAATTTTCTTGTTTTTTCTCACGATCTTTTTTAACTTTTGAAGATAATGAAATAATTTTGCCCCTCAAGTATGCTTTGGCTGTGTCCCATAAAATAGAAGGGGAAATCTTGTCCCTATCATTAGTGTCTAAAAAGAAATTAAGTTCGTCTTTTGGATTGTCTCTGGGTTATTTAAAAGTGACACATTCAATCTCCATAGCTTTAAAGGTTTCTCCAGGTCGACATTTAAAGACATTGTCACAGGTCCATGGTCTGAAATAGTTTGAGGTTCAATATGACATTCTTCTACTCTGTGGGCCTCCTGTTTGGGAACGCAAAAGAAGTCTATTCTGGAATGGCTCTTGTGAACCTTTGAGAAGTGAGTATAATCTCTGACCTTTGGGTGTTTTGCACGCCATATTTCAACAAGCCCCATCTCCTCTAGTAGATCCTTCAGCGCCTTTGTTTTTGATAGTTGATATTTTTGTTCTAATGGAAATTTGTCCTTGTAATTGTTCAAGACACAATTAAAGTCTCCACCTAAAACAATCATTCCTTTTGAATGTCCCGCTAAAATTTGGGCTAGCTCTTTAAAAAAACCTGGATTATCCTCATTTGGGGCGTAAACATTCATAATTGTCAGAGTGGTTTCTCCAACTGAACCAACAACCATTATCCAGCGGCCTTCTTTATCCTTGAGTACGTTTTCTGCTACAAAGCATAAAGATTTATGACATAGTATTGCTACTCCCCTTTTTTATAGTTTCCATAGGATGCACTATATATCTGTCCCACCCACTCTCTCTTTAATTTAGCATGTTCTGTCTCATTTAAATGAGTTTCTTGCAAAAGCCCAATTGTACAATTCAACCTTTTTAATTGCGTTAGGATATTTTTCCTTTTGATAACGTGATTTACTCCATCAACATTGTAAGTAACAATTTTCAAAGTCATCATAATTATGTGAAAACAAAAAATATTTTACTTCCCTTCAGTAGTATGTTGATATCTGTGCAAATATATTTAACAATCAAAATCAACTTGCCAAGAAACAATGAACAAAATGAACAAGAAATCAGATCTTCATCTTCATAGAACTTCCAATTATCCCATGTGCTATCTCTTGGATAACACGGGCAGCACACTCCTGATATAAAATGGACAGGGAGGGTGATCTCCCTGGGCAGAGTACACATAGTGTGTAAGCAACAGTCCACATAGTCTCCTATTCTGCTGCGCTAAATGCCCAGTTAAAAAAGGAAAAAAATAAATAAAATAAAGCACTCACTGAGTACACGCCAACCGATAGTCTAGAAATATTAATATATATTATACCTGCATGTCCTTATTTATATTCTTAGATGTTCCACCTTTGGTTACAATATCGACTAAACTGGGGCAGAGCCAGGTAAACATTACCGTCTCAACCCTCCTTGTGTTGATCCACCGAGTTTAATATGGCCCTGATGTCCGTGGTGTCCAGACTCAGATCAGCCTTCTCACGTCTCCCCCGGGTCTGCCAATTGTTGCGTAGTAATTCTCTCTCCAAAATATCCCGCTCATCCACCTCTACAGGGATCCCGAGTTCCTTCAGAGTGGATTGGGCCTCCAGTGAAGAGGAGAAGGTCTTGACACCCTTATCCAAAAACAGTCTAAGTTGAGCCGGGTATGGTGATTGTGCCTTGATGTTGCGCTCCTTCAGTTTTTTTAATCACTTCACGCACTTGTTTTCGTTTTCTCTGCACCTTGGTGGAGTAGTCCTGGTCAAAGTAAACTTTGTTCCCCCGAAACTCCACATCCCGTTGCTTCCACGCATGCTGTAGTACCATCTGTTTAACGTTGAAATCCAAAAAGCGAACTATTATGGATCTCGTTGGTGTTGCTGGTTTCGGCTTCGGAGCTGTAGCTCTGTGAGCTCTCTCAATGCAACAGTGGATCTTTTAAATAACTGAGTTTTGGAGCCAAAATATAGTGAGTGAAGTGAGGGAGGTATGTTTTTAGCCTGTACAACAATCAGAATGAGGTTATTTACTTTTTAAATGAATGCTGAATTATACACAGTATGAGCAAGATGCTGAATAAGTATCTCTAAGAGTGTAAGACGGATTGGACAATGTCCCAGTTTGGGTTAAATCTTCTTGCCTCTCATTAAATATTAAGAGGACTGTCACAATCTATTTTACAGGGAGGATCTTCCCAAGCATCTAAGTTAAGGATTAAATAATTCATAGTAAAGAAAGATAAATAAGGATGCATTCACACCAAGCCTGTATAGTCTGCTTTAATCAAACTCTAGTTTGCTTGTCTAGAGGGTCTGGTTCGTCTGGAGATGTGTGACTGTGCAACTGAACTCTGAAGTGGACCAAAAAAACGCCATCTTAAAACCTTGCTTTAGTTGAAGTGAACTCTGGTGCGGTTTGAATGCAGTGTGAATGTAAGCGGACCGGAGACCACTCAAAAAGCAGGAAGCTAATTAAGGTGGGGCAGCACTCAGTTATTGAGAAAGTGGCCAAATATTTTAGTCATAGTTATTGTATATATGACTTAGGTTTTAAAATATTAGAAGTCCAGCACTGGCATTATCTGAACAGCAGGGTACTACACAGGTGTATGGAATGAAAATACAGACAACTTCTCTCTAAAATAAATAAAAAAAAAACCCTGTATGCTTAAAGGTAAACAGTTTGTGTTGGTTGCTGATGACAATCTTAGCGAACCTATAATTATAAGGTTCCTTCAGTAGATTTCTGAACAAAGCAAGGATCAAGGTTTATTCCTTCGGCCATTCAAGTACAATACAATCACCTGTATTTTGGATTCAGAGCTCCTGGACAATGAGTTGCCTTCCTTCACCAGTGAAGAAAGAGATTTCAGGTGGCAAGCTGTCTCCCCCATGTTGTGCATGACATCATACATTTTCTTACCTGAAACTCCTCCTCTTCCTGCTGTAACTGAGGTTTATGTAGTGTATTGTTTAATCAGTAGCTACCGTATCAGCCTTAAGTCAATTCAGTCCTTTATGATGTCCAACAACATCATTAGAAGCATACTATAAAAAACCTCTAACACGGTGCTCGGCAACTTGCGGCTCCAGAGCCGCATGCGGCTCTTTAGCGCTGCCCTAGTGGCTCTCTGGAGCTTTTTACAAAAATGTTTGAAAATGGAGAAAGATGGGAATGGGAAATATATTTTTTGTTTTAATATGGTTTCTGTAGGAGGACAAACATGACACAATCGTTTTCCAAAGCTATAAAAATGTGTAGAATAAATATTGAATTTCAACATTTCTGTCAATGAAATTTGGGTCATAGCCTCTGTACGTTCCTTTCAGCTGGGCGGGGTGCGAGGCAGGTGGCTGTAAACAAACCGACGGGTGTGGTGGGCCATGAATAGCAAAGCGGAAAAGAGGAAAATAGCCAAGGAGAGATTCAGAATAATTTACATTCATTGCGGAAGGATTACCTGAATGTTTGCTCTGTAGCGAGAAGTTGTCAAATAACAAAAAGAGAGCGCACCTTACTGTAAACTGCACCTACAATTTTTTTGAAAAAAAAATAAAAAATACTGGATACAGATTGTGTTTTATTGCACTCTTGTTTGTTGCACAGATAAGGGGCACGTTATGCACAATCCGTTTTGTTGTTTTCGATCACACAGTTAACTGTGATTATTTGCAAAGAGTGATTGTTATGCAAACTGCATTTGAGAGTTTTAGGATTTGTTTTTTTCTGTGTTGAGTTTTTATGTGTGTTTATCTGGATCTGTGTTCTGTAGTGTATCTGTGTTGTCCTAACTACTCGTTGATAGTGTCACCTGTTCCTAGTTTTTCCCCGTGATTGTCTCCCTGTGTATTTAAGCCCGCCTGTTGTCCTTGTCCGTTGTCAGAGCCTTGTCGTTTCTCTTATGTTGCACGTCTGCAAGTGTTATTTTTTGACTAGCTGTCACAGTTGAACTGAGATGTCCTGTGTCGGCTTTAGTTCTCGTCATTCAGTCTTCGTTTATCCAGTTGCTACCGGTGCTGAGCCTCTGTGTTTTCCACTCTGCCGTGCCACCTGAGATCCAGACTGTTGGAGCTTATTCTTTATTAAATTCATCATTTTTTCACTACATCTGTCTCCCGTCTGCTGCTTTTGGGTCTTACAACCATCACCACATCATGACAGGGAGCAGATCTTTCGAGTTCCAAAAGGAAAAAAATGACCATTTCCCTGTGGATATTCATAATAAAAATTACATAAAAAATCTGAATTCTTTATTGCATTTCTTTAATTTCATCAATGCAATGAAGAGTAATACATTAATATTGTAACGGAAGGTAATCTTAAAGCGCCACAACAGAATACCATATTTTCCGCACTATAAGGCGCACCTAAAATCCTTCAATTTCCTCAAAAGCCGACTGTGCGCCTTATAATCTGGTGCGCCTTATATATGGACCAATATTGAACCACAACATGTCTAGCAAGTACGATAAACAGCCGTCAATCAATCAATCAATCAATCAATCAATTTTTATTTATATAGCACATTTCAGCAGCAAGGCATTTCAAAGTGCTTTACATAATTAAGATAAAAACAGCATGTGACATTGAATAAACAGTGAGAAAGAGAAAGAGATTTTGAAAAAGATTAAAAAAGTCCAGCCACGCCCCAGCCCAGTAGCGGAAGGCTCTCCTCGCCGACCGGAATCGGACTGTTTTGTTGACATTCCCTTTAGTGAAGCTCCATGTAGTGGATACATAACGTAACTCCAGCCTCTACTGTAGCGTCTATTCTATGCGCCTTATAATGCGATGTGCCTTATATATGAAAAAAGTTTTAAAATAGGCCATTCATTGAAGGTGCGCCTTATAATCCGGTGTACCTTATAGTGCGGAAAATAGTGCGGTAGTCACGTGGTGCATCATTCCGTCCAGGATGCACTGCAGGGAGAATAAACATTTAATTATGAATGCTAAATATGTACGTACTTAGTCATTTTGATAATAGGCTAATATAAACACTTAAAGCCTGTTTTGCCTTTATAATAAGCCTTATATAAGGCTTTTAATTTTTTGCGGCTCCAGACAGATTTGTTTTTTGGTCCAGCATGGCTCCTTCAACATTTTGGGTTACCGACCCCCGCTCTGACATAACAAGTAAAATGGGCTCTGGATATGGGAGTAAACAATAACACATGGTGTGGGTACTATGGATTTTCCAGGCACAAAGTGTCATTTTATACCATATGTTTACTTAAGTTTGTTATAAAAATGCTGTATATGTTGGGGTCCAGGGTTTTGGGATGGTGGGGTTGCTGTCTCACTTTTTATCCAGCAGAGGGCATCCTGAGGCTGTTGCCTGGAGGGTTGGTCTACAGCTCCTGATCCAGTGCACCTGCTGCTAATCTCGTCAGCTCCTATATTAGGAGCGAGTCGCCATCACTTCACTGCCTGAGTGTCATCTATGTTTGGTACTTCAGGCCCCATAGTTTTCTTCTCTTTTCTGACCTTGTCAAGAATTCTCCTAGTGAACCTTTGTGTGCCTCATCCTCAGGTGCTACCTTCAAGAATCTGTGAACCATCCTGAAATCAGGTCAAATGGTTGGTTTTCTGACCCTGATCCTCCTGACGCTGACAAGAAACCCAAGCTACCTTTGTGTCTCAGCAGTGGATTCCCCCACTTACCAGTCCGCCCTCCAACGCCGCCTCTCCAGCCGTCTTCTTCCTTCCATCAAGCCCTGGACACCCCCAGACGCCTTTCCTCCTGGTCTGGACCAGCTCCCAACCACGGAAGCTCCACCTGACTCAATTTCTTCTCCCTAAGTCTGAAGATTCCTACTGAGCTTGAACTAACCATACCTGTCCTCCTGTGCTCGGATATCTGGCATGTGCCGTTGAAGAGATCCTGGACCAAAACACTAATCGCTCACCTTCCTGTTTTGTTTCTTTGCAATAAACCTCTCGCATTTAAAACCAGTGTTCTGAGTTGTGTTCTGCATGTGGGTAAGAAAATTAGAATCCAACATGACCGTAAATGTCAACATGATTCAAAAGAAATATGACTTTGCAATTTGATGCTTGAATTGGGTTTCTGTTTCTTTGAAAATCTATTTTTTTCTGACATTATGCCTTCAACATATCAGAAAAAATGCTATGCCATTGTACTGCTTACTGCAGTTCCTTGGAACACTGGACTGAGAAGTAGTTGTACCATGTGTTTGCTATTTACTGCTGCCACTAGTCTGGTGGATCTGTGAGTGAGGGGTGCTCTGTGTGGAGGAAGCTGAGCTGGGGACTGCAGTACCAAGGAGGAGCTTTGTGTAAATGGGTGGCACTTCGTGAGACCAAGCACTTAAACACCTCTGAGTAGCTGCCATGGAAATTTCAAGGATTTCCCAAATATGCATGAAAGAATCAAAGCAACACTTTAAAGCATGTTTTGATGAGGAGTTGGCATTATGACAGGCCCAGATTGGCTAATTAGAAAATTCTGGGCATATCCAGATGGGCCAGCCATAATGACCGGTCTTTTATTTAAAAAAAAAAAAAAAAGCTTTTTTTTTATTGGGCGATTGGGCGAGTCAGCACAGAAGGTGAGCTGTGCCCCCCCTTTAAGGCAGTGGTTTTCAATTCCAGTTCGCAGGACCCCTTGCTCTACATGCTTTAGTTGTGCTTTTGTTCCAGAACAGCTGATTCAGTTGATTGCATGACCTCCTCTGCAGCCATCAAGTACTGTAGAAATCATTCACGGATTCAATCCAGGTGTGTGACAGGTGTGGTAAGATGATTTATTAGTATCCCAGGGTCTCCCCCAGAAAACTTGCTAAGCCCGGTGGTCAGGGCGCCGAGACGGTTGACCGGGGTTTTGTATTAAAAGATGTTAAGTTGAAAGGAAACATAACATATTACTGGGTAATTGTTATGGATCTTTCAGGCACATAGTGCTATTTTATTTGACAATTAAGTATCTGTGTTAACTTCAATTTGCTATAAAAATTATCAGCATAGATAAATTAAAAGATTAGATAAATTAAAAGATTAGAAATTGTTTAACATTTAAATTTAAGATTATAAGGAGCTGGTAAGTTTACTTTGTAAAAGTTCAAAGAACAATCTTCATAGTTAGATTATTGTACTACCATAGCAACAGTCTGATGCAATGAATTTAAACTTTGAGTTTTAGCTCAAAGATGAGTTTTAGCAGTTCTTTGTAAACTACAATTACATTTGACTCCTCAGTCAATTAAACTAGGCTCCCTCTCCCAGACTTCACTAAAATCCATGGTGAAATGCTGTTAGTGGTGCTGATGTTCTTAGCAGCAAGAGGGGCCCCTAAATTAAATTCCGCTCTAGGTCTCATTCAATATTGGACCGGCTGTGCAGAGACCCGCTGCACAGCGCATCTCTGCAGCTGGGTACAGAGGGACAAACAGGAGATTTAATTTATGTTGCTTTAGTAGGTCTTTCATTTCGTGTCTACTAAGTTTTAATGAGGGCCATATCAGCTCTTTTATGCCCCTTTTCCACTGGCTCTACAACCCGGCTAGGCTCGGCTCTGTTTCGGAGTGACCGTGTTTCCACCGGCCCACTTGGCTCTGTTGCAGGGTACCGCCTCCTGGTGGCGGGGGGGTGTAGCGCCCCGCCTCCAGGAGCTCCTGGAGGAGCTTGCTAAGCCCGTGCACGTGCTGCGCTTCGTTACATGTGACCTAACGCGAGTTGTTTTTCTGATACAACAGAAGAGAGAGCTGAGCTATTTTTTTATAGCCTGATTGCGATTTTTCTGAGACTAAAAGAAAATGTGACAGTGGGAGGAAAGCTGCGATGTGGTGAGGAGGAGCTGATCTCCGCCTTGAGCAGGTGGCTCAGATGGTTCAGGTAAGCGAACAATGATTTTTGTATTAAATTAATACAAAAATCATGAGCTAATGCTCATGTATATTCGGCACTATTACAAGTTATATCGTAATATTAAGTTTATCGTAATGTTAGTCAGGGTGTTGTAAATAACTTAAAAATATCACAATTAATTCATAATATATTTCAATGTGTTTCAGATGTTGGTAAACTGCCGCCGCAGACCATCGTGGTTCTTCGTGCAGCCTTTGGGTTGTAGGATCTCATCAGTGTCCGTCTTCCTGACTGGACATCCTGAAGGTAAACACTGACCAGCAGAGACCTTCACCTTTCTGGAGCAGGAATCACATGAGCTCAATATGCTGATGAAATATTTCTGATAAAAAAATGTGTCTGATGTTCTTACAGAGTTGAAATGCATTAACAATCTGTTATTTTTAACTTCTCAATAGTTTAATTATGATTCACCTGATGTCCAAGGTATACTGAGAACAAATAAAACCACATTCCTTCCAATCTGACTGGTTCTAAATTCCATGTTTTCACGTTTTGGACACTAAGAATTAAAAGTTTAAACTCAGTCTTATTTATCACTAATTAAGGTTCCAGGTTTTGGAAACATTTTCTTACATTGAAGATTCTGCAGGAAGACAGATAAACAGTGAGTGGATAGAATGATGAATAAACTAGAAACTAACATGAGTTGTATTTAGGGTTCTTAATAGCATCCCTGATAATGTCAAAATGTTTGGTTTGCTGAATAACGTATTCAGTTTCGGATGGCTTCATTGGTAATCTACAATGTTAAGTTCAATGAAATATTTATGTAATATAATATTTTCACTCTGGCTAAAGCTCCTCACATTTTGGGAGGATTGTATTAGGAGTTTGATGCCATATAAACTACAGTATATACAATGCGTGGAGTAAGCAGAAATATAGAGACTTTGTTCACTGAGACACAACTTTTATTTTTCTGCTTGTCTCAATTCTCCATGGAGCTCTGCCATATCTGCTGGTAACTGCTTCCTGATGGAGATCCTGTTGTTCTGATGGTTCTCCTCATCGTTCTCCATCATGTCAGCCATGTTGCTCTCCTTCTGCTCCCTGGGAAAAGTAATCAGATGTTATAGCTTATACCACATAAATGTAGATAAATAACAGTTACTAATGTGGAAGTTACATACACATAAGGAATTATTTAAAACAGATATGTTACTTTATATATACATGAAAACACTTTTTTTTTTACCATCCAACCATACAGAATTATAAATAACTAGAATAGTGTAAATTAAAGACAAAATGTAATTACTTGTAAGTTTTAGACCTACGCATGCATACAGCCATGGATAAAATACCACTATTGTTTTCTTCAGGTTTATTGCTCATTCTACAATTACTAATTCATAACAATTTGATTAGAGAACTGATATCTACCCATTTTACAATAATAGGATGTCATACAACATGTTTTATTATCTCACAACGGGGGAAACTCAGATGCAACAGCAAAATGAGAAACAATCTAAGCACGTAGATTCACGCAAAGATAAGAAACAAGGAAGGTAAAATGCTGTACAATATTGAGTTATTTATAACTGTAATGTGCAACCGAGTGTCTTCAGAAAATGCTCATGTTGTGTTTGAGGAAGAAAAATACAGCAGACTTTGTGTTTTAAATGTCTTCCATGACAGTATGTATGCAACCTTAAATGTAGTAGAAACCAGACAAATATATCTACAAACTGCTCACCTGGCTGGAGAGCAGCAGCGGCGTCAGCTGCGTCTGAGTCGGTGTTCACCATGGGGCTCCGTCGGCTAACGAGGCTTTACATTCGCTCCACTACTGACAAAAACGACTCATTCCTCACGGCTCCATCGAGCTGCCGCTGAATAGCAAAGAAAAAAGCCGGCATCTTTTAGTTAACGGTTTGTTTGTATCTTCCATCACTTCCGTGTTGCAGCGAGTTTCATTTTTCTTCTCTCTCCGCTGCTCCGTCTTGTCCACGCCCTCAGCCAATCAGTGAACAGCAGCGAAGCTTGCGTCACCTACCAAACCAGGGCCGGCCCGGCTGGCCCTGCTCTGAAGCAGAACCCTAAAAACCAGGGCCAGTCCCGTAAAAAAGGGCTGGTGGAAACGGGGATCGGGGATTGATATTACATGCGATCAACAGGTACAATGTTAGCCACTCAGCGCGACATAACAAAGCTGCAACGGGTCAACGCTTAAACAAGTGCAAGGTTGAACAGGCTAGTATAACAACATAGACATGCCCGCAATAGTGGAGCTTACAAGTTTCACCACCACAGAGAGCGATTATGTCATTCATCCATCTGACATGAAGTACAAGAAATCAAGAGAACAGAAATATCAGGCTACCAGTCACTAATGATGAAACAACACGCATTCAAATAAGTTCAACCACGGATGGGTTTGGATCATTTTGACACTTTATCAGTTTCAACTCAGAGCCTGTAGCAGCTAGCAATTGCTGAAGCTAGGTTTATTGCTGGACCCGCTCTATGAACCGAGCACACAGAAGCGCGTGTTGAAACGGATACGCAGAGGCACGCACAATGCGCAGCGTGTCGTGACACCTCGTGCACCTCTGGATGTTTGTAACTCGGCGCGGATCGCGCTGCCGTTCATACAAACTGGACGATCTGGAAGATGCTCTTCCATGCGGCTCCAATGTAAACCTTAACTATAAACGCCATACTGGCTCAAAAGTGTGACTATAACTCAGCCTTCAGTCCCTGACATCACTGCTGTACCACCGACAGAGAAAAGGGGATGTTAGCTAGTCGGTTGGGCTGATACAATTTACTATCAGTCTACAGTTAATTCTCACTGTGAATAATGTCAGAGTTACTACCTGCAACTAGTCTGGCTCCTTTGCTGGGCTGGCAGTTTTGGCGGGTCTGAATCGCTGCCAACAAAAAAGTCCGGTTCATCTCCAAAACGAGGAACAAAATATGTGTCCAGTTTTTGGCTTCTCCTTGCTCTCTTTTTTTCATCCTTTTCACTTTGCCGCTCTATAAAGCTCCACTTATGTTAACTTAGTCCGTAAAAATGCTCTAGCTAGTTTGCCATCTGTTGCCATCTGTTGCCTATGCATGCGTAGGTCTAAAACTTACAAGTAATTACATTTTGTCTGATGATGACTGATGATGATGTTGGTGGACGGCTGGTGACAAGCATTACCCAGAATACACTTGTAGACAATATGGACAATCCACTTGTAATTTTGTGTCAAAGTTAATGTAGGGATTTGAGTTTTTTCTGCTTATTTAGATTTGTGTTCCTGTGAGTCTCTGTGTTGTTCCTGTGTGCTCCCTGATTGTTTCCCAGGTGTGTCTAGTTCCCCTGATTATCCTCTGTGTATTTAAGTTCTCCTGCCAGTTAAATGTAAGAGTGAAAATATCGCCAATCATGTAGCACAACATTTTATTCAATATTTTACACCCACTGTCACTAAAATCAGTCGGTCTTGTAAAGTTTTTAGCAACCATGAGTCAACAATGACTGTGGCAGTCAATTATTTAATAATTACAATCAATTATTTAGAATTCTAAATAATTCTACATACACCATACTCAACAGGAGAGGGTCCACCTTCTCCAGCTCTCATCAGTGATAAAGACTTGGATCCCTTAAGTCATATTCTGCCTCCCATCCGGGCCACTTTAGGTCCCCCCGAAGCTCCGCCCCTGCGTTGGTGAACCTTTGGACATACACTTGTCACATGTGTGCGCCAACTCAAATCACCAGGTTTTCAGTCGATCTCGGCAGTAGGTGATAAACTGAACGCCGCCAAGAGGCTGAAACCAGCGCGTCCTCTTCTGGCACGCTTATCTAAATATTCCAAGATCCAAAAAGTTTGTAACTTTATTAAAGAATAAAAATAAATCAACAAAACGTGTTCAAATGAATGATCTCAGTAATTATTGTTTCAACAAGGTGTTGCGCAATTCAGTGACTCAAAGATCAACTCTGACTAGCAGAGCAGCAGTTTTATTAGCGAAATAAATATCAAGCCTGAAAACCTAGTATCGTGACGGACTTAATGTTATGTTTTTAATGTAATCTCTGTTCGGCTTGCGGGGCGCAGGCTGTTCCACGGCAACGGGTGTGCTAAAACGACAAAGAAAGTTAAAAAAGGTAGGAGTGGTTTTGAGTTGCTGTGGCGCATTATAGCCTCTGTAGTTTCTGAATGTTCAATAAAGACAAACTTGGACTAATCACCTCGTTAGTTTGCGAGTATACGTCATTCACAACAAACATCAGATGGGACAAATATATTTCATTAAGTAACAAACAAATGGCTTCTACCGCAATAGTTAAATTAAATTGTCTATTTACAAAAAAAAAAGTTTGGTGTTGCTTTGAGCACAGAGTCCGAAAGGGTTTTCCTCTTTCAAACATGCTATTTATTTTTGTCTCTTATTTAGTTTAAATATTGATGTTGATGAGATTTTCTCCAAAATGACAACCCTTTTCAACCTTTATAGCTCCCTGTTGAAAATGAGGAGCTAACATTCACAAATTACATTGAAATAAAATCCAGTCCAACATCTGGTTTGAGGTGATTCCTCTGGATCCTGTTGGAGGAAAAATATCCCAACTTCATAAGATGTGCTTTTATTTTAACAGTGCTCTGTGGTTCCTACTATTAGTCTGAAATTTCTCATATTGAGGTCATCAAACAAAATTTCAGATCTACCATAACTGACTGACATCTGTTGGCCTCAGGTTTGCAACCAGCTTCTGACTGAGAAACCAGTAGCCTCCTCCCAGTGTCAGAATCTCACTGAGGAAGAAACTGCATTAGGTTTTCTATCACTTTGATATGTCTGCTATAACTTTTGGATATTTACATTTAAAATAAGTCAATAGAGTTTCATTTACAATTTTTATATCTTCGTGTCGATATGGTAGATCTCAGCCATCTGGTGACAGAAAAAGTTGATCTTGGTCTCAAAAAGTTTGGGTGCCCCTGCTTTAAACTTAGGCAAGGCAGGGGGGCCTGAGGACTGGAATTCAGAAACACTGCTTTAAGGTATTTGGGCCCTCACAAGACACATAACAATGGTGACCTGTCCCAACACTTTTGTCAGTCATTACAGCTGTTTAATCTGTTAACACGCCATAACGTGTTGTCTAAGCGTATTTGTCAAGCTTTGGACTTGAGAATACGGGAAATATTTATCTATCTAGAGCTGCAGTCTGGAGGATGGTGAATTGAGGTGGGGAGTTATGTTACCACTGTCAAAGCGGGGGTAGTAACAAGGTCAAGTTACTTAGTTACATTTAATTAAGTACCTTCTTGGAGAAAAAAAGATACTTTTAAGTTTTATTGCAATGTGTTTTTTAATTTTTACATAATGTTAACTGTTGTTACTTTAGAGTAAAACTTCATGATAGTCTATCCAATACAAGTAACTTCAAAGAGGAACATACATATTTTAACTAAAAATATGAGACACAAACACACACTTCTCATTTTTACACCAGTTTGTTCTATTGTAATTTTCTACCTGCTGCACCTGTTGGGCACTTGAAGATAAATAAGTGACAACACTATTTGTTGTCACTGGAAGTACATGACCCTGTTCTAACATGCACACATTAACTACTATAAGTATTGATTTTATGTAGTTTAATATTAGGGAAAAAAATCTATTGATTAGAAAAAGTCTCTTCTGCCTGAATTTAGTTTGTATTTATTTATAGTTTGTGTCTGTCTGACTACATAAATTAAAATGTTTAATCAGATTATATAATGACCTGAGTATTTTTATCAAATTATTTTTTTCTCTTACCTGAGTAATTTCTTGGAAAGTTGCATTTTACTTTTACTTGAGTAAAATATCTTGAAGTGGTGCTGTTCTCACTTACGTACAATTTTTGACTACTCTTCTCACCTCTGAATATGTACCATCCTTTGCTAATTAGTTAATGTCAAGAATCTTACATTTCTGTGCAGATGTTATGCTCACTATTGCTTTCCACATATTTAGAATAAATATTTATCATTACAATAGAACATTGGACCAGATCCCAGCAATAGGAAGACAGGTAAGGTCTTCTCAGGTAAGGAAAGATTATAACTTGCTGAGGAAAAAGAGATCTGTTGTTTTAGCTTATTTTTGGGTTTGTATTAATAAACAACATGGTGGTTTCATTTTGAAAGGTTAATTATGTGTTCATTCATAAAGCCTTTTTACTGAACTTCCCTAAAAAAAGGCATAGCCATTCCAGTTAAATTCCTCTGGAGCCTGGAGAAAAATATACTGACTTACAAGTATTTACAGAATGGCATATTCTTGTAAACTTCACATGTAAGATTGTAATTACATGATTTTAGTAATGATAGGTTGTTGTCTGAAGTGGGCCGGTTTGAGGCCTGAAACTCTTAGGATGAAAATTAATCCCATTACAGCCCTGCAGTATAACATAGTATAAAGTTTAAAAAAGTTGATTTTACATGACACTCCCATTAAAGATGTTGTTAAAAGCCTCATTTAGTATTTAGCAGTTTGTGTTCATTACATGTAAATTCTAAATGGAGGGTGCCTTTAGATATAACATAAAAGGAACATATCTTCATAATTGATTAAGTAATATGTTTTCTTTAGTTTTTTATCAGAATTTGAGTGAATTTTATCAAAGTCTCTGCATGAGACTGTTATTCTCTGCATGTGCAATGTATGACTACTTCTGTTGTAGTGTCACAACATGAGATACCAAAGACGTTCAGGTTTTAAAATTACTTTTGAGCTTGAGTCCTTACAAATAACATTTTAAACACAAGTCTAAAATGAAGCCCCTCACCTCACTGCTTCTCAGGTGAGCTGTCCAGCAGCTTGTCTCAGTTAGTAAATAAAATTGCCTTCAGTAACAGGGAAGTCTATTCCTGAGGAGGGGAGAACAGCCTTGGCTGGCCTCAATCTTTCACATGAATGTATTTCCATAATACCCAGCTAAAGGGAGCAGAATAAGACAGTGCATCTATTCAGCATCCAGCCAGCTTTTTATTTAGTTCATTGGGATCAGCTCTGACAGCAGATAAGCATTAACAGAGAGTGGGTCATCATCTTTGACTTGATAAACCAATGATAGGGGGAGTAGCAGTGGTCTGGCTTTAAAATGAGCTGAAGTAAAAAAGAAAAAAGAAAAAAAAAAGGTGTCTATGTCACCAGCACTTTTCTGAATCAAAATGTTGTCTTTTATTCCAAACCCATTAGCAACCTCCCGACACATGTGATCATAAAAACACACATTTATTTTGGTCAAAATGGGATGAAAACAGCACTTCAAAGCTCTCACAGACTGAAGTAGCCATTTAGTTATTTCATTTCACCCTCTTTATTGCATTGATGTGGTTCTGGTCATAAGGAGGCCAGTTCATGATGACCACGACTGATACTTCAGAAAAAATCTTCCTTATTGAAAAATTAACATATAGATGAAACCAAGATGAAAGATGAAACTAGTAAGAAAAGACTGAAAGGTGGCCAAAGGACGCTATTGATATAAAATATATATATATATATATATAAAATTTACATAACTTTACAAAAATTAAAAAAAAAGATACAAATGAAATAAATGTTTTGCAAAATCATTGTGAGGTTAAATTTACTACTTTTTCTGAGAAGATACAAGCTGTCATCCTTGGACTAGAACCTTACTCAATCACTTAATCTGCTTTATTATTGGGACCCAATTTAATGCAATTAAAGAACCTTGGTGTTATTTTTGACACCAAGGTTAAACTAGTTTCAAGTTTCTAAAAAAAAAACAAAACAACTAATCCATGCATTGTTTCTTCTTGGCTGGACTATGTTGTTGAATTAGTCTGAAAAAGATTCACAAACCTTACAAGATGTGTATGTGTAAAATAAGATCCAAAAGCGTACAAACGTAATGCTTAGATATTAGTGATGGGGATATCGGCTCTTTTGGCTCCTAAACGGCCCTTAATTTATTATCATCTGCAGCCCCATATTTTAACATAACTTAGCAAATAGGAATTTTTGTTGTGTGATAAATCCTTTTACATTCCATGTTCCCTATATGAGGAGTCTTATTGTAACAGACATAAAGTGAGAGTGCGTTTCTAACCAATCAGAAAATCTAGATTCCAGTGTGTTTTGTTTGGTTCAACCAAGGGCGTAGGTTTGGTCTAAGTTTTGGTGGGGACCTTGACACCCCCCCGCCCCCCAGGCAGCACAGTGAAATGCCCAAGAGCACCGAACATTTTTGAGAAGGGGGGGCAAACCACATTGGCTTAATAACCCCATCCCCCCAACCATAACCATATCATACATCTTGTGTATACAACCAGATACAGTCATACTCAGCAGATCAGTTCAAGAACACTTTACTTTTTCCTTTACAAAATTCAGCAAACGTTACAAGTAAGATCAAAAGAAATATCCTCTGGATACAGCAAACACAATTGCAGATAAGAATAAATCAATAATAAAATAAAAAAGAAAAAATATTACATAATTAACAGACCTATTCTACCTCACATTCAGTGCTGACCTTACTAAACACCGGACTTTACAACAAATGCGTTGCGTGATAGATATCTAACTTATGGGTCCACTCACTGTACTTACAGCCGACGTAGCGAAATAACTTCTAATGTCTGTCCTTTTCATTTTTGGTGGCGACATGGTCTCGGAGACTCAGAAGGAGACGCGTGTGCCCAGCTAGCCGCCGCCTTTTGCAGCTAATCAAAGAACGTCCGACGATTCAACTGACTCCCCCTCCCCCCACCCCCCCGACAGCACCGTTCCGACACGGTCTCGGAGGCTCATAATAAATGTCAAACTAAGAAGCTTCCGTTCCGCGCACCGCCTGTTGCTGCTAATCAAAGATCGTAGATCCACGTTCTTTGAGCCAATATGGCAAAAATTGGTCGGGACTTTTTCATATCCCGTGAATATTGGTCGGGACATGTCCCTACCGTCCCTACCCAAACCTACGCCCATGGGTTCAACCAATCATAGTGCAGACTCCCACTGTACGTTCCGCCCTTCTTCTCCATGTCTGCCGCATTACTGTGTGGATAGTAAAGAGCTGACAAGAAGAGAAGAGTGCTGAACTTTTTAGATATAGAGAAGGCATATGATATGATGGTTTCCCTATTTTGAGAAAGGGTTGAAGGATTATTGATTAAATCATATAAAATGGGCATTATGTCATAAGGTGTATGCAGGCAGGGAGGAGAATTCACCAACTTGTCAGAGCTTGAGCTTTTAATAACCAACACCGGTAGTCAATGGCTATACACAGGGGTGCGGTAAAGGGGTGAAAAGTGATTTTGATTCTAGGGGCCCTGACCAGCAGGGGGCCCTCCACAATTTAATTATTTATATTTTGTTCATAGACATAAAAAAAAAAAAAAAAAAAAAAAAAAAATCGGGGTCCTGTCAAATACAAAATTAATTATATTGTACTTTCAAATATTGTTTTTGGCATTAAAAATGTAATGTTACCCCTTCAAGACCAAAAAACACACATCTGTTTTTGCCCTGAACTCCCCCGTGAATCTGCATGAAATGGTTCGTTCCTGCTTGGAGCGCTCAACAGTGACGTATGCAGCTACAGTCGGTAGAAGCTGCAGCTGAATACAGAGGCGACTGTGGCAGTTACTATGCTGCTAAGAAAAGTTATAAAATCAGGTTTTCAAAAACAAAATAGAGAGAGGGAGAGAGAGAAAAAGGCAAGAGTGTTAATTTATAACCCAGTTTTTCTGCAAGAGAGGTGGGTAGACTGTGTGAGATTATCAACCATTTAGCATAATTAGCTTAGCTCCAGACTACTGATTACCTCCATTTCACTAGCATTTAATGAATTAAGGAAAAAAATTACCAACATATTCATATATTTAACTTGTTCCCTGTGCCTTTTGCCACTTAACAGATGAGTGAGTGAGCAGAAGCTCTAAAACACGTCCCTCCTGATCCGTCCTCTCCTGAGTGAAATTAAAGCTGCAGTATGTAACTTTTATATATATATTTTTTTCACATATTTTTTAAAACTGTCATTATGTTGTGACAGTATGGCATGAGTGGTGATCTGTGAAAAATCTATTTCCTCTGCTTTCTCCCAGTGCTAGAAACAACCAGTCAGTGTTAGGAGAGTTTTAGTGCTGTCAATCACAATCTCCTGTGATGCTGCTAATCCTTCCTCCTCCTTGATTTGTGCCATGCTGCAGCTAGCATAGCACAGAGCTGTGCAGATTCAAACTGTGAATGCACAGTTTAGTTAGCATAGCTACCAATGACGGCAGATAAACAGTTTCTTGTAATGATAGGTTGTTTCTCCACCATTAGCACATTTAGCAGTGAGTGAATGAAACTGATTGACAGCGCTAAGAGCGTCCTAATAGTTCTGATTGGTTGTTTTGGTCAGAACTGTGCATTACTTTAACCAATAATGCTAATTCAGGTAGGGGATGGAGGATATTGATTGTTTTCACAGATTATCTGTCTCATAACAAACTGACATTGTGACAGCTTTAACAAATATGGAGAAAACATATTTTTTATTAAAGTTATGTACTGCAGCTTGAATAAAATGTAACTACTAACATTTTTGAGAAGTCTGGATTGCTTTATGTGTAGTTGCATGTTGCTTTTGACTGTTGCTCATGGGGAGAGATATTTCAGTAATCTAAAACTAATAGAAACAATTTAAGCAACCTACTTGCATACTGAATGTGGACTGTTGGATGTAAAATTCACGAGCAGTATATACTGTGCTAATTAGCAGTATTGAACCAAAGAAAGCAAGGCAGATGCAAGCCTTTAAAATTATGACGCTTTTTATGGGTCAAATAGACTCAAAATATTGTAACAGCATCTGTACACGGGGGTCCAACCAAATTTTTTTTCAGGGGGCCTGGCAGCGCCCCTGGCTGTACATCAAAACGTTAAGCACGTTCATCCAGCATAAACAGAGAGTCCTGCGCCCATAAAGAGCACACAACAAACTTAAACACAAGCGGGAGGTAATCAACAAACAGAAAATAGCTGATGGTAATCAGGGGAAAATCTGACAAAATCAAAAGGTAAACAGGAAAAAACTAGCTGATCTTGAACAGATCTAGGGTTGCCACCTTTCAGAAATCAAAATAGGGGACGCCCACCACTGCGTGTCACCCTCCTTTCATGGGGTGGGATGGCCGCTGCAGTGATAGACAATATTTATGGCAGTGTTATTTGTTTTTAAAAAGTGATCCAGAGTGGGTGCTGTGATGCCGCAGGTGCAAAGCACAACCCACATATTGAGGCATTAGTCATCGTGGCGGTGGTTGCAGGCCGCATGTCATTATCCACTTTCTTGTCAAACTATTTCCAAATAAAGGCAACTATAGCCAACAAAACCTTTAAGACACGTGATCCAGAGAGCAATCATTCATACATAGAGTACTCCAAAATTGTACTCCAATCAGAGTAGCACACCTTAAACATGTTTAATTAAGCAAGTGTAAAATGTACTTGGTAAACTGCTCAAGTACTGAGTAACTGATCATAATACTTAATTTAATAATCACAATGTGTCCTCAAACAAGGCTACAAAAGTATAAAAGCTATGTGAAAATTCTGGTATTGTAAAGAGTATTACTAAAATATTTATACAAGTGAGGAGTTAGGTTTGGAGGCTGGTTCTAGATCAAATTTACCACGAGGGCCAGGATAGTCAGTGTTTTTCCATGGCAACACTTAAAAAAGAATGAAACAAACAAACAAACAAAAAAAAAAAACCAGCAATATTTCATCATTTGATATATCAAGTAAGCCAAAGAGTCACTTGTGTCTCCAGAGATACAGGTTGGATCAGGTTGCAGATCCTGATCTAACAGATGGAAAGGGTGATCCTATCCTATCTCAATACAGCAGCTAAAAGTGCATCACTATAATTTTTAATTCATTGTTAAAATAAAATTAAGGTAAAAAAAAATTCCACCTCTGAATATTAACAAAATACATTTATTTAGCATAATTTCTTCTGTACCCTTGCTGGCCCCCATCTAGAACCGCCTCTGGGCAGAAGGCCTATGTCTGACATTAATAAAGCATTAAATGACCACTGAACACTGAATTAATATGTCAACATTTCTTAATAAAACAAACCGAAAGCCCTAACAAATCTTTTTAAAGTAGGAAATATTTATGTATTGTTAATCTCTTAATATGATTTGTTCTTTAAATGGCCATTGTATTATTTTGGCTGATACGACTATACATTAAATAAGCAAATAATTGATTATCTAATAATCAAACAATAACAGTCTACTAAAACCACAATAAGAAACTTAATCAATCATAGCAAAATGTTCTGTACCATGTCAGCCTCAGAAGATGATTGAGGGATGAAGAGATGCTGATATCTGGTTCTTTAGGTTCTAACCAGGTCTTAAGTGTTCCTCTCCTGATCCATTCTGTCTGACATCATGCAGCACACCGTGCCAGGACGAACACATTTGTTTTAATTGCCTGTATTCATCTTCACTAACATGTTCAACCTGGGATTTGAGTCTTATCTCTCACGTCCGTATCTTTACAAGAGGTTTTGGTTCTAAGGATGGTGGAGAATCGGGTTGAGGATGTTTTAAAAAGACGGGGTCGATAGGAGCTCACCGCGGCTGCGTAGTTTCTGTCTCTATTTAACCACGAGCGTCAGTCCATAGGGTCCTTTAGCTCACACCATGACAATTTAGCTGACCTTAATATATCCTGTGTTTTATTTTGGTCATTATTGCTACAATTAGTCTTGATGTGTGATAGGCATGTCTATGGGACCTTTATAGAAATATGGAACAAATCGTGTCCCGTATCAGTTCAATACGGGACGCAACATTTAACAGCCAAATACGGGACGATTCTGTATTTTAAGGGTGGCAACCCTAAACAGATCCTGTTGAAGGGGAGATCGACAGTACTTCCCCTTCAACGGCGGCTACCAGATGCCCAAACAAAAACACCCACCAGTGGGGGGAGTGGAGATGGAGGGTGGTGGTGGACGGCAGACCACCAGAATCAAACAAGAACACAAACTCGTTCGCCACCCACTGGCTTACGAGAGAATGTCCTCAGAATATTTGGAACTGTCCCACATAGATGATCTCCACCCAAAATGTCTGGAGAATGGGGATGAAGGGGGGGAAACCCCTGGCGAGGACCAGGCGAGCGACGAAGTGGCCTTGGGGAGAGCAGCCGATCCAGACCCCGATGAAGGAGGAGGCGAAAACCCCTGAGAGGATCCACCTGACAACGAGCCGAAGCCCATGGAACAGTGCAGGTCCGAAATGCTGCCAATGTTGGTCCCTCTGGAGGCTACCTCGATCTCTGGCCCCCTGACACCGAAGACGATTGGGTGGCTCAGGTCCAGCAGCAGAGGAAGCAGCTGGTCCAACAACAGGTTGTGGGGGACTTGAACGCTGACTGGATGCGCTGGCCGAAGGCTGAGGAGAGCCAATATGGAAGTTGGGTCGACTCGGGGACTCAGGGCTAATAGCAGATAGTTCAGGAGACCTCAGGAACTGGGGACCACTAGGGGAAACATGTTCTGGGGGGTGCAGGAGGCTCGGGACAGCAAGGAGATACAAGCTCTGGAGGGCTCGAAGACTCGGGACCACTAGGGGCTACAGGCTCTGGGGGGCTCGGAGACTCAGGACCACTAGGGACTACAGGCTCTGGGGGGCTCGGAGAGCATAGTCCCGATGGGAGCGGCGAAGCGTTGAGGTGCTGCCCGAGGCGGCGGAATGGCGAGGAATCGTGCCGCCATCTTTCTCCCTCCTCTGCCAATCGAGCAAAATCCTGGAAGAGGGTAATGACCTCTTTACCTGTTGCCTTCTTTCCCATACTGGCGGGATTCTTCTGTCATAAGGTGTATGCAGGCAGGGAGGAGAATTTACCAACTTAAGCAGAATAAAGGCTTTTAATGACCAACACCGACATGACTGTACATCAAAACGTTCTTACTAAGACTACGTTCGTCCAGCATTAACAGAGAATCCTGCGCCCATAAAAAGCACACAACAAATTTACACACAAGCAGGAGGTAATCAACAAACAGAAAACAGCCGTTGGTAATCAGGGGAAAATCCGACTAAAAAAAAGGTTAACAGGAAAAAACTAGCTGATCGTAAATGGATCACAACACATGAAAGGGAAAATATTTAACTGGGTTAACCACCTAGGAAAGCCTAGCCGGAAGAAAAATTCAAAAATAACAGTGCAAGAGAGGTCTTGATTGGGATGAGAGAGATCACAGGACTGAAGAGAAAAGCTAACTGCCCTGCTGGGGGGGATCTAAATTGGGCAAACAAGTTGAACCAGTTCTTTAACCGGTTTGACTCCCCAGTTCCTAGTTATAGCCCCTCTTCCTACATATTATCTGGTTGTACTACTGCTGACCAGGTGAAAAGAGAGCTGGAGAAACTTCACCCTGGGAAATCCCCTGTCCAATAGAAATAATTTTTACAGGTGTCTAAAAAAAATGTAATGGACATTCAACTTAAAATCGGTAGACTCAACAGCAGCCAATCAGAGTGGAACAAATATTCCAATATAATATATAATATACCTTTATATTATTTTATCTTTTATCTGAAAAACCTTTTATCTGAAAACGGTGTCTGTTTGTTCTTGCCATACAGTCCTCTATATTAATTATTGCTTGAAAGGTCTTGCCATAGAGGTTTATTCCTCTGTATTTAATTTAGTTTCTTAGTTTATTCTTGCATTCTGTTCTCCATGGGGGGGGCCGATTTATGTTTTCGCATCCACCTGAATAATATGTAGTTGCGCTCCTGCTCTCTTGGTTTATTGTTATGTTCTCTTTAGTTTCTTTCCTGTTGCTAGTTTTATTTTATCGTTTTTATTGACGCTCACCACCAGTACTCATCACCACCTGCGCCGCTTAATCATCATGTGTTTCACCTGATTTGACACTCATATTTATTTTTCACTGTTCAGCGTCAGATTCTCTGTGTTTATGCCCTGGTTCACTCCGTTCTATGTCCCGGTTCTCTTGTTTCTGAGTTTTGCAACGTGCGCATCGTTTTTTCTTTTTTTTTTTTTTAACCACCTTCCAGTGCAGAGCGGGTGGAAAAAAGTAGATTCGCGTAAGCTTTTTAAAATAACTGAAAAAAATCCCGATATATTCTGATGATTGAAATTCAAAAGTGCTGTGGTACTACCGTTTCATGCCAAACCACTTACATCGTCAATATTAACTCTATAAAATGAACGCTGTCTATCGTGGTATCCACCCATGGAAGGATTTTATTATTATTATTATTATTATTATTATTATTATTATTATTATTATTATTCAAATGGGTTCATTTTTCAGAGGGATATACAGTGAGAGTATCCTGATTTTAGTCATTACATGTTTATCAGAGCGATATTCTGTTCTTTCATGAAAATGTGCAGAATTCAGACGGACATTAAAACACTTTTTATAAGTTGCTGCTTTGACATGATCACAGCACTGACAATACATATGTACAAAAATCCTCAATAAAACATAAAATATTTTAAAATCAGACACCAGACAAGTGAATCACAGCAACATCATCAGCAGCCGGTTTATACCGGTGTTCTGTCAGATCAGCATACGTTGTCAGATAGTCATATGCTTAGCTCAGACATCTATACGCTGTTATTACCATATGATTTTATTTAATCAGCAACATAGAATCATGACGTAGATCATCATACACTTTGTTATTAACAGTTGTATGGCATCCTGACTTAGCAGTTAAGTAGGTTAATGAGTTTTACACGGGCTGTTGTAGCTGACTCAAGCTGCAGCCAGACCCTGCTTTAAATACACTTTGAAACCACGACAACACATGTATATCTATCTAGTTATCATATTATAAACAATTTAATGACTTATTTTCGTCATAACTTGTTGCATATACTGGACTGACAACACCGCTGACTGTCGGACTTCTTAATGCGCATGCACGGGCATGCGTACTCACTGCATGTATGCTTTCCTGACAGCGTATGGCTATCTGATAGAACACCTGTTGATAACGTTGCTGTGCTGTGTGTTACTGTCCCATGCGGTGAAGCTACCAGTAACAAGACCACGAAGCTGCACCAATAAGCTAAAGCTGCACTGAAGAGAAGAAGAGCTGCCATCGATACAGTTGCAGCCAAGCATGACTTAATGTTACACAATACAGTTTCAGCAAGTTGCTCCAAGTCTAAACTGGTATTGTTGTGCATTTAAGGTGTAACATTTACCTTCGAGCAAACACCCCTCAAATAAATCCCAGCGCCCCCCTTTTGTAAAAATTTCCACCAGTGCCCCCCTGCGGTCCTCTGAACGCCCCTGTTGAGAAACGCTGGTCATTGGAGCTCCCCAGGGAACTGTGCTGTCCCCATTTCTATTCACCACCTACACTGCAGACTTCAAGTACTGTTCCAAACTGTGCCATCTGCGAAAGTATTCAGATGACATCTCTATCGTGGGGTGTGTGGAAGGGGTACAGGAGGTGGAGTACGGGACATTGGTGAATAATTTTGTGACGTGGTACGGAGAGAACCGACTTCTGCTTAATGTAAACAAGGCCAAGGAAATGGTTGTCAGTTTCTGCAACAAGAAGATACATTTGCTCCCAATGTCCATCTCAGGGGCAGATGTGGAGCAGGTTCAATCCTTGGTGTTACATTAGACTGGAAGCTACAGTGGACTATGAACACTGAAGTGCTCTACAAAAAGGCCATGAGCAGACTTTGTTTTCTACGGAAGCTCAGGTCTTTTAACATCTTCAGTAGGATGCTCTTCATGTTGAAGAAGATCAAAGCTATCAAGGTTAACCTCTTTCATTCCCTCTACAACAGTGGTCCCCAAACTACGGCCCGCGGGCCGGATCCGGCCCGCCTCCTCATTTGGTCCGGTCCCCTGAACAATACCAGAGAGCATTCAGTGTTTTTGGATATGTGGATTTTTCTTCAACCACCAGGGGGGCTGTTGAGCAGATATGAAACTTAGTTTCCCTCAATGGAATATATACTAGTCAGTACCAGTCACCGTTTCGCTCACGGTTGTTTTCCATTTGCAATCTGGGTAAAAATCTATCTACAAACGTGAATATGTCGTCGGCAGTAATCCAGCTCCCCCCCTTCAGTCCACAGCTTCACTTCACCCCCCCCACCCCCCCTGTCAACAAAAGGTTTCTTTCTCGAAACACTAAGACCGGCCCCAGACCAGAAAAGGGAACAGCTATGTGGCCCTCGCAGGAAAGTTTGGGGACCCCTGGTTTAAATCTTACTTAGAAAACAGAACCTTTTCTGTTCATCTTGACCAATCCTGTTCTGGGGCCAGACCATTAAAGTATGGTGTTCCCCAAGGGTCAATTTTAGGGCCCATTTTGTTTATCTTGTATTTACTGCCTCTTGGTAAGATTTTCCAAAAATTTAATATTTCCTTTCATTGCTTTGCAGATGACATCCAGATTTATTTGCCCCTTAAAATGCAAAATGGTACAAATGACTCTCTTCAGCTGTTGATAAACTGTTTAGCTGAAGTTAAATTATGGGTGGAAAAAAACTTTCTCCACCTCAATGAAAGCAAAACTCAAGTTCTATTATTTGGTCAGAAATTCCAGACTACAAATCCAGATAATATTCTTGGTTCCTTGGCTCGGTCTTATCAGATCTCTGCTAGGAATCTTGGTTTCATTTTTGACAGCTCTTTAAAGCTAGATAAACAAGTTAGTTCTGTCGTTAAATCGAGTTTCTACCACCTTCGGCTTTTAGCTAAAGTTAAATCTTACTTCTGTTTCAAGGACTTTGAAGGACTTATCCATGCCTTCATAACAACTCGACTGGATTACTGCAACTCTTTATATAGAGGGATGGAAAAATCACAGATTCAGCGACTTCAAATGATCCAGAACGCAGCAGCACGCCTTCTTACAGGAACCAGGAAGCATGACCATATAAGGCCTACTCTGGCATCTTTACACTGGCTGCCCGTCTTTTACCGAATAGATTTTAAGATCCTTTTGTTAACTTATAAAGTTTTAAATGGGTTAGCCCCCTCTTATCTTCGGGACCTTTTAAATTTCCGGTCTGTGTCCAGAACTTTACGATCACATAATCAGTTATTATTGACAGTTCCTCGGACTCGACTTAAGAGGAAAGGAGATCGAGCTTTTTCTGTTGCTGCTCCTGTTTTATGTAATGACTTACCTTTCCAGATTAGATCTGCCCACAGCCTGGATCATTTTAAATTACTTCTTAAAACTCATTTTTACTCTTTGGCATTTAATTGATGTATTGTTTTTACTCTGTTTTGTCATTTGTGTTGTCGTTCTTGTACAGCACTTTGGTGCAGTTTTATACCTGTTTTAAAGTGCTATATAAATAAATTTGACATTTACATTGACAAGTGTTAAATGATTAACTCCAGCAGATTTGACATTTGACACTTTATTAGAGTTAAGGTACCAACTCTCCAAAAAGAGTTAAATTAACACTTTCTGGTGTGGACCCATATAGACATTTTAAAAGTGTTGAAATCAAATCTGACAGTGTTAATCTGGGCCTCCTGGATTTGCTGTGTTGGAACATTAGCTGGAGATAGGCACCAGCAACCCTCCCGACCCCACTAAGGGACAAGGGTGTACAGAAAATGGATGGATAGTAGTATTTTGAATGTACCTTAACAATGCTTAATATAACTGAATAAAGATAGCTGTAGAATTTACTGCCGCATCTCAATAATGAATTCACATGGTAAATATCTATAAAATGAAGGAACAACATAATCAGTCAAAAATTATTTGTGTAACTCTTTGTACACTTATTTTGGCACTAAGTCTGGCTGTGGATGTAAGTTCTGGACTATAACAGGCAGTGTCACAGTGATATGTGTAGCTTCAGGCCCCAGTGGGTCTAATTCAACACTTGTTTGTGGCACTATGCCACCTGGAGACCAGCAGACTGATGTTGGACATGCTGTTGCCCATGGCTGCTTTCCAGTTCAGCATCAGTCGAAGATCAGTAGTCATGTTAAACAGGCCCACACAAACTAAAACTTTAATGCTAACACAAAGGCTGATGGGATCTCCCATCTTGGTGTGCTGTGGGACTTCTTTCATGTCAGAGACATCATCAGTATCCCAAACCTGAGTAGTGCATGGCTTGATAGTGTCAGGTGGATGCCACCTAATCCTTTATCACAGAGACATGGTAATGAACACAAGGGAATCATTTTCAGATGTCACTACAAGTACACCATATGACAAGAGGGGTGGATTCTGTGTTTTTAAAGCCCCTAACACAGAGACAGACATAGCTGCAGACACACACTCCCAGTTTCTGCCTGACTTCCTCCACCACAGGCACTCTGAGAGCAGCATGCACTTAATTATTGAGCATCTGAAGAGCAGCAAAGCTCTCAGCCTGCTGCTGTCTGCTTGTTTAAAATAGCTGTGTAGACACAGCTATTGTGTAGACATTGTGTGCGGAGGACACACTGTTTACACAATATTACATATGATGCAGCCTTTCACCATGCATCGTTTTGTTGGCCAGAATAAATAAAAAGCCTCCACTGACCTTGTTTAGTTATATTAACAACAAGCAGTGACTAAAATAAAGGAGAAGCACTGATGGAATTTGAAATTACAAAGCTCTAGTGCTGGAAGCAAATTCAGCATTATAACTGATTATTACATCAGGTAAAGATCTCTCATAAAGAAGTGGTGAGCAGCCAAACTATAATGCTGAATAACAGTGGAGAGCCATTTCAGCCAAAATTAAATAAATAAATGGGTGAAATAAATAAATGAATGAGTAAAATAAGTCAATAAATGAAAAAAAGTGAGTGAAATAAATAAAAAATGAGTTAAATAAATAATTGACATTTTTAGTCCCATTTATATTTGTTCATTTATACATTTATTTATTCCCAGATTAATTTATCCATTTTTTATGTTCCCATTTTCATTTGTCCAATTTAAATTTTTCCCTATTTTGTTTACCCATTTTTCATTCATCCCTTTATCTATTTACCCATTTTTCATTAATCTATTTTTCATTTAACACTTTTCAGTGTCCCCTTTTCATTAACCCAATTTTTTATTTATTTATTTTTCATATCAATTTTTCAATTTCCCATTTTCATTTATCTATTTTTCATTTAACCCTTTATCCATTTAACCATTTTTCATTAATCTATTTTTCATTTAACCACTTTTAAATTTCCCTTTGTCATTAACCCAATTTTCTATTTTCCAGTTTCATTAATCAATTTCTCATGTATCCCATTTTTATTTACCCATTTTGCTTTTATTTTTCATTTAACATTTGTTTGAAAAAAATTTTATTTTCCCATTTCCCAATTTCCCTTATTCATTTAATATTTCCTTATTTTTTTATTTATCACATTTTATTTTCCCCTCTTTGTTTCTGCTTTAATATGATAATGAGGGGCGGTGTCTTCAGGCTACAATGGCAGCCTATTGGTTGATTAGATACAATTGCAGCGCAGACCTTTTTCACGACAACCGGAAGCTGCATCTGAAAGGGCTGGGGTACTTCCTGTTTTTGTGACTGTAATTCAAGTACTCTGAGAAATGTCTCTCCTCCTCCGTTACTTTTCATCATCGTTACTTAATTTGCCCACACTTTCTTTTGCTGATGCAGAAGAAATCGCAGCGGCGAATTCGCCCACCAACAAATGTGCGAAGTGATGCAAATTCTTCCATGAAGAATATATCCACAGCTATCAAGGTAAGAAAAGACGTAGCTTAACGAACTAACCTCTAGCTACAAGATATGAACTATACAAACATCGTAATGAAGCCTAACTTAGTTTGCTAAATTATGTAGAATATTGGAGATAGACATAGTGTAAACTTTTCAATTATATTTTGACGATTCTTAGAGACTCCCTGTCTCTAACTTTTTGTGGGGCAAAATGAATGTACATAGCTGGACATAGACAACAACATCGGTAGCCTAAAGGCTACTTGTTAAGCTTAAGGTGCTGTATTGATATTAGCTAGCTAGTCATCCGGCATCCAACAGCTTTACTGAACTCAGTCGGTTAGTTTGGGGGAAAAACTCTGAAAAGTTCTTTGCGTTTTGCTGGTTTGCTGCCATGATTCTAACACACACCTGTGTAGCTCTGCACAGCAGCAGCAAGTCTCCTTCGCTGCCGCACAGGTGTAAACCCATCGCGAGTGTCGTAGCGCTCATGTTGCGGCTCAGAAAAACAGGTTACGACATGTTAACAACGGATTAAACAGTTTTAACTGCTGATAAAAGTGACAAAGAACACAGAATATGGGAAGTGTGGAAGCCCCTACTTTATCAAATTGACAGGAATAACAGAGAGTTGGTCATTCTAAGGTAAAAACCGAGCGCATACAGCGTTCTTGTTTTTACGCGCCCCCCCTGCAATGGCACGGCGGCCCCCCCTATGGGGCACGCCCCACTGTTTGGGAACCTCTGTCCTATGGTATGTGATATCCTACCATATACTAAATATACTACATATACTAAATTACATATACTGTCATATGATCTTAAAATAACAATACTACAGTTATATCAAAGGTCGCGTTAACGAATAGGTCATTTGACAGGTTATAATTAACACCCTTGACTGGTGCACATGCGAGGGCATGATAGGCTTTACGCAAAGAGTTCATCGCAGAGGCAACTAAAATCAATCAATAAAAGAATCCTTTCTGAATATCATTTCATGGACACTGAACTAAATGCGTCTTTCTGACCGGGAGCTGGCAGCGTGTTGAAGAATGATGGACCAGATGCTTTGGAGCGTTAGGAAGCTCATTCAAAAGCTTTGGTAGAAATGGCGCATTTAATTTCAGTCTCCATTGCATACAGAACAGAGAAAACTAAAGAGAATGCAATGTTGAATCAATTTATAGTCTAAACAGAGGAGCCGGCAGTTTATCTCAAGGACATAAATAAAGGTGCACAAGTTAATTAGATCGTAACAAGCGCAGTGCGCTGCGGCTGCACAACCAATGCGGACACGGCTCTGCCGCTGCAAAGACTTAAACTTAACTCACCCTGTGGTTTTAACAAATGGAGCTGAAGACGTTACCGTGCCGCACCCAGAAGGAGAGCGGCGCTCAAAAGCGCGACAGAGTAACATCTGTCCGTTTCGGGGAAGTGAAACCAAACAAACAGACAAAAAAAAAAAAATCCCCGTAAAAGCGCCGCACAGGGTAAAAAAAAAAAAAAAAAAGTTAAATGGATCGGTTTGCTTCAGGCATATCCAACTGCCCGATGAACTAGCGCAGATTTCTCTGCAGATGCTAACCAGGAGGAATTTGTGAAGCTGTCATGTTGAATATTGTTTTCATGTTGACTTCCTGTTGTGGGCGGAGTTTTGCGCAGGTGACATCGTTTTTCAATAAAAGGCCACAGGTCGCTATGATGAGCTATGAAGGAGGAAATGGATTCTTTAAAAGGGTGATATTTACACCCTAACTTTATTACCTCAGGGTAAACAAGCAGTGGGGGGTAGATGGATATTTACTGTTAAAGAAAATCCTCTAGAGACACTTTATAAAGCAAGATATGTAGCAAAAGGCTATAGTCAGATTGCTGGTATTGACTACCATGAGACTTTTTCTCATGATATGACATCTGTGCGTGTTCTAATGCAACTTGCCGTTCAATATGATTTGGATTTACACCAAATGGACGTCAAAACGGCATATTTACATGCCCCTATTGATTGTGAGATTTTTTTAGAACAACCTGAAGGATTTGAGGTGGAAACAGAAACTGGGGAGAAACTAGTCTGTAAACTTAAGTCACTTTATGGTCTGAAACAGTCGGGGCGAAATTGGAATAAAATGTTACATGATTTCCTTATTGAAAAATGACTTTGTGCAGAATCCTGCTGACTATTGTGTTTACAACAAAGAAAGTGAAAATGAGAGGGTGATCTTGATTATTTGGGTTGATGATCTTATTCTTGCAGCTATGATCAAATACTTCAAAGTGTGAAGAAAATGTTGGCTGTTAAGTTTAAAATTAAAGATCTTGGAAGACTTAACCCTCTATGGCATACCGTTGCCCTCGGGCAACAAACCACAAATCTGTCCCTCACGTTGCTCCTTTGTGTTATTTTTGGGGTTTGATGATTTAAAATACCTCCAGACACATTTCTGTCCAAATAAAATAGGTATTGAGGTCCATGTGACCTTTTATTTAGAAGAGCAGCAGTCCTTTTCATGAAGCGAAGGTGCATGCTACACCTTGCCTCCTACCTGTAAGTTATACATCACTTTTCTTCATGTTTAAATTTGGGTCACTCTAACTAAAAATATTTTCATATCTGTGAATATGTAAAGAAGCATTATAGATCATTTCAAGACAATTTTTTAAATTATTTATATGCAAAAACTGTGTTTTTTTGTTTGTTGCCTCAGGGCAACATTGCGCAGTTAGGGCCCTTCTGTGCAGACAATATTATTCTAATGTGATGATATTCAATTGATTACAAAAATAATTATCAGAGCCAATTTATGTACTTTATTATTGACTAACAGCAACAGGAGATGGATGCAAGGTCATTTCATGGACAAAGGGTGCATGGTTCAGAAGTTGGGGTCATTTCCAATGAAAACATGAGGATCCACTGTACAACCATTATTTCATTGTTTGTTTATCCTCAAAACTGACTTCAGTCCCAAAGGGTGAAGAGCTGGTCATCAACGAACAAATGGCCCCATTCCAAGGCAGGTAAAGACTGAAGCAATACCTGCCAAACCCAAAAATATGGGTTTGCAGGGAACTTCATATGGCTGGTGCAGATGGTGTTCCTTACAACCTATACAGAGCGAGTTGTGCAACCACCAAATCTACCAGATATGAGAGCTGATGAAAATATTATCCTGTGCTTGGCTCAAATTCTAACAAAGAATCAGAACTACAAACTCTTATAAAAAGAACCTGCAGCCCTAACTATAGTGACTGATGTGAATCTGGTCACTACAACCCATAGATAATCAGATAAACAGGTGGTGATTCCCAGGTACGCCAATAATCAAGTGTCAAAAGTGTGATATACAATTTTTTCACATCAGCAAGAAATTCCTTCCTGATGTTTAACATATAATGGGGAAATAGACTGATTTCAACATCCTTAGTGATTCTAACTCTGCCAACCATACACATGTACAAACACACAAATGCGCGTTTTAGTAATTTGCTCAAATGTACCATTCGTTAATGAAAGTTAGTCGTTTATTTTATATTTGGTGAGTTGGAACCATGTCTGATTTATTTTTGTCAAAAAAAGTGTTTTTATGAATATAGTTTTTGTTTGATTTGTATTTCATTTCTCATAATCACTGTAGAAAACTTGCCGTTTTAGACCCCTTGTAGCTCAATGTTGCCCTGAGGCAACAAACCCAAATCCGGTTCCGGGAGGCATCAGGGTCCAATTTTATGATTGATATGTAATTAAGGGCCAATAAGCTCCCAAAAAATGCAGGAAAATATTTTTTCCCCAAAAAAACAAAAAGTCATGCCATAGAGGGTTAAACATTTTCTAGGTATTGATTTCACTCAGAAACAAGGTCAAGTGAAAATGAACCAGAAAAGATACATCATGATAATCTTGAAAAGGTTTGACATGGCTGACTGCAAACCAAGATCAACCCCATGTGAGCAATGGTCTGGGTCTCCTCTGTCTCTTTCTTGCTGAACTGGCCAGGATGCCTAAATGGTGGAATGGTGAGTTTGGCTCCAACTTCATGAAGGAGGTCTTGAATGAGGAAGCCTTTATCCACCATGACTTCATCTCCAGGCTCAAACAGAGGAAGGATTCCACTGACCTTAGTTATTTCTTTGTCTGAGGTGCAGCCTGTGTACAACGCTGAAATAAATGTCACCAAGTCATAGGGAGCAACTCCGATCAGGCCTTTCAGAGTGGTGTGGTTGTTGTAGGCAGAGAACGTTTCAGACGGTAAGGTGAGGGATGATGGCGTCTCCAGAGCAACTTCTATGCAGTCCAAGATGACACAGACATTTGGAGAGAACTTCAAAAATCTCTGAGGCATATTGGCTTTTACTTTCTCATGACTAATCCACAAGTTGATGGCAGAGAACACAATGAAGAGGTAGTTGGCCCAGGTGACGGTCACTCGGCTGACGGTAGCTATGTTGACTTGAAGCATGTCAGCAATGAGCTGCTCCTTTATTCCCACTGCTACCCTGAATGAGTACATCAGGAACTCATCAATCAGAGGCATGCAGCGGGCAGGGCTGGCTTCAGCACATGCTTCCTCTCCAAGTTTCTGTGCTCTGGTCCAGTACACAAGGCGTGATGCAGAGGGTACAATGGACTCTCAGAAGATCCGGAACACACATTCAGATGGAAATTTGGTGTAGAATTGGATCTGGTAATCAGAGGCACCGTAGTGGCTAAAAAATGTGGCAGACAAATCCAGCTTTTGAAGTCTGGCCTCCAACTCCTTGATATAATCTAGAGCTTCATCAAGTACACCTGTAAAACCACAAAATAAAACAGCATCAAGAAGTTTTAATTATATAAATATAACATTACTTCTCTGAAGATCAATACATGTTGTGAGTCCGAGCATGTATGTATCTAGCCATTGACTTAATTTCTCCACAAAATTGTAGTTATGTACCACAAAATACATAAACACATAATGATTTAATTATGTGATCATTATAATCATAACAATCACATTATTATAGTAATAGTTATATTTGACTGAAATTATCTTGCATGGCAATGTATACAATGTACTATCTTAATTTGACATTTACCTGCGGGTGGATGTGCCACATAATCATGGTCCATAGTAGCATAATCAGCCTGGCTAGCTTTCTGAGAAAGGACAAGCCGCCGTTTCTTAGCCCTCTTGAAAGCAGACTCTCTTGTTGCTGGTGCAGTGAAATTATTCCAGTCATAAAGGGAAGGAACAGCTACACTTCTAAGGCGGCTGGTGGTAGATCTGCTAACAAAATCCTCCAAAAGTTGGGACCTTCATCTCTTTGGATCGCATGGATCCACTGCTTCCATTGATCCAGGTCCGTCGGGAACAGATATGGCTATTTTCTTGCCCCACATGAACAACCAGGGACTGAACAAAAACAACTGCGCCGAGACTGAGGCATTTTCGTAGCCTGTTAATGACAACTCTATAGCCACCGGAAGTTGTCAAACCCTACATCCGCTTTAAAATGCGGAAGCTTGAAAAAGGTCAGTTGTATCTAATCAACCAATAGGCTGCCATTGTAGCCTGAAGACACCACCTTTCATTATCATATTAAAGCAGAAATGAAGAGGGGAAAATAGAATGTGATAAATAATGAAATAAGGAAATACTAAATGAATAAGGGAAATTGGAAAATGGGAAAATTAAAATTTTTTCAAACAAATGTTAAATGAAAAATAGATTAAAGCAAAATGGGCAAATAAAAAAGGAATACATGAGAAATTGATTAATGAAACTGGAAAATAGAAAATTGGGTTAACGAAAAAGGGAAATTGAAAAGTGGTTAAATTAAAAAATAGATTAATGAAAAATTGGTAAATAGATAGAGATAAATGAAAAATAGACAAATGAAAAATAGATAAATGAAAAATTGATAAAGAAAAAGGGGAAATTGAAAATGGATAATATGAAAAATAGATTAATACAAATTGGGTTAATGAAAAAGGGAAATTGAAAAGTGGTTGAATGAAAAATAGATTAATGAAAAATAGGTAAATGAATAAAGGGATAAATGAAAATGGGAAATTGAAAAATTTATATGAAAATTAAATAAATGAAAATTGGGTTAATGAAAGGGAAATTGAAAAGTGGTTAAATGAAAAATAGATTAATGATAAATGGGTAAATGGATAAAGTGATAAATGAAAACAGATAAATGAAAATGGGAAATTGAAAAATTGATAAAATGAAATATAAAGAAAAAAAAAATTGTTAATGAAAACGGAAAATTGAAAAGTGGTTAAATGAAAAATAGATTAATGAAAAATGGGTAAATGGATAAAGGGATGAATGAAAAATGGGTAAACAAAAATGGGAAAAATTAAAATTGGACAAATGAAAATGGAAACATAAAAAAATGGCTAAATTAATCTGGGAATAAATAAATGTATAAATGAACAAATATAAATGGAACTAAAAATGTCAATTATTTATTTAACTCATTTTTTATTTATTTCACTAATTATTTTCATTTATTGATTTATTTCTGAAAATATTCAACATCCCGACTTTCTTATCCTTCATAGCAAGGAAGGATAATTGTCCTTTTTTAGGACAATTTAAAAAAAGAAAAATATGTATTTTTATACTGTAAAAATGCACCCAAAACTTCTATGTGGTTGGGAAGAGTACCCAAAAATTGCACTCAAGTCAGAAATGTGTCGCTTTGTGGATTATAGAGTTGTACACCAACTCCTGTTTGATTCATTTTGAATGTCTGATTAAAAAATACACAGCAGTGCTTCTGCTAAACTAAAGTACCCCACATAACACTGACAATCTTTTAGTGTCCAAATAATATAAATAATGTATATAATTATTATTATATTACTATGATTATTATATATAAAAATAACTGTCTTAAAGAGGGAAAAGAAAGTGCAGGAATATGATGGAAAATAAACCTTTTGAGCTTTATATCATGCTATCATAATGCTATCATCGTGGTATCATCATAAATCATTGTGCTATCATTCCATAGTCATCAAAAATATCTTCATTATATGTAGTTCTTCTGACCAGTGTTTCTCAAACTTTTTCAGGCTGAGGACCACTTAACTTATTTATCAAACACTCACGGACCATCTAATTTGAAAGTGCCCCCGCAATAACACAACATCAATATATGTCCCAGAGGTGGGACCAAGTCAGTGTTCTGCAAGTTTCAAGTAAGTCTCAAGTCTTTATCCTCAAGTCCGCAGTCAAGTCTCAAGTCAAGACAGACAAAAATTGAGTCATGTCTCAAGTCAGGAACTTGGAATTTGAAGTCCTTTTGAGTCTTTTTTTTAACCATGTTCCAGATATGCTAAATGTAAATAATAGAACATGTATTCTTTTTAAAATCAAACATACAATGCACTTATTGCAAATAAAGCACAGTGGTTTTGAATTTGGATGTGATGCTAAAATAAATATGTAAGTCCAAGTGGGGCTAAATCTACAGCCTATGGCCAATTTCACATCTCAGTTATAATAAAAATATGTTGCGTGAATCAAGCTTGCCAGAATCACTAACCAAGACACAAAATAATATGCTGCATTTAAAAAATGATCCATAGAGCAATCGTTCATGCATAGAGGTTGGTGAGAGTACCCCAAAATTGTACTCTAGTCAGAGTAGTATACCTTAACCATGTTTAATTAAGCAAATGTAAAAAAGTATTTGGTAAACTATTCAAGTACTCAGTAACTGATCATAACACCTGATTTAATATTCAAAATGTGTCCTCAGACAGCCAAAAGTATAAAAGTTATGTGAACATTCTGGTATTTTAAAGAGTATTACCAGAATATTTATACAAAAAAGGAGTTAAGCTTGGAGGCTGGTTCTAGACCAAATATACCACACGGCCCATGGTAGTTAATGTTTTTTCATGGCAACACTTAAAAAAAAAAAAAAAAAAAAAAGAAAAAAAATAGAAATGAAAAAACACAGCAATATATCATCTTTTGATATGTTAAGTGAGCCAAAGAGCCACTTGTGTCTCCAGAGATACAGGTTGCAGATCCCTGGCAGATGGAACACGTGATCCTATGTCAAAAAAATCCACCACTGAGTACTAACATAAGACATTTGTTTAGTATAATTTTTTCTGTACCCAGTTGCCCCCCATCTAGAACCGCCCCTGGGCTGCAAGTCCATGTCTGGTGCATGGACTTGCATGCTGACTATGTTACAACATAGTTAAAATGGTTCAGGTTAAATCCTGCTAAAATGCACCACCTGCTGGTAAAAAGTTGTATTGCATTCACCCTAGAAAGAGCGGGGTATTATGGGTAATCCTCAGAGCCATGAGGATCACTGACGAGGTAACATGTCTCTACCATGTGTTAAAGAAATATTATTTATGCATTTTGTGAAGTGTGTTTGTGGTTGTCGTTTTTCCATGTTGTTGAAATATGTTCGGTCTGGGTCACGCTAGTTCTGTTATTATGTCGTTTTTGGCGTGTTTAACAATGTTTAGTTCGTGGGAAAGTGCAGTGGGAATTTCCCACGTGGTAACATTATGGCTCCTCCTTGCAGGAGCTTGTTTAATGCCAGAGACAGACCTTACCTCCATGCCCGTTCTGTGAAATGTAGGTATGTTTTACCAAATCTCCTGTAGCAGATGGTTAGCATGACACTGAGTTTTATATTAACAGTTTTATACAATGATGTGGTTCATTTATGTTTCTGCATTGTTCTAAAATGCAAGGTTATATAAACTAAAACATAAAAATGGCACCCAGTAAATAAAATGTCAGCATTTTATTTTATTTTTCAGAACATTTTAATTAGTTTATTTTTTTTCTGAAAATGAGACTCACTGGTTGTTCTTTTATTGTAAAACAAAATCCACTATGCGATCACTGTAATTTGGAATGATTTTATTGTGGTTACTGTATTATGGGTAATCCTCAGAGCCATGAGGATCACCAACGAGGAGCTTGTTTTATGCCAGAGACTGACCTTACCTCCATGCCCGTTCTGTGAAATGCAGATGGAGAATTAAAGAAACAGCTGATGCCAACTTGACCAGCTCCTTGTCGTTCATTGCCACACCAATAGAAGCCACCAAAACCACATAGGCCACATTGGTGCGGTGACTCGTCCAGAACTACATCGGACCGGGCTGGTGACTTCTGATCCTCACGTCGCTGGAGTTCCACTGTGTCATCTGGGTTTTCGACGGAAGTCTAAGTGTGTTTGTACATCCTTGTGAAAGGACATTTCTTTTGAATGCTCTTGGACTTTTGTTAAAATGAGTTTCAGTCATTTTGGACAATCAAATGTAACTCCACTCTGTATTGGCAGAGGTAGAGGGTTCTTTAACACCCCTGTTCCATTTTCATTTGGTGACCGAACATTGGGTAGTCCATCACTTGATGTACATACTGTGAATGACTCATTGGTGACTGGGGAAACTGTTACACCCAGTAGTCAGACCTGTCCTAGTATTCAACCTCCTTAGTGGTCTAGCACATCTATTCCAGATTCTCATGTTGATAATGCTGGGCTAGTTGATCAGATGAGCACTATTGTCCAACAAATAGGGCAACAGCTGGCTGATAGTGTTATGGCACACCTGAACTCAAGCAGCCCAAGTAGAACTGTAATTAAAACAACTCAAAATGAGAGCCATCAAGTCCCATGCAGCTCACTGGATCTTTCTCAGGTCCAACTCGTCTCCAGAAGCCAGGTGAAGGAACCACCTATTTTTAAGGGGGAGAGTTCTGATGCAGTTACAGTTGATGAATGGGAGGACTCAATGAGAAATTACATGAAAAAGAGTGGTGTGCAGCAAGAACACCAGGCTGAGGAGATCCTCATCCATCTTAGAGGCAGAGCAAGGGATGTTGTGAGGTGTGGAATACGCAACTGTGGAATTGATGTTCAGCGCAATCCACAAGCCATCTATTCACTTCTGCGCAAACATTTTGGGTCTGATCAGTGCTCTCCCGTACCACTTGCTGATTTTTACTCCACCCGGCCAAGAGAGAACGAGGATCCATTCGAATATTGGCTAAGATTGAATGGAGCAGCTGATGTTGCTGTTAACCTACTTAAAGAACAGGGTAAGACCTTTGACAATCCAAGTGTTGAAGTTACTCGCATGTTCATCAGAAACTGTCCATGTAAAGATTTAGCTCTCACCTTCAGATCCAAGACCATAGAAAAATGGTCAGCACAAGATGTTCAGGAAGTGTTGGATGAGTATCATATGGAAAAGGGACTGCGGTCTGCTGAGAAAGAAAGCAGACTCAGTGTGAACCGAGCAGAGGTGGACTGCACAGCGCCCACATCTGTTCAAAAGCAGGAACTGCAACAATGTGTAGCCCCAGACAATTCCACTATGGAAAGACTGATTGGCATGTTGGAGAAAGTGCTACTTCAAGCCCAGTCCAACAGAAGGCAACCTGTTAAAAGCCGTTTGCCGAATATTAAAGGACTGAATGACATACAGTCATTCAGTGTGTATGTGTAATGATAATTCTCACACTGCACGTACGCACTGCCGGCAGAACAATCTGTGCTTCTTCTGTCATCTTCCTGGCCATTCAAGTCGAAACTGCTGTCGGAGAGATCAGCTACCTTCCCACAACCAACAGGAAAACTGAAAGATCTGCGTGGAGGGGAGGACAGCGCAGATTGTCTTAGTGATACTCCCACCTTGGATTCTTCTGATGATGATTGTGAGACTCTGTACATTAATTACAGCAGCAAGGTTCCACCACAAAAGACACTGATTGTGCAAGCCCCTCAGAGACTTTCTAAGACTGACAGCTTGTTCTACACAGATGTGACTGTTGGAGGCACACATTCCCTCAAAGCCTTGGTTGACAGTGGATCAATGGCATGCACCATGAGTGAGGAAGCTGAAGCAAAACTTTAAAACTATCTCACGAACCTGGATAAGAAACCAGCTGCTGATTTTGTTATTGTTGGATGTGGAGGTCATGTCGTCACACCTTCTGCATTGCATGAACTCACTCTAACAGTTTTTGGCTTTAATGTCATGATCCCTGTTCTAGTGGTTCCGGGCCAATCTGATGAAATGATATTGGGCAGTAATGCTATCAGATGGCTGATTTCACAAATGAAAGTCTCTTTTGATGAGACAACTGACTGTTCCTCTCAGAGAGGCGCTCACAAAGACAATTTGCCCTAACTGAACAGTTAGTTTGGGCCAAACTGCCTACATCTGATGTTTCTTTAGTTGGATGTTCAGTCATCATTGAACCAACTCAGTCCAAGTGCAGACCCAGACAAATTCTAGTAGGGAGAGTTGTAGCATCATTGTATGCTGATGGTTGTGTTCCTGTCAAGATTATAAATCCAACTAAAAAACCTCTCACTCTAAGAAATGCAAAAGTTTCCGATGTGTCCACTTGTGTTTCTGTACATGACTTCACCAAACCCGAATGCATCCAATCCAACACACAGTACACCAAAGACCCTGTAAAGACACCAGTAACTGATGAGGAGATGTCTCTCATTCTGAGTGACATTGGATTTCAGGACTTGGACCTCTCATCTTGTGAAGTCTCTCTTGAGTGGAAATATAAGTTACTGCAAATAATTCGGCAGTATGAATACATCTTTTCTCGGCATAAAATGGACTGTGGGGATGCTACAGATTTTGTGCACAGAATACGTCTGGTGGATGACAAGCCCTTTAGGCTACCATATACAGGTGTGTTCCGCCCTGCCATTATGAAAAACTGCGCACTGCTCTGAGTGAAATGGAGGAGTTGGGAATTATTCGTAAATCACAAAGCAAATACTCCTTTTCTCTGGTTCTGGTTGTGAAGCCGAATGGAGATCTCCGCATCTGCAATGATTTCAGATGGTTGAATGCGCGAACCGTTAAAGACGCGCATCCATTGCCTCATCAAACAGATGCCCTCGCTGCACTTGGTGGGAATGTATTCTTTTCCACCATGGACCTGACTTCAGGGTTCTATAATGTGAGACTACACGAGGATGACAAAAGGTTTACTGCCTTTTCGTCTCCTTTTGCCCTGCATGAGTACAATAGGATGCCTCAAGGCTTGACCAACAGCCCAGCGACTTTTATGCAGATGATGATGTCTATTTTTGGGGACCAAAATTTCACTAGCTTGCTATGTTATTTGGATGACCTGATGGTCTTTGCCCCATCTGAATAGGTTGCGCTTGATCGGCTCCAGATGGTTTTCTCTCGTCTGGCTGCAAATAACTTAAAACTGTCTCCCAAAAAGTGTCACTTCCTTCGTAGGACAGTGAAATTTTTCGGTCATGTGAGAAGTGAGGATGGTGTAAGCACTGATCCTAGTAAAGTTCAGGCTATCAGTGAGGTATAGGAAACTGATGTTATGGAGCCTGATGGTGAGACACCATGTGCCAGGAAAATTAGATCCTTTCTTGGGATGGTCCTTTATTATCATCACTTTATTGGGAAGTGCTCCATCAAAGCTAAACCACTCTTTAGCCTTGTAGCTGAGCCTGGAGTGACAAACAAAAAGGGGCGAGGCAACAAACCCAAATTCAAAAAGGGTCAGGTTAAACTGTCCCCATCTGACTGGACTGATGAGTGCAAGGAAGCATTTAAAACTTTGAAAAATGAGTTGATAAGTAGTGTTACCTTGGCTCATCCAGATTTTAATGCTCCATTCATCCTTGCAGTTGATGCCTCTTTTGATGGCATTGGAGCTGTTTTGTCACAGCTTCCTCCTGATGGAAAGGTGGCTAGACCAGTGGCTTTTGCCAGTAGGACTCTCTCACGCTCTCAGCTAAACTATCCAGCACATCGCTTGGAATTTCTTGCTCTTAAATGGGCAATCTGCGACAAGTTTAGCCACTGGCTAAGAGGACGTCATTTCACAGTCTGGACAGACAACAACCCATTAACATACATACTAACGAAACCAAGGTTAGATGCGTGTGAACAGCGGTGGGTGTCCAGGCTCGCTGCCTATAGTTTTGATCTGAACTATGTTCCTGGTAGCAAAAATGTTGTCGCTGATGCCTTGAGTAGAGAACCATTTGTTCAGTCATGCATGAGCCATCGCATTGTAACTGAACCATATACCGCACTACTTGACCAGGTGAACGGTATGGTGGACAAAACGGTCCAAGATGCGTTTCGTTGTACGACCAACTGTCAGTTGGTTGTTGAGTGCGCGGATGACAATGCTGAGGTGCCCTCACCGACTCACCAGACATTAACATCACAAGATGTGTCAGCTGTTCTTGAGGCACATGAGTCTGGAGGTTTCAGTCAGATGAGAGCCACTGATCCAGCTGTCTCAGTGACACTGATCAATCTGCCTTGCTGCCACAGAGTGAACTTGCTAATTTACAAGGTCAGGATGGTGTGCTGGGCAGACTTTTCTATTATATGCAGCGTCACAGGAGACCCACCAGACGTGAACGAGCAAGTGAGTCACCTGGTGTTTTAAACCTGCTGAGACATTGGCCTAAGCTCGTCATTAAAGATGACCTGATTTACAGAGTTAAGAAAGACAAACAAATGAACATGACAACTCAACAGTTTCTTGTCCCTGACTCTTTAAAAAGCCAAAGTCCTCCAAGGAGTGCACGACTCAGCTGGTCATCGGGCCAAGCCCGCACACTGTCTCTTGCCAGACAGAGGTTCTTTTGGATTGGGATGGAACGTGACATCATTAACCATGTGAAGTGTTGCTTTCGATGTGTGGTTGGCAAAACTCCAGAACCTAATGACAGAGCTCCCCTTGAAAGTATTCAGACCTCTGAGCCAATGGAACTGGTCTGTGTTGACTTTTGGACAGCTGAGCTCTCAGATAAGCGTAGTGTGGATGTCCTAGTTGTAACAGACCACTTTTCCAAGATGGCACATGCGTTTCCATGCAAGAATCAGTCAGCCAAACAAGTTGCTCGTCGTCTGTGGGATGACTTCTTTTGCATATATGGATTTCCTAAACGCATTCATTCAGATCAAGGAGCAAATTTCGAAAGTCTTCTAATCAAAGAACTTCTGGAAATGGCTGGTATACAAAAATCTCACACTACACCGTACCACCCGATGGGGAATGGCATCATTGAATGCTACAATAGAACCTTAGGAAACATGATACGTGCACTTCCTCCCCAGTCCAAGGCTAGATGGCCTCAGATGCTCAAAATGCTAACATTCTGCTACAATTGCACTGAGCATGAAACAACTGGATTTGCACCGTTTTTCCTTATGTTCGGCAGGATCCCGCGCCTGCCCATTGATGTGGTTTTCCAACATGCTCTGTCAAATGGCCCAGTTGTAGATCATTATGAGTTTGTCTCCCGCCTCAAACATGACCTCTCTGTGGCTGCCCGCATTGCCTGACAAAACAGTTAATCAGAACAAGCCCACCAAGCAATGTACTACAACCGCAAGGCTAAAGGTTCTCCTCTCGATGTGGGTGACAGAGTTTTGGTTGCTAATCGTGGTGAGCGAGGGAAGAGGAAGATTGCAGACAAATGAGAATCAACAGTATATGAAGTGGTGTCTGTAAAGCCTGATATCAATGTGTATTGCATCAGAGACCCTGTCACATCAATGACAAAGGTTCTCCACAGAAATCTTCTCCTCCCTGTCAACTTTCTCACTGATGCTGCCGTTTCTGATGATGCGGACAATTCCTCTTGCCCTTCCACAGCAGGAAGTGGACCCTCTGACCCTGTTGTGCCTGATGAGGTACAGGACAATGAAACTAAAACTGTGAACTGGCTTTTGCAGATGGACGAAAATGGTTGCATGGATGAAGTTGTTGTAAATCACCCTGACTGTGCTTCTGACATTCCAGTATGTGGTTCTTCAGTAGACATTGTGTCTCCTGTCTCAAGTGATGTGACCAAGGATTTGCCTGAACCTGATCTCCCTGAATCTGTTGCACTGTCAAGCTCTCCTGAACCAGTTTCCAACCTTACAACTGCAGCTGTCCACTCTGAGCTCATTCAGCATGATCTTTCAGCTGAACATAGTACAGACACAAAACTGGACTTGCCCGCAACTGATGTTATTTGCACTCAGCCTTCTCGTCTATGCACTAGGTCGGGTAGGCCTGTTAAGCCTCCAGCCAGACTTATATGTGAAATGAATGAACAGGTTGTGGATGATTCAATGTCGACTGTGGACTCTCTGTTTTCCTTTGTAAAGACAATGTTTGTTGGGTAGATTTGTGTTATTTCAAAGTTTTTTTTTTGTTTTTTTTTGGTGATTGCCTTGTAGAGCAATGGTTGTATATCAAAAGGTGTAAATGGCATCTTTTGGGTCTGTGTTGGTGAGAGTATTGGCCGCACTCTTGCTAACATTATTCCTTAGGGGATGTTTCGAACTGATGTGACTACTATGTGCTCTCTTTATCGCACTTTTATTATAGTGCTGTGTGTACTTGTTTGATGCAACCCCATTTTAGCAGAATTTAAGGGGGGTGTATGTAACATAGTTAAGATGGTTCAGGTTAAATCCTGCTAAAATGCACCACCTGCTGGTAAAAAGTTGTATTGCATTCACCCTAGAAAGAGCGGGGTATTATGGGTAATCCTCAGAGCCATGACGATCACCGACGAGGTAACGTGCCATGTGTTAAAGAAATATTATTTATGCATTTTGTGAAGTGTGTTTGTGGTTGTCGTTTTTCCATGTTGTTGAAATATGTTCGGTCTGGGTCACGCTAGTTCTGTTCTGTTGTTTTTGGCGTGTTTAACAATGTTTAGTTCGTGGGAAAGTGCAGTGGGAATTTCCCACGTGGTAACATTATGGCTCCTCCTTGCAGGAGCTTGTTTAATGCCAGAGACAGACCTTACCTCCATGCCCGTTCTGTGAAATGTAGGTATGTTTTACCAAATCTCCTGTAGCAGATGGTTAGCATGACACTGAGTTTTATATTAACAGTTTTTGTAGAGGTCTCGCCAGCCGAATGACACCAGCTATCCAAACAGCTAAACAGAACGAATGCAGAAACTCCACAGACTCAGGAATGACGTCTTGAAGTATTTACTGACATCAATTTTCTGTGAAAAGATGATGCTTTAGCGAGCAAGAAAACAACGTAAGCAGGACCGAGGAACTGCCATGCGGCTGAAACTGTGCTGTACTTCCTGTTTCTATTTTCCCTACTGCTTTTGACAACTACAATGAATGACCACTAGATGGCATTGTTTAGCACAAATTAGATAACAACTAAACAGTGAACATAACACTCCCCGCCTGGGATCATTAGAGTCCCACATAAACATTCAAACACTAATGTCTTTTGAAGACATAAGCAAAACCACCTCAGTGACTGGGCGGCAAAATGTCCTTTTACAGTCCCCGTTTGAGGTCGTTACCTCAACCCTTCTGACTAGTCCATCTTGGCCTGGGAAGATCTTTGAGATAACCCCCATAGGCCACTCATTCCTCTTCACTTGAGTATCTTTGAGCAGCACTATGTCTCCATCCTTTAGGCTTGGTCTCTTGTCCTGCCACTTCTGGCGAAACTGCAGAGTATGGAGGTATTCGCGCTTCCATTTAGCCCAGAATGTGTCTGCAAGACTCTGTACTCTTTTCCACTGTTCTTTTAGCATTATGCCGTTCTTAAAGTCTCCAGGTGGAGGGGGTGAAGAACTTGTTTTTAGAGTGAGCAACAATGCTGGTGTAAGAATAAGGGGTGACTCAGGGTCAGATGATACTGGAACAAGAGGACGTGCATTAATAATGGCAGACACTTCGGCCATGAAGGTTGACAGAAGTTCATGGGTTAACTGCGCTTTTTTGCAGACCTGAAACATGGAGTCGAGGATGCGCTTGGCAATCCCGATCATCCGTTCCCAAGCACCTCCCATGTGTGATGCGTGGGGTGGATTGAAAATCCAAGAGCAGTTTTGCTGACTCAAGTAGTTTTCAATGTTCTGGAAGCCAAGGTCAGTTTTACTCATTTTCAGTGCTCGGGCAGCACCAACAAAATTTGTACCACAGTCGGATCTGATCTGCCTTGCCGGACCTCTGATGGCGAAAAGACGTCTCAGAGCATTAATGAAACTGTCAGTGCTCATTGACTCAATTAACTCGATGTGGACTGCTCTCGTAGACATACATGAGAACATAACGGCCCACCGTTTTGAATTGGCTTGTCCACCTCTTGTGCGTCGCAAAACCACGTCCCAAGGGCCGAACACATCAACACCGATGTACGTGAAGGGTGGTGCAACTTGCAATCTTTCAGAAGGCAAACTTCCCATTTGCTGACATTCTGTCTTCCCCCTTAACTTCCTGCAGGTGACACATCTGAAAATGACTGTGCTAATAGATCGCTTAGCTCCAACAAGCCAAAATCCTGCTGCTCTAATAGCTCCTTCTGTGAAATGTCTCCCTTGGTGTTTGACAGCTTCATGGAAGTGGCGAATAAGCAGAATCGCTAGGTGATGTCGACCAGGAATGATGAGGGGATTAGTTGTGGCGATGCCCAGTTCTGACTGTGCTATTCGACCTCCAATTCTTAAAAGACCGTGACTGTCAAGAATTGGGTGTAATTTCCAAAGACTGCTTGAGGAAGGGATCCTGGATCCTTCAAGGAGGCACTTGATTTCTTCCTTGTAAACCTCTCTCTGAACACTTTTTACGATGCAGGCCTGGGCTTTTACCATCTCTTCTTCTGTCGGTCGACACATATGCCAGCCATAGCAGCCAGTAGCCTCTATGTCTTGTGCAAGGTCAACGAGGTCGTATGTTTCTTGAGATGAAAGTTGCACAGAAGAGTTTATGAGAAAGGGTGGTCCTCCAAACCATGTGGTACTACGCAGCAGTTCTGCTGGTACGGATCGGGACCCGTGGTCAACAGGATTGAGTTCGGATACTGTGTGTTTCCACTGAGTTGGGCGAGTGGACTGGAGGATGCGCTGAACTCTGTTGTGCACATAGACATAAAATCTGCGTGACTGGTTGTATATGTACCCCAATACGACCTTGCTGTCGGTGTAGTACACAACGTCATCAAATGCACAGTCCATTTCTGCTAAGATCAGCTCTGCGACTTCAACTGCGAGAACTGCAGCACATAGCTCCAATCTCGGAACTGTCAGACCTGCTTGAGGAGCCAACTTTGTCTTTGCAAACACAAAACCAACTTCTGTGTTGTCTGTTGTTGAGACCTTTATGTAGGCAACAGCAGCAATGGCTTTCACTGATGCATCAGCAAAAACACAAAGCTCTCTCCTTTGGGCATTTGCTGTGGAGAGGGAAGTGTAAGGCCGCGGTATTTGGAGATGTTGCAAGTGTTTAAGCGAGTCTCTCCATTTAGTCCACTCAGCCTTCATGCTCTCTGGAAAGGGAGCATCCCAGTCTCCTGTCAGACTGTTAAGCTCCCGCAGTAACAGCCTACCTTGAATTGTGATTGGAGCGAGAAATCCGAGCGGATCATAGAGACTATTCACTGTAGAGAGGACACCTCTTCGTGTAAAGGGTTTTTGATCGTCTGTAAACTGGAACGTGAAATTGTCCGTATTTATGTTCCAAAACAATCCCAGGCTGCGCTGTACAGGCAAGTTCTCAGCAAAAACATTCAAGTTCTCAATGTCTTTAGCTCGATCCTCAGGTGGGAAAGCTTCTAGAACAGCTGGCCTATTAGAGGTCACTTTGTGTAACCGGAGGTTAGAAGATGCAAGAGTGCACTGCACTTGTTTCAGGATATGAACCGCTTCTTCTTCAGTGGCAAATGACTTCAGCGCGTCATCAACGTAGAAATTCCGCTCAATGAATTTGCGCACATCTTCTCCGAAGTGCGTTTCTCCATCAGCGGCAGCTCTCCGCAGACCATATATAGCGACGGAGGGCGAGGGACTGTTCCCAAAGATATGTACTCGCATACGGTACTCAATAACTTCACAGGAGAGACTGTTGTCTTTGTACCACAGAAAGCGTAAAAAGTCTCTGTGGTTTTCTGTGACGACAAAGCAATGAAACATATGCTCAATATCTGCAGTCACAGCCACTTGTTCCTTCCTAAACCTCATCAATGTTCCTATCAGACTATTGTTAAGGTCAGGACCAGTGAGTAATATGTCATTGAGTGAGACACCCTCATATGGTGCACTCGAGTCAAAAACGACTCGGATTTTGTTGGGTTTCTTAGGGTGATAAACCCCAAACAAGGGTAAGTACCAACATTCTTGGTCCTTACTAAGAGGTGGAGCAACTTCTGCATGGCCTCTACTCAGCATGTTCTCCATAAACTCAAGGAAATGGGCTTTCATCTGAGGGCGTTTGTCCAGCGTGCGTCTAAGGGACATGAGGCGATCATGAGCTAGTTGCTTATTGTTGGGTAAGCGGCGACGTGGCGACCTAAACGGCAAAGGCCCTACCCAGCTGTTGATCTACTGATCCTCAACTGATGGCGCCAATTTGTGGTCATCTGCAGTGCGTGTGAAGATCTGTTGTCCTAAACTGTCCAGTTTGCTGCAGGGTTCAGACCTGTATGTAAATGTCTCTTTGATTTTGATTTGGCTGTCACAAGGCTGGAGATAACTTGAGCGACTGTTATCTAAGATGTATGTTTTGTAGCTGTTCACACCTTCAGGCTTGTGTGCTCCTCCAAGACAGACGTCGCCAACGATCACCCAACCTAGATCTAGTCTTTGTGCGAATGGGGAGTCGTTTGGGCCATTTATTTGTTCTCTGACTTTGTGTACTCTCAGCACATCTCTGCCTAACAGAAGTGTTATGTCAGCATTTGGATCAAGAGGTGGAATCATACTGGCAATACGTTCCAGATGAGTGTGGTGACGAGCAGCTTCTGGAGTAGGTATCTCAAAGCGGTTATTAGGAATTTCATTGCATTCAAGGAGTGTAGGTAAGGGAAGACTTATCTTCTCATCTACTGACTCCACAATGAAGTCTGAAGCTCTTCTGCCCATCACGTCTGTGAGCCCAGCACATGTTTTTAATGTGTAGTGATGATTTAGCCCTTTAATCTGGAAAAGGTCAAAGAACTGGGAACGTGCTAGTGAGCGGTTGCTCTGTTCATCTAAAATTGCGTACATTTTTTTAGACTGACCTCTTTGCCCAGCTGGATGAACATTCACAAGTATTATTTTTGAACATTCTCTGGCACTCACTCCTTCTCCACACACCTCTGTACACCTGGAGGTGACTTCTTGGGTGTCTGTTTTGTCATTCTCCCCGCCCTGCTGTAACTGGGGAGACAACAACTTAGACGCCCATGGTGCTGGACCTGGGTGGAGGGCGGAAATGTGACTAAAGCTATCACACTCAGTACAGATGGTTTCGGCAGTGCAGTTTTTTGCAAGATGGTCAGTAGAGTCACAACATCGAAAGCAGATGTTGAATTTCTTGAGAAACTGTTTGCGATCATCTAAGGGTTTCTCCCTGAATCCTCTGCACCTTTGAAGAGGATGGGGTTTGTTATGAATTGGGCACAGTTTATTTGGACTTGTTGAGGCTTTTTTCTCATCTGTATCCACCTTGTTAACAGTTGATATCTGTGTTTTGTGGACAGATATAGGCGCTTTAGAAAACCTTTCTTGTCCTTGTTTTCTATCTGTTATGCCTGAATGATTAGAACTGTACATGATAAAGCTTGGGTCTGTACGGGTTTTAGCTTCAGTGCGTATAAAGTCTGTGAAAACTTTGAAAGGGGGGAAACCCACATTGTACTCACGTTTGTATTTTGAACCATAAGACATCCACTTCTCTTGAATGTTGTGAGGTAGTTTTTCAACTATTGGTTGAATTCCTCTTGATGTGTCCAAGTAGGACAGGCCAGGTAAAAAACCATCCGTCTTGGCAGCTTCTAGCTCTAGCAACAGATCAGCTAGGTCACGCAGTTTGAGGGTTTCTCTGGCTGTGATCTTGGGAAAACTTTCCACCTTATTGAAAAGTGCCTGCTCTATGGCTTCTGGAGAGCCATAGATTTCCTCAAGCCTTTCCCAGGCCATCGTTAAACCTGCTGCAGGGCTCCTGATATTAGCAGCCTTTATCTGTTTGGCTTGTTTGCTGGAATTCTTACCCAGGTAGCGTATGAGTAAATCAAGCTCTTCTCCTGCAGACAGCTCGAGACCTACAATGGCACCTTTGAAGGATGATTTCCATGCCCAGTAGTTCATAGGTTGGTCGTCAAAATTTGTAAGGCCGGAAGTTATTAGCTGACTGCGAGCTAGGTATTTGGCAAGGTCATAAGTAGGTTGAGTTGGTACACAGTTGCCACCTACCGGAGTGGCGGTGTAATGTGTTGAATTCAAGGGAGCAAATTGAGATGCAGTCATGTTCCTAGGAGGTTGAAGAAAGTTTTCTGTGTCATCTGAGGAGGCGTCTTTTGATATGTCATCTTGCTGTCTGATGACACATTCATGAGGGTGTGTTGGGGTGATATCTTCAACTTTTGGTTGTGAAGGCATCTCCATTTTGTTGATGGGTGTTTGTTCTAGGACGTATTGAGCAGTGCGTTGTTCTTGGCTTTCTCTTAATGAGATGTCGGCTTCGCTGCGTGTCTCTAAACCCAGTTGAATCAGTCCAGCTTCTAGTGAATTAGCCTCTGCAATAGCAACTTCCTTCTCTTTCTCAGCTTGAAGTGCATCGAGAGTGGCTTGAAGGCGGGCTTGCTCCACTTTAATCTGTATTTCTTTGAGAGCGTATGTGGCTCTGGCTTGAGCTCCTTCAGCTTTCGCTTTAGCTCTTAACAGTTCCATACTAGCTCTGGAGCTGACGGTGGACTGTGACTTTCTTGAAATAACTGATCGAGTCTCAGTTATTTGAGATTTGCTTTCAGCCATTTGAAGAGATGCGGTCCCTATGGTGGAAGGTCGATCTGGTTGAGGTGCCTGTAGCACTTTAACTTAGGTATTGCAATGGCGAAGCTCCGTGCGAAGGCCTCAGTTATTTTTTCCTCGCTGTGATGCCATCTTTTCACTGTAGAGGTCTCGCCAGCCGAATGACACCAGCTATCCAAACAGCTAAACAGAACGAATGCAGAAACTCCACAGACTCAGGAATGACGTCTTGAAGTATTTACTGACATCAATTTTCTGTGAAAAGATGATGCTTTAGCGAGCAAGAAAACAACGTAAGCAGGACCGAGGAACTGCCATGCGGCTGAAACTGTGCTGTACTTCCTGTTTCTATTTTCCCTACTGCTTTTGACAACTACAATGAATGACCACTAGATGGCATTGTTTAGCACAAATTAGATAACAACTAAACAGTGAACATAACAGTTTTATACAATGATGTGGTTCATTTATGTTTCTGCATTGTTCTAAAATGCAAGGTTATATAAACTAAAACATAAAAATGGCACCCAGTAAATAAAATGTCAGCATTTTATTTTATTTTTCAGAACATTTTAATTAGTTTATTTTTTTTCTGAAAATGAGACTCACTGGTTGTTCTTTTATTGTAAAACAAAATCCACTATGCGATCACTGTAATTTGGAATGATTTTATTGTGGTTACTGTATTATGGGTAATCCTCAGAGCCATGAGGATCACCAACGAGGAGCTTGTTTTATGCCAGAGACTGACCTTACCTCCATGCCCGTTCTGTGAAATGCAGATGGAGAATTAAAGAAACAGCTGATGCCAACTTGACCAGCTCCTTGTCGTTCATTGCCACACCAATAGAAGCCACCAAAACCACATAGGCCACACATTAATAATACATTAAATGAACACTGAATTTGTAAAATATAAAATTTCAAAATAAAGCAAACAGAAAGATTTGTTGTTTAATTAAAAATCAATTGTATTATTTTAGCTGATATTATACATTAAATAAACAATTAATCAAAGCAATGTAGTCGACTAAAAGCACAATAAGAAACTTAATCATAGCAAAATGTTCTGTACCATATCAGCCTCATGAGATAATTGAGGGATGAAGAGACACTGCTGTCTGGTTCTTTAGGTTCTAATGTGTCTGCAGTGTTCCTCTCCTGATCCATTCTATCTGATACATACATCAGCACACTGCGCCACGGTGGAAACATTTTTTTAAATTGCCTGTGTTCATCCTCACTAACATTATTCAGCCTGGGATTTGCGTCCTCCCTCTCACGTCTGTATCTTTATGAGAGGTTTTGCTTCTAAGGATGGTGGAGTATCAGATCGAGGATGTTTTAAAAAGACGCAGCTGCGTACTGTCCATCTCTAGGCAACAGTGACTGTTGGTCCGTACCTTTCTTGGGGGTCTTTTCACTCCCGTCACGACAATTTAGTTGACCTTAATATTTCCTGTGTTTTATTTTTGGTCATTATTGTTACACTTAGTGTTAATATGTGTGTGATAGGCATGTCTATCGGATATTTATGGAAGTAAGGAACAAATCGCGTCCCGCAACAATTGACAGCAAAATACGGGACGATTCCGTATTTTACGGGACGATTGGCAACCCTAGAAAGGGGTCTAAAAAATGGTAGTTTCCCGTATAAATACACCAGCCATCCTCTGATGGAACTGAACCCAGTTCATCATTATGATGGGGACAGAGAGAAACCTTCTTCCCTTTGTTTAGGTCCAGAACCTGCTTTCTGATCCGGAACCCTTCTCACTATTCACCAGCAATCCAGAGCTAATACGCTGCACATCATACATTTGAAGCACCGGATTTATACAGCATGACTAAACATAGCATACAAGTGAAAACTGTGGTATCAACCAGGCCCGGCAGCATGGGCGGTCATTGGCGGTCATTGGCGGTCATTGGCCACCCACAGAGTCAGCCGTGGCCCCTCCTGCCTGGACTTTTTAAATCTTGTTATTTTGACTGGTTGTGCTGCAGCTTGCACACATACATAAGGAGTGTGGAAAAACCGAGGGACGGTCTGGGCCTGTTAATACAGAATAAGTTAAATGAATTAATGGGGCCCACTTTATAAATAATGTGTTTTAAATTTTAGATTTTGGGTAAAATATCAAGTCTTTTCAAGTAAACAGCTTCTAGCCAAGTCAAGTCTCAACTTGAGGTGTAAAAGTCAGTCATGTCCAATTCTTTGAACATGTTTTCAAGTCAAGTCTAAAGGCTTAATTTTAATGAATTGAGTTTGACTGAGTCCAAGTCATGTGACTTGAGTCACATGACTTGGACTTGATATATCCAACCTAAAATGAAAGCAATAGTCTCTTATCTAATGAGAAGTGGTGCTGTTTAATAAATATGATTGATCACGCAAAATCCATGAACAAGTCTACGGTGTTCTGAGTTATTTACAAATTCTGAAAGTGTAAGTTATAAACTTTCCAAAGATATCCAATGCATGGAAATAAAAAAAAATACTCGTTCTTCATACAAGTGTTTGTGTGCATTTACATCATTTGTAATTTAGAAGCACAATAGAAGAAAAATAAATAGATTTGAATTAGTTTGGCAGAAACAAAACTAAATCTCTGCAGGAATAAACATAAAAATTCACCCATTTCTATCAATTGTATTTATCTATTGTAATTATTTGCAGATAAATAATTTTTAATAAAATGAAAATAACTGTTGTGACCTGGCTTCATTCCACTTATTCATTATTTTTAATCACCATCCTTTGGTAAGCTAACTTCACGTATCGCACTTTGAGCTCAAGTCACTGCAGATAAACAGTTGTTTAAATTAAGTACCTTGTGGGCCACTAAGGGGAGCCCATGGACTACTGGTGGTCCGAGGACCACAGTTTGAGAAAGACTGTTCTAGATTCATTAAAGTGTATTTCTACCGATGGTAGGTGTAAACTAAAAACTGAACTTAAATCAAAATATAGTTTTACGGGTCTGTCACAATGAAAGAAAAAAGTTCGGTTAAATTCAAATAATTTAAATGACAAAATGCAAGCGGTGGACCCTCAGAGCTATTGTTTACATTTCACTAATATGTCAGAATTAGAAAAAAATCCCATCTGCTACATTCTAATGTGGCACAAAACACCAGATTTACTCTTTGTAAAGACTATGGCTGTTGGTGATATTTTTAATTCAGTAGTTAGGTATGTAACTACTTCAATTTTCCTTCAACACTCCAAATGAGAACCTAAAGGAAAATACAATGTGCAAACCCAGATAAATGCATTGGAAAATTAGATAATAAAGTTATATACAAATATTGGACAGCTATGAATATCTTGCCATTCTTTTAGCCAATGTAATGTGTGATTTTCCTCAGTCCTCCAGTCAACATTCTGTGTGCTGCCTCATCAGTGCATGTCTTTTTACCCTGCCTACTTACAGCTGCCTGAATCTTAAAGAGTACTGCTGCAACAAGTGAGCAGGATGCCAAGCCAGCCATGCAGGTGCAATGTTCAGACTCCAACTTCCAATTTACATGAAGAGCAGCCCAGGGCTCAAGGAAAACAACATATACAACAGGAGTTTGTTCAAAGAAATGCATATTCATTGCACCTTTCAGGGGGATCCTAACTTAATGAAATCAAATTAGAGAAATAATTTTAAAACCTGCCCTGTGATGATGGACTGGTGACCTGTCCAGGGTGTACCTCACCTCCTGCCCATTGACTGCTGGATATAGGCACTGGCACCCTTTGCGACCCCTGTGGAGATAAGCGTGTTAGTTAATTGATGGATGAATGGAATATCAAAACTTAAATGTTTTAGAGAGCTGGGAAAGTACTATGAACCCCTCCACCACAATATCATCTCAAACTAAGAACTCAATACGTGAAGATACATGTTTCAAGGCACCCCTAGAACTTAATACTAGAAATAATTAAATTTAGAGCTCACTTTCTTTAGTGTGAAAATTTTAAGTAGGTTAAATTTAGATAGTATTAAATCTAAGCTCAACGGTATTCAAGAGTTGAGATAAAACAGAGAGCGAGCAAGAAACAAAAAGGCTATGTTGACCAACTCAAGCAAAACTCTATCCGAACAGCAGGAATTTCTTTTCAGTGTGACAATATATACTTTTACAGCTGCACTTTTGCCCTGGAAAGGACAAAGCTGATCCAAACTCAGACCTCCAGGCTAAACGCAGGTTTTTAATGGCTATTTTACACTCTTCATAAATAACATGATAATACTGTCATACCAGTTTCCTTTTTATTCATCGTGCTTGTGTATATGCATTTACTTTATGCCCCTTTGTGGATGCATGTTTGTGCCAGAGTGTGTGTATGCTTATGAGTGTGTCTCTTTGGATGCTGTTGTCTGGCTTGTCCTTTAACAAGATATGACACCCAGTCTATTTCAATCAGTGTTCCAGCTTCACCACTGAAATCTGAGGGGCTACCTTGAATAACACAAACATTCTGCTTTATAGTTTCTTGGAGTTTTTTATGTCTGTGTAGAGGTGTGTCTTTGTGTGCTTGTGTGCTAGATTTGTCTTTATAAATGGGTTAGAAAATATTGCCTCTTTCACACAGCCTCCAAAACTAAATCAAATATTTAATGTTGCATTTAGAGTAAATCAGGCAGGCGGAGAAACAGGCAGCTGTTCCCTTGTGGCCTAAATGTGGAGTCACAGGAGAATACCCATATGAGCTGCTCTCTGCTAAATGCACTCTCATATTAATATTTTAAAACCATCCATAATGCTGCAGGAAAGAGGAGAGATCCAGAAGGAGCATAAAGAGATATACATCAATTTGCCAGTCTTTCCCTCACCATCCTCAAATAGAGAAATATTTCGCCATTAGATGAAATAGTTGGGCTTTTCTGATGCATACTAACTATTACCCCCTTTTTGTGGCTCACTAACACAAAATGCACAAACAGGCATCAGATGGCAGAAAGGCAAAGAAATCCTGACCATGCTCATGCTATCAGAAAGCACAAACTCTGGTTCGAACTGATATGTGTGCGTGTGTGTAAACAGCTGAGAGTGTGGAGAATTATCCTTTCTCCATTTAGGTTCTTGATGTATGAGGTTGAAGAGTCAGTCACTTGAATTCATGAATTCCATTTATTAAGACTAAAATGCAGCGCTGATCCATTGTCATATTCTCCTTAAAGGAGACTACAGCAAAATGGCACCTAACAACAGTTTCTAGCTCCTTTTGTTAGTCTCTATCCAAACTAAGAGGGTGTTTCCTTGTGTGTCATTTCCCTTAACCTTAACTGTGTATGCGTGTGCACTACATATGTGGGAGTGTGTATAAGGTGTATCAAAAAGTGAGTATACCCTTCACATTTCTGAAGATATTTAAGTATATCTTACTTAAATATCTGACAAAATCACACATTAACACAATGGAAAGTAGTCTGTGTGCAGCTCATATGTTCTTGTGAACTGCTAGGTAACCACTCCCCTCTGCCACTCCCCTTTGCTGCACCTTTCTGCAGGTCCTCTCTGCCTGTTAGTGAGGAGAACCAGGTGGACTCAATCTCCTAGCAATCAGAGTGCAGGTACATTTGGTGTGACTGACCTGTCATTCCTGTTTGAGAGCATCAGAAGCAAACAATGCTGGTAGCATGTAAATTCAGAATTGTGCAAAAGTTTCTACAAACTGTGAAAGACAGCCGGTAAGCCTCACAATACTGTTGCTCATTGCTGAATTTCATTGGAGAGTTTTATTTTATTTCTTTGTGGAAACTTTGGATGTTGATTGAATTTGAATTGTATTGTAGTTGTATTTTATTTATCTGTTTGTTTATCTGTAATCAGAATAAACGAGCCCTTGCCTGAGAAACATTGTTACGACTCGCTTCCTCTGGTAGTATAAACTGCAACTTTTATGGGCCTGTGATCCACAGATCCGGTTGCACAGGATTCATCTGCCTGTGCACCACTTGATACTGGCCCCAGATTCCCCTAGGTCTGGTGCTGGTAATGGGTACACCCTGGACAGGTCACCCACAGTCAAAACCTGGAGTATTTTCAGTCAGAGGCTTCTTCAGAATTGCTCAAATTTCAAATTAATGAATTACAACATTTAATTTCTCTTTGGGATCAATAAAGTATTTTTAAAATTTCTACTTTTCTTGTTTGACAAAATGCCTTGCACAAAATGTTTTGTTTTATGCTCCCCCTCCCTTGTATTTGTTGTTCATATATATATATATATATATATATATATATATATATATATATATATATATATATATATATATATATATGCCAACAGAAGCTTCTCATCCACCACCTTACTGCAGAGTGCCCTCTACACGTTTCATGTGAAATTCATTAGCATATCATTGTTGGCAACCATAATTGTTTAATGAGTTCTTAATAACTAACATGGTAATTAGAATCAGTGGCATAATTATGTGTAGTGGGTGTAGCATTTTGTTTGGAGTAATTATCACCATTTGCAGGCTTTTCCACAAACAAGCAGAGCCCTGAGAGGAGGTGGATGGTGTACACAAACTGTTACAGGAAACAAAAAGAACAGAGATAGGCTGCAGGTCCAAGCACAAGTCACTCATACTGAGTTCAGTTGATTATTTCTAAAACTCAGCGGATCAGTCTGGTTGGAGACCTAAGCAAAAAAATTGCTGAGTTTATTTTATATCATGTTTTTTATTAAATTCAGTTTTATGATGCAACATTATCACCTATTTACCTGGAAGTCGTCAGGGTTTGTGCATGTTTCAGATGTTACTCAATGGTCGATGGACTGGCAACCTATCACGAATGTATGTCTTTTACCCAATGATAGCTGGAGATGGGCACCACGTGCCCTATAGTCAATCCACAATGACCCTGCAAGGATTAAGTAGGTGGAGAAAATGGATGGATCTCCAGAAGCTAGTAATGAAAAACAAAAAAAAGACAATGTTTTCTTGATTTTAGTTTTCAAATTCAAAATAATTAATTGGAATTAGAGCTGCAAACATATGACTTTCTGAATGTGGTATTTTGCAACTAGATGTCTTCTTGAACATTGGGAATGTAAACACTGTAATGTAAAGTTAAATCTATTTTATTTTCACTGTTTGAAAGGCGTGTCATTAGGTAATGTAGGTCTCCTTTAGCTTCCTGTAAGTCATGCCTTTAAAGAAGCTGGTAGCAGCATCAATCTCGGTAGGATGAAAACACTGCGGAAATTTGTTCAAAGCCTGGTTTATTTCAATAGCCTTGCAGTTCTGTGTGCCATAGGAAGGGGAAATTTATTGGCTGTCCACAAAAACATTTCTTGGAAAACACAATGGACATTAGTGAAGGAAAAGCCCTTATGTTCACAGATGAATACAAACACCAGCCATGTTGGCTGGACAGACAAAGACATTATAAAGATTCTGTAAAATCCAAAGCACTTTGTTCTATCTGATATCTGTTTCCTCTTCAGTGATACACAATTAAGTGACCACTGGCAAACACTGGTGCCAAAGACAGCCATTTTTCCTCCTTGCCACCATCTGGTTCCATTGAGAATGGCTGCAGGGCCGGTGTTTGTCTTCTACTTAGAGCTGGGGTCGTAATGGACTTGCTAATGATTATAAAACACCTGCTCTATGCATAAAACAAACAGAAACACTGGCCAGTTCCTAGAGCTAAATACCTATGTGATCAGGTTGAAAAGGTCCTGTGCTTGTGCTCAGCAAGTACTTATCCAGGGACACAAACCCTCAGCAGATGTCCGACCTAAAGAGGCTGCAGCCTCTTCCACAAAAAACAGTGACACACACATCCTCACAGTCAGTCTCCATAATAGCTAATTGGCTATTTGCTCAATGGAGAGAAAGGCTTGTTTCCACAAAGAGAACACAGCTGTGATGGCCTGTGGTCTCTTCACATGTCAGGCTCGAGTTTCATGTGGTTTAGAGGTGATGTGCACCAAGACTGTCTCATAATGGGAAAGATGATTGTTGGGAGAAGACAGAACTTGTAACTAACATAATTTTATCTGCAGTGATTAGCAAAGTCAAATGTTGCTACAGATGGCAGACACTCATCACAGTTTTAATGTAATAATTAAGGAACTTGGCTATTTCTTATGTAGGAAATAATGATGTTGATGTTCAATAATATGTAGGTATTAAAACCTCTTACACCCTCAGGGGGTATAAATAAATTTAAACTTAACATTTTGGGCAAAACCTTTATGCGGAATAGTTTTTGAAAGATCAAAGCCTCTTTTAGCGGATAATAAAAAATTTAAAGGCACGTGGAGCCTTTGTTTACAGAGCGAGCCGAGGTCGTGGCAGCTGGACCCACCGGTGGGTCCGTCGGGTTCTAGGGGTTATATTAATCTTATGAAATATTGTTTCATTAGTCTCAAATCTACCATTCTGTTCTGAAGAAGTGCATTTTTTTCAAATCGGAGTAATAGCCTATTATAGTAGACTATTAAGGCAGTAGTACAGTAGTAGTTGTCCTTGAGATTGATTAATTATAAAGTAGTATTTATTCTTAGAATCATTGCTGAAATCTACTAAATCCAGACATTTAGTAGCTGTCAGAATGTGTCTTTGTCTGGTAGAGTAAGTCAGAGCTAATTATGAAGGAATGTGATTTTAACTTGAAATCCTAAAATAGAACTATAGATCACAAACTGTATGACTTGGGTCAAACATTTTAGGTATTATAATAGTAGTGTTTATTATGCCCGAGCAGCTAAGCACTGTGAAAGCCTATTGTAATCATAGTGATTAGTACTATGGAAAAGGTAAGGTAATTTTATTTATATAGCACATTTTCAGCAACAAGGCCATATAAAGCAATACAAAGTGCTTTACAGTAATTAAAAGGAAATACAAACAAAATAACAAACCAAAGGAAAAGGCAAAACAAGAAAAAGCTAATAATGTTGATCCAAAGTAAATAAACTAGATACTCCTATTCAGGGTTGCTAGATAAGTATAAATAAGCATCCTCTGGTCGAATTCATTTTCTGGTTTGGAAGACTAGGAGTCTAAAGAGTAGTTTTTCTGGATTCTAACTTTGTTCTAATCCCTGTTCTGGTTTGCTAAATAAGTGTAAGTAAGTAAGTATCCTCTGGACTTCTGGGTTGCTAGATAAGTAAAAGTATTCTCGGGACTTTCTGACTATGCTCTAAAGCAGGGGTGTCAAACTCATTTTGGTTTAGGGGCCGCATACAGCTTAATCTGATCTGCAGGGGGCCACACAAGTAAACTCATTGCAAGATTAAATAGAACTAATAAAAGTGGACTTGTTGTTTTTTATATTAAACAAATTTCACTTTTACAAAAATATATTATGAATAATCTCAGTTTTTAAGAAAGTGTCGAGAAAAGTCGAGCTCAGCCCACTTCCCCATGCTGGAGATTTTAGTTTAATAACAATGAATAAAGTTATCTTTAAAACTGATTACACAGGTGACATCAAGACCCAACAGTAGAGTCAGACGGTAATAAAAGTAATCTGGTAGTGTGTGTTATAGTGTCCTGCAAACTTTGCTTTAATTCTACTTTTTTCTATTTAATCATAAAAAATCATAATCAGGCAGAAAGAGAGTCATGGAACAGGAAAAGCAGGTTTCCTGAAAAAAGAGGAAGTTTCCAGCCTGCAGTGATTAAAAATAGTTCAGACTGCTCATTTTGAGCATTAAAGGTTTAAAGAATAAAATCTAAACATTTTGAGGAATTGGATAAAACCCAGAGTAAAATACTTGAATTAATAATAACTTATAATTAAGCCAATAATTAATATTGGTTTAACCAGTGGTTGATGTTGGTTTGATTATAAGAATATTTACATAGTCTTATACTTATGGAAGTACTTAAAGGTGAAAGAAGTAACTGTAACATGGTGTCAAATAATTAGAATAATGGATTATTCTTGGTTTCTTTTCAGAAATGTCTGTAATAACTCACATTATGATTATAATAAGAGTAACTAATAAGTAATGGTTATTATAAAATTATAAATGAATGCTAAATCAGAGAAACTAAAAGGTTATGAATGTGATTTTGACATTGAACTTGAAATGTGGTGAAATGTGTAACTGTAACTAAAGGTCACTGATGTTGTGTTGGAGGTAGATGGTAGGTGAAGGGTCAGGTGGAAAGAGGAACTGAAAGGAGAGCAGAGGTGACCAAGACATTAGGTCATCAGAACAGACATTATGTCTCCAAGATGGTGATGGATATGAGATCATCTGTCCAAGCAGAAACAGGAAGTGAGATTTTTGAGACGCATGAAGGAAACAGGTGCAGAGGGCAAACAGAGAACTTCAGAAAGTTCAGTTCTAAAAAACAAGGGAGTTCATCTGAAGGTTGAGGCCAACCAAAAGGCAGTTGACGTCAAGGAAAAACGCACGTGAGGAAAGAAAGTGTGTGGCTGCTGATAAGAATAAAAAGACACCAGACAGAAGGATCGGGGTTCTTTGTTCCGCAGCGTTCGAGTCGAGCACACATGGAGATGCAGAATCAACGGAGGGCTGCGTGATGATACCCCGGGACGACTGCTCGCTGCACAAGGAAGGGACAAGATCCGTTTAAGCCTCTATTTAGATTAAGACACAGTGTAGAGTTAGAAGTAGGAGTAATTTCTAGAAAATCTTAAAAGTTTTAAATTCTTAATTTTTTATTGAAATGCTGTATGTCTTTTCCCTTGCTAAAGCTTGCTAATAAAAATACTAAAGTCTAATTTGATGTTGTGGACAGTTAAATTATTTGAGTCAACTAGATTTAATTCTTCTGATTATTGTAAAACCAGTGTTTCTGGTCCTAGTGAATTAGGGTGGCTTCGTACGTTCTTTAGTTCAGATAAATAATGACCCTGTGACTTATTCCTAGTCGCTAAAATTATCTAAGCCAGAAACAAGTGCACGTTAATGACAGGGAAAGAGCTATCGTGAACAGACATGGTTTATGAGCTCGGACACCGGCGGGGCTACTCCGATGTCTGAATCATAGACTGAAGCGGGTCATAACGTCTTGGATGAAGGTAGTTAGAGCTTAGACGAATCTTTCTCGCTCCCAGCTTAAACAAAAGTTCTCTATATTCTTATTTGCGGTAATACCCAGGAATTAGAGGCTTTTCAGACCCGTGAGACGGAGAGCTGGTCAGTATCCAGTCCGCTGGAGGTTAGGAGGAGTTAGGCGCGTGGCTGAGTACTATGCATTAACAAAAGGTATCTGCAATTTCAACAATACTTTTACTCAGTTAAGCATTTATTTAAGTGCATTATGCATAAAAACTGATCTCAGTGATTGTACAATGTTGCAAAACATTTATTCAAAGTTTTTGGAACTTAAAAACACTGTCTGCATCACAAAATACAACAGACAAAAATTAAGAAAAGATTTAAAATCAATTTTAACATCTGGGAAGCAATTTGAACAAATTATCTGGCTTCACACATTTGAAATCTTAAGTGTCAGCTGTTTTAAACAGACATTTGATTAAGTACATTTGTTGATGCATAAAATGCATACATATAGAAAAACATGCATACATAACATGTATGTATGTTAGCATGCACGAGAAATATGAGGTTGCCAGGGCCAAAATAAAAAGCTGGTAAAGCATAGAATCGAACTTGTTTACGGAACCTGAAGCTCAGTGCTGCCATCTGCTGTTAGTTCCGCTGCAGCGTTGCATCATGTTGTGTGCTCTGAATAAAACACAGCGCCCCTCGTGGACAGTATAGGAACTGCAGATTTTCAATTAAACGAAGTATATATTTTTTCATGAATAATGATAATGCATTTAGCCCCCGGGCCAGACTAAATCGTTCGGCGGGCCGGTTCCGGCCCGCGGGCCGTACGTTTGACACCCCTGCTAGAGGGCTCTTTAGCCTTGCACTGAGCTTTGACTTCTTTATTTTTTGGGAAGATGTCTGTGTTTCAGAAAGCATTTTTGCCGTGACTGATTGGTTCATTCTTTCTGTGTGGAGTGGAGAGGTAAGCTGACGCAGAACCGAGCTCTGTGTAACCAGGAAACAGCGGGTATGGGAGCTGCAGCAGACAAAACACTACTGAAGCTACTTTATATCTTTATGTGGCGACACTAGATGGAATTTTGTGGAACTTTAGTTTTAATAGATTGCTCAACAACGCCACCCTGGGAATTTCACCCAGAGAATATTACCTTTTGTTTAAGGCACACAGGTTACAAAAACCATTTATTAAATTATTTTTTTTAAATGTTCTTTTTAAAACCAGTTTAAGAGGAAAGTCAGGAAAGGAACAATACAAATAACCAAAAAAAAAAAAAGAAATTTTGTGTAATTATAGCAAAAGAGAAATGCAACCAGGTTTCAATTGCGATTGGCAAACAACTATTAAAAGCACACAACCCACATAGCGCCTCTTTAGCAGTATGCTTTCAGTGATGTTTGCCTTCATTTTTTGAATATTGCTGCAGGAATGATGGCAGGGTGACATATGCTACATAGTGGGAAAAGTGATTTTTGTATTTTTGGTCTTGGTTGTATTTTGCATGATTATATTGTGTTGTAGTTTTTTTCCCCTTTAAACTCCTCAAAAACAGCTTGAACCGAACCCTGGTTATCTAGTAAGGAGGCGGAGTGCAGTATTCGGTTGCTCATACAGGTATCTGCAAAGACTAATTGAGGCCAGGTAAACGGAGCTAAGGCATAAGGAACAGCAGGACAGACAGTGGGCGACTGAGACCGATGCGCTTCAGGACAAGGAGTGAGTGGAACCCACACGCTGGGCGCAGAGTCTGGAGGAGGTGGACAGACGGCCCAGCACAGATGATCAAGGCAAAGGGAAACCTCTGCCCACCCCTGTGAGCAGTGCTCCATCTCAATCTAAAATGATCGGATTGGAGATTACCACTGGAATTTCCCTGTTTCCTTCTAGTTGGTTCGGGCTGTAGGTGATGTGGCACACCTGAGGAGTGGAGTGGTGCTAGAATGTCATGGGATCAACTGTATGCAGGGAGGAGGAATACACTGCAGACAGATCACTCCAATCTGAGACAACACAGCAAGCGGGTCTCAATCAGTGACTCCCTGTACCAAAAGTGGTTCGTCATCTGGTGACTTTTAAAGACAATTGTTGGACTGTGAAATTGAAATTGTTTAGAGTCCACTGTTAATGGAAATAAATGATCTTGAACTTGATTGTTCTTTGCGTTTTGAGTTGCTTGCTCCTCCTTGTGTGTAGGACTTGGCTTGGGATCTTACACCATGAAATTAGCATATCACTATAATATTTATGTTTCCGGGCAAATTTTATTTATTTTTTTCTACCAGTATTATAGTGAAGGTTGTGATATGGACCAACCTGTCAGGTATTTCTGCAGCTGGCAGTAGGACCACTGGGAGGAGATGGAGAAGCCTGATGTTTTCACAGATGATCTGTCTCATGGTATTCTGGTACCACATTTGTTTTTTTTCACAAATATGTAAGACATTTTTAATAAAGGTTACCTACTGCAACTTTAAATATGTTTGATATTTAACAGTACATTATATATGTGTAAATAATATATTGTCACACTCCAGAATAAGACATAGAGTTGTAAAGGTTTATGTGCTTGAGTCAGTTACCTTTATATAGTTCACCATATAGTAAAATGAATTCTTATGCAGATGATTCTCAGTTATATCTATATGTGAAGTCTGTGGGGAGTAATTTTGTACATTTAAAAAGTTGAATTTAAACCATTTTTAACACAGATAAAGACAAGTTCAATTGTATATCAAAAGACTAGAACTGGGAGTGGACGTACTTTCTTTTCTATCAAATGAATATGAATTAATAAATCTGTTTGTGTTTAACTTAACAGTACAATAAAATTAAAATGGGCTTTATATTAACTCTAAATCTGACCTGTTTGACTTCTGCAAAGACCTCTTGTATAACTTATGTTGTGAATTCCCACTATATACACTCACTGGCCACTTTATTAGGTACATCTGTCCAATTGCTCATTAACACAAATGTTGAATCAGCCAATCACATGGCAGCAACTCAAAGCATTTAGGCATGTAGACATGGCTGAGACAATCTGCTGGAGTTCAAACCGAGCATCAAAATAGGGAAGAAAGGTGATTTATGTGACTTTGAAAGTGGCATGGTTGTTGGTGCCAGATGAGCTGGTCTGAGTATTTCAGAAACTGCTGATCTACTGGGATTTTCACACACAAGCATCTCAAGGATTTACAGAGAATGGTCAGAAGAAGAGAAAATATCCAATGAGTGGCAGTTCTGTGGGCACAAATGACTTGATGATGCCAGAGGAGACTGGCCAGACTGGTTTGAGCTGACAGTAACAGTAACTCAAACAGCCACTCGTTACAACTGAGGTATGCAGGAGAGCATCTCTGAACGCACAACACATTGAACCTTGAGGCGGATGGACTACAGTAGCAGAACACCACACCTGGTGCCACTCCTGTAAGTTAACAGAGGCTACAATTCGCACAGGCAAAATTGGACAATAGAAGAGTGGAAAAACGTTTCCTGGTCTGATGAGTCTCTCCTGTGACATTCGGATTAGTATGGTCAGAATTTGGCATCTACAACATGAAAGCATGGATCCATCCTGCCTTGTGTCATCCCTTTATTACCACAGTGTACCCATCTTCTGATGGCTACTTCCAGCAGGATAAAGCACCATGTCATAAAGTGTGAATCATCTCAGACTGGTTTCTTGAACATGTCAATGAGTTCACTGTACTCAAATGGCCTCCACAGTCATCAGATCTCAATCCAATAGAGAACCTTTGGGATGTGGCGAAATGGGAGATTTGCATCATGGATGTGCAGCCAACAAATCTGCAGTAACTGCATGATGTTATCATGTGAAATGGACGAGACTCTCTGAGGAATGTTTCCAATACCTTGTTGAATCTATGCCACGAAGGATTAAGGCAGTTCTGAAGGCAAAAGGGGGTCCAACCCAGTACTAGTAAGGTGTACCTAATAAAGTGGCCGGTGAGTGTAAATCAACAGAATTAAGTAAATCCTTCCCACATAGCAGACCTACACAAAAAACTCTTGCAAACATAATAATCTAATCACTGCATATGCCCACAAAAAGACTTTCAAAGATTTGTTTGAAGATAATTGCAGAAAGTACATTTTTACATTTCACATGTGGCAGTTTTATAAAAAGTGGATGGCTGTGGTTAAATGGTATGAAGTAAAGAAAGCTTAGTTGGATCCATGGTTTTCCTGTTCATCTGCTTAAATGCTGATTCTGCATGAGCTTGCCCACCCACTCCTATGCCCAACTCAGTTGTAGACCATGTCGTAAAAAAATTTAAACGTTCTGTGAGGCACATTGGTTAATATTTGAAAAATGGAATAGAGTACAGATTATTTACCTTTCAGCAGTTTTATGTCATAAGTCCTATATGTTTGTACCTAAAAGGTACTAGAGGAACTAATTATTTGAGGGTGACCTTGTCTTCTTGACAGTTGCTGCCAAAAGCTATAAGCTATCATGTATGAACACAAAATTAGTCATATGAATACATAAATACCTCTCTGAATAGCCATCCCAAATAAATGACACACTTTGTCCAGGTATTAAAATGATATTGCGCCATAAATGAAAGTTCAACAAAGTAAAATCAGGTGCATTTCCATAAATTTCCCTAATGGACTAATTTGTTTTAAACAAAGGACAAATTTTGCACAATATTGCTGCTTTCATCCCAAGGTCCCTGATTTTCATATAAAAGTCTTATTTGGAGGCACTCAGTGACTTGGCAGACAAAGCAGTGTTGGTCAAGAGCATTGCTGGCTCGATACTCATCTTTGGCTCTGTATGAAAACCGCATTGGGGAACAAAAATATTCAACAAATGAGAGCAGGCTGAAAGGAGCAACAGTAATGAGCTAATCAGGCTCAACTACTGCTACATTCTACTTGTGTTTACGTTTTATTTTTAGGTATTTTGAGTGCAAAAGTAAATGAGTTTTACTAGAGCCTTGAAGGATTATCTGGGAGGAAAGTCCAGCAAAAAAAGAATTGCGATAATGAAACTTTAGGAAACAGAGATAGCTTAGGTTTAAAAAAAAGTCAACCCACCAAATGAAACCATCCAAGTCCTATTCCACTTTAAAAATAATTTTTTTCTGTAATTCAGTAATTAAAATACTGTCAAGTGAATCAAAAAGTAAGCATGCCAATTCAGAAAATCTTTGTTTTCTGTTGTTTTCTGGATAGTTTTGTGTTTTTGTCAAATCAAAATGTTTAGATTTGACATCACCTGTTATTTGATATATGTTCTATTAATAGCTTCACTTATAAATTCAACATTAATTTGACGACCATTCATGACCTTTGTCTCCTCCTTAGCAGGATCTGCTTTATGTTTTACCTTACTTTATTTTTGTTTGGTTTGTTTTTACCAAGAGCTTGTCCATGTTGTTTCATTTATTTGAACTTTGTTATTGACCCACCTGGCCTTTGTTTGCCAATTACCACTCAGCCTGTGGTCCATCTGTTTGGGTTTCCTGACTGGCTTGTCTATACATTTCTATTGTACTCCATCAGTTTTACCTGCTACAGAAGCACATTAGCTATTTCTGATGCTTACATTGCATTCATGTGGCAAATCTTATTCCTTTTTTTTCTTGAGTATGTGTATTTGTGTTCATGGTTGTTTATTATGTGTCTCTGTGATGCCCTCTTATGGACTAGCAGCCTGTCCAGGGTAAACATCCCTCACCTCCTTACCCAATAACTGCTGGATAATAGCATCAGCTCATCATATCCAAGGATATGCTGGAATAGAAAACAGGATGTTTTTATTAAAAGAACATAATATCACATTAATTTAATTTCTCCTTTTGAAACACTTTGCTTATTCTGAACAAAGACATTGACAGCTACTGTTTGGTGGCAACTTAAATTTTTTTATTGTTTTAAATTTTTGTCTCCCTGAAATAAAAGTTAGCATAATTTCTCACTCTTTTACTTGATTGACCAGAATTTACTTAAGTGGACTCAATACACCTATGTATATCTAATTTAATTCTCACAATCCTTTTTATTTAACTTATAACTTAATTAACTTCATCTCATGATGTGTATTAGTGGATCCAAATGCATCAGGCAAGACTGAAAGTCCTGTTGTGTATTTAATGAAGAAAAAAGAAAACAAGGAACCAACTTACAAAAAAGCCAAAAACAGGAGACATAAGAATGTACAGCTGAACCAGGGAGTAAAGATGAGGAGAGGTGACGTGACAAAATGGCAACTGATAACAGAAACACAGAGGCTTAAATATGCGGAGGTTCAGCGTGAGAACAAAAGACCAGGGCTGATGAGTTAACTGAAAACAGGTGTGAGTAGTAGCGCTGGAGTCAACTGAGGGTAGAGGAGAAGGTGGCACAGAGGAGCAGGAAAGATACACAAGGGAGCAGGAAATAATTCTAACACTAAAGAAAGCACTAGAACTAAATGAAGATGATAAACTAGAAAGAGACAAAGACAGGATGGGAACTATGAAAGAACCAAACAGAAACAAAGCTGATAAAACAATAATAAAAACTAAGGATCACAGAACTAGAATAACTAGAAGGACTAAGCAAAGAAATGATCTAACTCAGTGTTTCTCAACCCCAATCCTCACCGCCCCCCTGCTCTGCATGTTTTAGATGTGCCTCTATTCCAGAACAGTTGATTCAAATGATTGCATGACCATCAAGTACTGCAGAAGCCTGTTAATCACCCAGAGATACAATTCAGGTGTGTGGCAGAAGGGAAATACATAATACATGCAGGACAGAGGGGCGGTGAGGACCAGGGTTGAGAAACATTGATCTAACTAGAGTCACTAAGGAACAATAGACGTAAACACATACTTTAAAGAACTAAACCTAGAGAAACAAGATAACTAGAACACTACGAGGGTCTGAAATAAAGAAACACAAGAATGAGAAAGATCTAACAAGAAATCAGTAGCAACAAATAATCAAGAAGTGTTAAACAAAAAGGTGAATTAAGACATAACTGATAAAGAGGACCAGAAAAAACATAGAGCACAAACCAAACCCAAAAACCCAGTCTTAACACTTCATTTAACAAGAAGCATCTACAAAAATGTACAATATTTGATTCAAGACAAAGTTGAGTTTTTAGAATAATTCTCAAATGCATAAATACGTCTTGTTCTTTTCTCAAATTGCACAAATTTCACTCAACTTGCGCTCAGAAAAAAAGAGTAGTTTCTAAAAAAAAGACTTTATAGATTTGCCTGAGAACATGTCATGAAGTCATGCTAAAGTCTGACTTTAGCATGAAATGAGCAGAAGAGGAGATGACTCAGAGAGCTGACCAGGATCTGTGTACTCCTGGGAGGACAGAATAGAGGTTCCTGGTTAACTAGCTCAGGGTAGCTTTGTGAAAGAACTGGGGAGGAGTTCAGCTGGAAACGAAACAGATACAGACCCACAAAATAACAGGTGCCCCTCCCCAACTTCAGCTGGTGCCACTGTGAACCATGAACCCTGACTTGACCTTGTGTATAAAGACCTCTCTCTCACTGTCTCTGCCTGGGTCTCTCACCCTTCCCCCTCCATTTTCCTCCTGTCGCTCAGCTTTCCCAAAGCGAGTCCCTTCAAAGAGCTGAGTAGCACTTCAGGGCAGCACTGAGAGACTGGAGAGAAAGGGAGGTGCAAGTGTTACTGTACTTGCTGTAGCGGAAACAATTTGGAAATAAATCATGCTTTTTTTGAAACCCTTGAGGCACCTACATCTTTCTATCTATTTTTCTCTCTCTCCCTCTATTTGTGAGGGAGGTGTGGGGTGACACTAAATTAGCATAAAGGAACAAGTACGACAACAGCAGACTGAAAGAGCTAACCAGTGGGTGGATGAAGTATGTAATTGAATGGGACTCTGTTGTAAATAATGGTGTGGGGTGGGACCTCATCCCCATCTGGTCTTTTTAAAGAATACCTTGTGGTAATTACCCCCCAGACAGCATTGTCGCACGCCCGAGCCGTCCGGCCAGGTGCCTGTAGTCCTGCTGCGTGGTGCCTTTCACTGGCACCGCATGCTGCCCGCATAAAATGGACCCAAGGTCACCACCCTGTTTTGTAAATTCCCACTCCAATATTTGAAATAGCTCAAAAACCCATGCAACTTGAAGTGGAAGCTTAGCAATATCAAATTTGTGTTGAAGTTTTTTGTTTCTTTGTCAAGATTCAAGATTGTTTTCCTTCAAAATTTTCCAATAATTCATCTTTCTAGATCTCTCGTTCTCACTCTCTCTCTCACACACACACACACACACACACACACACACACACACACACACACACACACACACACACACACACACACACACACACACACGAACGAACGAACGCACACACACACGCACAAATGACAGCTGGAATTTGAGGACAACACTGAGCATATTCTTGTTTCAATTACTTTTATTCAGCATTTGATAATAAATCCAGGATCTCTTCAGAGTTCCTTCTGCACTTCATGAAGAGCTCTTCTGTGTTCTGTGAGTATGCCTGGCTGCCCTCAAAGGAGAGTGTCTTTTCACCAGTCTTGACCCTCTTAAGGGACAAGACAAGTTCAGAGAATAGCTCTTGGAGACCTCCTTAGGGGTTCCACTCATTCTTTTCTTTTCTATTTTATTTGTGTCAATGCTGCTTATGGACAAGTGTGGGAAATTATTCTACCTTTCATATTGGGGGAGAGAGTTTGTTCACAACTTCTTGATATATAGATTTCAGAAGCTGGGTTTTAAAATATGTTGATATTTTTGATTAATTCTAGTGTAGTCAAATGCTGTTTGTTCCAGAGATATTTCAATCTGTAACTTTGGACAGCTGATTGGGTCTTTACATCAGAACAGTAGATTATGAAACGGCCAACTGTTATGCATTTTTAGAAATTGATTCCACAAGCAGTGCTCAACAGATGTTATTCTTATGTTTAGAATTTGTTTCTTATAAAAAGAAGTGCTGTAAACTCTTTTCTGTCTTCACTTAGCCCTCATAGAAAATCTAAGAGGTTAACGAGGCCTCCAGACATAAAAGACTTTGAGCTTATCACTTTACTCTTCAACCTAGAAGTGAAAGCATGCAAAAGACTGGTTAGCAAATATATAAAGTGTGTCATTGCTGTAATGACAAAGAAGTTTTTTTTTTATTGAGAGTGGCATTGACCCTTTTTGATATGACATTTTTGGTTGAAATGTAAATCAAGACATTTAAGTCAGGGTTGTATTTCACATTGCTCACACACCTTTTCAGTTGTGCTCAGAAATATTCTTTGAAACTGAGTGCTTTGCCACTCCAAAACACCAGCTTTGCTAAACTGAAGCCACTTATTTGGCAGAATTATTAGGGTCATTGTCCATTTGGAAAACCCATTTGTGTCCAAGCTTTTACTCCCTGGTTTATATCTTGATCTGGTGCATTAGTATCTCTACATAATATTACTCATAAAAAGATTTTGTAAAGATCACCAGACTTTCCTGTTGCAAAACATCCACACAACATGACACTTCCACCTCCTTATGTTGCAGTATAAGTTTTCCTTTCTTTATTCTTGCAAATGTAATGTTGGTCATTACTGAAAAACTTTAACTGGTTCATCAGCCCTCAAAACATTTAGACAATGATGTCTTTGACCCTGAGTACATTTGCAACCTGTTATCTGTCTTTGTATGTTCCTTCTGGAGAAATTACTTTTCCATCTCTGAGTGGCATGTGTTAATGACACTCTAAGCAGGTCTTCTTCTGTTGTCATGGGACCGTATCAGTGAGTCAGTTGTCAAACATTCATCTCTGGAACAGAGAAGCTGTCTTCTTCCTGAACAGTATCATCATTAAATTTTTTAACATTAGACTATTTAATCTTCAGAAATCTGAAGCAGATAGAAATAATTTTGGTAATCTGAGTTAATGTCAGCCAGTGAGAAAAAATTATATGTGTCTTTCACATAAAATGTAAGCAAACATGTGGTTTCAGTAGTGTAAAGGGATTTTAATTATGTGTATGACGATAAAATGTAAATAGATGTGTATTTTTTGTCATTTCAGAAATGAAAAAAAAAACTTGAATAAATAAACAACACATTTAATGCTGACAATGACATAATTTACACCATTTACATACATTCATATTCATATTTTTGTTAAAATAATTTTTAATTAGCAAATATTAAAGTGAACTTGGTATTTTGACATGCAAATATATCTACTGTGTTTCCTTTGGATTACAATCAGTTTTACATTAAGCAAAAGCTCTAAAGGGACATTGATTAAAAATAGAGAGGAGAAAGCCTAGAAACCTACATGCAGGCTGAGTTTTCCACTGAAGCAGATGTCTATCTGAATATTTGAGCATGATGCTTAGGAGATGGCAGGCTGTCTCAGTGGCCTCTTGTGCCCTAACATCTGCTTAGTAGCTTTCTGCAGGGCCCTGCTGGATATTGAATATTGACAATCGTAAGGCATTTCTCAGGGGACAAAAGAATACACAGTAATAGTAGAGTGACTCTTCTAGTAGAGCCTAATAAATGTGTCAGGGAGCCTGACACATTTATGTATGCAAATATTTTTCTGATAGTATCAGGAGACTTGATGGCATGATAGATAGATAGATAGATAGATAGATAGATAGATAGATAGATAGATAGATAGATAGATAGATAGATAGATAGATAGATAGATAGATAGATAGCAAAAAATCAGAATTTTTTAAATATTTAAATAGACTTGTTACTAGTGTTAAGAAAAATATAGGCATCAACATATCAGATGAGTGTACCAGATATAAAAAGGGCATTATAGATAAAATGTATTACTATTATTATTATTATTATTATTATTATTATTATTATTATTATTATTATTATTATTATTACTTATAAAACATAAAAATCCACTTATATTTTGATGATGGTTTAGTTTATTTTGACGGGAAAGCTTCATGGAAAAGCAGTCAAATAAAACCGTTACCTGGTATTTTTTTTTGCTGATTCAGTGCAATAAACAAATCTGAGACATTTCTGTGATAGCTGTTTTCTTTAAAAAAAATTGCGGTTTTCATTTACAAATTGCACATATTTTACTAAAAATGTCATATTACAACTCAATGGTCATGCTCCTAAGGTTTTAAGTACCTATGGTAAAGAAGGGAAGTTCAAACACTGGAGAAAATGTTATGTCAATGAATAAACATACATATTACATGACTATTGAGTACTAACATAGTAAATTGCGCCAATGAGATGAGAGGGAATCAGGGATGACTGTAAATCCCACTTCTGTGCACTGAAAATCATTTTTTATGTTTTAAAAGTAGTGCAGCCAGAGATGCACATCTTTTCAGGAGGAGATAATAATAATAATAATAATAATAATAATTATTATTATTATTATTATTATTATTATTATTATTATTATTATTATTAATAATAATAATAATAATAATAATAATAATAATAATAATAATAATAATAATAATAATTATTATTATTATTATTATTATTATTATTTTATTATTTTATAATAATAAAATGTTATTATTATTAATAACATTTGCTATTATTATTATTAATAACATTTGCTATTATTATTATTATTATTATTATTATTATTAATAATAATAATAACAATTATTATTTCTCTTATTATATTATCATTATTATTACTGTGATAAAATGCTGTTTAGTCTTATTTCTTTTAGACAGATAGTGCACCCTCTGTTATTCGGCTGGTTTAAATAATCTGGACTAATCTCTTCCACCATTATTTGATCAATGTGAAACCAATGACTATGACAGTGTAAAAGAGTTTGGGTTTTGTTCTTTTCTCAACAAAGTAGATTATTGGTGTGGCACTATAAACAGGTATGCAGCCACTTTTAGCACATTCATATCTTTCATTCCATTTGAATGGGGATTAACCAAGTGTAAGATGGTTTCTAGAGGTACAACAGCAGGATTTTTTCAGTTAGTCAGTAGTATTCAGTTAGTATTCAGCATAAATTTGTCATGCATATTAGCAAAGTGTGCCATGAGTCACAGAAAGCTGTACATTTAGAACAAATGAATACAATCAATAATACACTCAAAAAGATTTTCTTGAACCAATGTATTTTTTGTGAAATTTCTTAAAAATAAATGCTTTTATAGTTTTAAGTGAAAATCAAAAAACAGAAATGAAGTTAGGAAAATAAATTAATCTTCACATTTTCTGCAGAAAAATACACTGCATTCATATCTATCAGCAGTGCGATGCAATAAAAGAAAACATTTGGATTAAGTTCTTTTTATAATGATAGTCCTTTTTCACTTTTTTTCTTTATACTTATAATAATAGTATGTCATTCTGTCTGTAGAGAGCAGCATTTCAATTCTCTGTTTTAAAGAGATTTTCCAAGCAGATTTTCAAATTTTTGTGATTGTGAAAAAGTACGTGATATATGTCTTGACCATTATTTCAGCAATTATCCATTAGGAAAACAGAATAAATTTCAGGCAGGCAGGCAGGTTTTTTTTTTATTTTATTTTTTTATGTTTTCCATGTTGTGTTTTCTAAAGGGCCTCAGTGACACATTTTTACAAGCGAGGATGAAATCTTGATTACACACTGACCGTGAGCCATTTTAACCTTTGATCTCTATCCAGAAAAGGAGAGAATCAAAGGGACAAAAAAGAAACATACTATTTACTGCTCTTTATTGATTCTACTGGGGTGCTGAAAAGGTCTTCGGGCATGCCCTTGCCAAAGGATACTAATTTACTCGATCAAGTCTGTCGGAATATCGACTGTGAGGAGGCTGAGCTCCTGCCATTGTGTTTGCTTCAGCAGGGAGCTGGTCTGTAAAACAGGATTACGAGAGGTCAGACAGCCAGTGAAAGGATGTCCATCACTTTCTGGGGGCCAACTCAAAGGGGCGGGGCCTAGAAGACATGATTAAGTTGTTGAGGAGCAGCAGGGAGGGCACGCTGCAGCCTTACCCTTCCAGAATCCACATGCAGATTTGCAGTCTGTTAATCTGTGCGTTTCATGGTTACATAGACACAAATGGCTTTGTTGCAATTACAAAAGGTAATGAAGGAGGACTTATACAAAAGAAACAAAAACTCTTGAATGAATTGTTTTAAAATGTGCTAAATTATTTTCTAACATCCATCTAGCTTTATTTTTGCTGATGTTTCTCCTAAATTCTGATAATATAACAACTATAAATTCTATACAAAATAACATAAGATCAGGTCAGATTAATTTGCATGAAAACATACACGATTGTTAATTGAAGCAAGGAAAATATCACGTCTGTGTTCATGTCTCTTGACTGGATTCTTATTAAGAATTGTTCAGAACGAGGAGCTCCTCCTGGATGTTCCTCGTTCTAGATTGATCTGTCAGGGAGAGTGTGCCCCAAAACTCTAAAATAACCTTCCATTATCAAGGCAGTTGTCAATAACTGCATTTATATCACAACTTAACACACATTTTTAAATGTATGACATTTGTGTTTTCAGCTGAACACATCACAAATATGGACCTGAATTAAGTCTTTAATCTTCCAATTAAAACTATTGGAGACCTGTATAACAAGCCTTAAAGGGCTAAAGAAATGTAAATTAAACCAGGGGAGATTTTTTTCTGGGTCTTCCACTTTGCTATGCCATTATTTCTGAAAAGCAAAAATGTCCAAATGTGTTAAAATTAAATATTTCACATACAGATCACTTCAAACCAAGATGGTGGTGATGATGATGGGTGGGGGTCCGAATTCTAACATGCCGCTTGCCAGCCTTGAGACAGGAACACTCCTTTCTGTGTCCTGCCTCCCAAGCAAGGTGTTCATCCTTTCACCAATTTTATCAGTAAATAAATCATGACAGTATGAAGAGCAATGTGCAACAGGACTAGAGATTGGATAACAGTCCGAAAGGCGTGGCAGACTCTAAAATATTAATGATCCTGATTACTTTCTGCCTTAGCGACAAAAGCTTCTGAAATGCTTCATGACTGGGATGGGCTGCGTTTCAGAGGAGCTGCCATGAAACACATTTAAAATCAGAGGTCACTGCAGAGAAAAAAAGAGAACATATTATCACATCCTCACACATGTGGTCATCTCAGCTACTTTGTTAAATATATGTTGGGACTTTGTACCTTCCAAAATATTTATATATGGGGTATAAACTGAAAATGCTCACTAGTTCAAACTTTGGCAAAAATACATGTCTTCATTTCCAGATGGACTCAGTGAGAGAGAACAGACTTACTGCTTGCACTCACTGCTTCAGGTATCCAAGCAAAACTGAAAAAAAGCATCATCTAGTTGTGGAGACAAAAAGTTGCATTTACAAATTTTAAGTCTTACAAAGTAAAAACAGATAAATGTGGCTCTTTCAGTGTTGAAGCACAATGCACTGTAGGACTAAGTTAACAATGGCTCATGAAACACTCATCAGTCATTTGTATGTTTCAGCTATGATAACATTTATGCAATAAAATGAGCTTAAATTTTACTAAATTAAATGAAAGAAACACATGGACACACAGAAATCTGTGTGACAGTTTTTTTACTGTGCCTTCAAGAAAATTCCCTGACAGTGTAGTTAAACTTGGCAGAAACATGTAGTGAAGTCAGTAGGTGCAGACAATCATCCTCAGGATGAATATCACTTTAACAGAGGGTGTTAATTTAGAGGAGGTTTCTATTTGGCATTGTGAGCTTCAAGTTTTTTTTCCTCCACAGACCCTTTTTGGGGGCCCCACTGCAGTCTCCAGATGCCTACTGAAAAGAGAAACATAATGTCCACAAGCCCCCTGACAGAACAGGGCCCCTCTGAATTATCACCCCACTCCTCCTGGCTAATTAAAATTTTGCTTGTAACTTATGTCAGCCATTTGAAGGCTGACAATTCCCTACCTCCCCCTCATTTTAATTTGTGGCACGTGCGCATAAATTGTTACAAAGACCAGTGGCAGGGATACCGGCACAAATTGAATCTTATCTTTAGCTGCTGTAAATGCTCTGCCTCGCTCTGGGAGGGGAAGCATCCTTTAGAGGTCCTTTACTCCACTGAGGACAAGTTGATTGATAAATGCCAGGGAGAATTTGTCAAAGCAGCTAGACTGCCCCTAGTAGCATGTCAATATGGTTCATTTAGACTCCCACCAGGCTGAGACTGCCTGTTGAGAGGACATGCTACAGAGACCAGTAGGAAACTATGGGTTCATCCAGGCAGGCGATACTGTTGCTCTCTATATCGGTCACTGTGCCGCAAGAAAGAAAATGGCTAACTCTTGTATGGAGGGATAAAACAGCAGGGAACAGTTTGCTGCATGTGTATGTATGCATGCGTGTGTGTGTGTGTGTGTGTGTGTGCGTGGGTGTGTGTGTGTGTGTGTGTGTGTGTGTGTGTGCGTGTGCGTGTGCATGTGTGTGTGTGTGCGTGCGTGCGTGTGCGTGTGTGTGTGTTTGGAAATGGGGGGTGCATGTGTGTGAGTGAAAGACAGAGAGAGAGAAGGAAGAAAAAAGCTATGTGGGATACATAAGTGCTGAAGAGGAGGAGTGAGGGTGATACAGGGTTCAGCATGTGATTGGCTCGGCTCAGCTGGAGAAGCTTTTAGTCCATCTCCAAGCAGCCTTTAGGACAGATGCACTGCCCTGAGCCATAATGTGTGTCTTGCTTCAAATGACAAATGTCACAGTGTAGCATATTGCATTATATATTAAGTAGCAGCAGTCTCTAAGTTATAGGACGCTGCTGCTGCCTGCAGCACTTGTCGCTCTCTAAGCAGACTGTTTTACAACAGTAAATTAGATCCAGACCATAACTTGCTTTTTAATCCTCTCCTTAAATCAATCCCTTGTTTTGGTTAAATCTGGTTGTTAAAAAAACCTCCTTACTAACTATTTTTGTTTACCGATTTTCACAAGTTGACTTAATGCAAATGTTTACTGCTATTCTAACCTTTATAAACCATCTCTTTAATACCATTTTTTAAATTCAGAAAATATTCAGAAAATCTTGAATACATGTTATCATAGGTGACGTAATTTATATGTGAAACATGAGCACACACTAATAGAAATGTCTATAAGCAGAGGTGGGGAGTGCATAGTTACATTTACTCAATTGCAATTAATTGAGTAGCTTTTTTGAAAAAGTGTACTATTAGGAGTATTTTTATGCGCTACTGTTTACTTTTGCTTGAGTAGTTTTATTATGAAGTATTGCAACTCTTACTTGAGTAACAGTTCTGGAATCTCTACCCACTGAATGAAAAGCAAACCTTTTCTAATCGAAAATGAACCAGACAAGTACCTTGAGTATTTTCTTGGATGGCTAATTTTTATTTTTACTTGAGTAAAACTATGTTGAAGTAAGGCTACTTTTACTTGAATACAATTTTGGCTACTCTGCCCACCTGTGTCTATTTCTATTTAAAATTGACATTTGTGTTAATTTTTTTTACAGTACAATTGATTATTTCAGCTCCCAAATAGTATGAGAGAATGTAAGAAAATATAAAGTATTACATTTAAAATATTTAACATAAACAGCCAAATAATTTGAACTATTTATATTTAAATAGTTGTCACATATTGCACTTGTGTTTTTCTAATACTTTGATGTGCACAGAAAGTCATAGGTTAACATTTCCATTTACATGTTAACTTTTGTGTATGTAAGCTTTTGTAGACAAAATATTAGTGTTTAATTTTGTCAAAACTCTGCCTTTTTCTGAAAATGCAGCCTGAGATATGGCTTTCACATTGAAGGGTTCACATAGCATACTTTATTCTCCTGTCTACATCAGTTTAGAAACACAAACCACATTGTCCAGAAAACAATGGGAGCAAGCCCTCAGATGCATGTTCAGCACATATAAACCCATCTAGAAAATCCTGGACCACTGATCTTCTGTGGTTCATCAATTGTAAGCCCCACCCTACCTTTCGTCACTGATGGAAGAGGTAACTATCACTGTATATGAACATAACTTAATGTTTTGTAATTGAGACATGATAATGTGTAACTGATAAATGTATCTTGTTGGCTATAAATCAGTGATATTCACTTGGTTTTTAACCTTGTGTCCTAACTGTGACCCCTACGAAGCAAGGGAGCTTGCATCACAGCTTTCTTCCAAACAATTAGGCAGAGTTGATGTCACCTTAGCCTGAAAAGGTGGTGCCAGATTCAGGAGACTGACAAGAAAAGACTTTTTCACTGAAGGTCCCTCTTGGTGCATAAAGCAGATGGAGATAACATTTGACCTACATCAAGGTCTTTTCTGGTCATGTGCTCTACAGAGTTCTCAACAGAAGTGGAAAAAGCTCTAGGGAGCCACATGATGCAATGCTTTCTTTTCTTCAGCAAAAAATGACATTTATCTGAACAAAATATCGACCCAACAGGGTGTACTGATACATTCAGCCCAGTAGACCAGGTGTTTCTAAGACAAATGATATTAGATGTGATTTTATCTTGTTGAGAAAACTGGGAGGAAGAGTGTGTTTATGGGGAGTTTTGACTATTCTTCCAGAAGCTAATTTGTGAGGTCACATACTGATGTTAGACAAGAAGGCCTGGCTTTCAGTCTCCATGCAAATTCATCCCAAAGGTGTTCTATCAGGTTAAGGTCAGGCCAATCAAGTTCATCCACACCAGACTCTGCCAGGCATGTCTTTATGGACCTTGATTTGTGCTCTGGTGCACAGTCATGTTGGAAGAGGAAAGGGCCAGCTCCAAACTGTTCACACAAAGTTGGGAGCATGGAATTGTCCAAAATGTCTTGGTATGTTGAAGCACTCAGAGTTCCTTTCACTGGAACTTAGGTGCCAAGCTCAGCTCCTGAAAAACAATCCGTTCTGACCTTGTGCCATCAGTTTACATGGTTTATCACTTTGTCGTGGCCTTCTATCTTCCAAAAACCAAAATTCCAACAAAGGCCGTGAGTGGTAACAGGTGGTTTGATTTGAACACACTTGATTTGTTTTGAAAAAATATATTCTTTATTTCTTGTAAAAAATAGCGACAAAATAATTACTAAAAACGAAAGTAAACTTAATTTGACGTTTCAAGTACGAAAAAGTGGTAAAAAAAAATCATTTACAAAAACCTCCCGTCAACACACCAAACATTTGCCAAACAATGCCTCCACCAAGCACCCGGAGTGTTTTTAATTACTCAAAATAATGGGAGGGTCTAACCATTTACCAACATAATCTAATCAATTCAAATATACAAATTAATTACAGATTTTGGATCTAAACTAACTTAAATAAATTCTAACTTCCCAAAATAGAAAACTAAATTAGTAGAAACTACAATTCACAAAATTTGCATAAATGACCACAACACACTTGGTGGCTGAGTTGCTGTCATTCCCATGCAGCTGACAGTCGACTGTGGAATATTTAGAAGCAAGGAAATGTCACGACTGGATTGCACAGGTGGCATCCTATTACAGTTTCACGCTGGAATTCACTGAGCTCCTGAGAGCGACCCATTCTTTCACAAATGTTGTAAAAACAGTCTGCATGACTAGGTGCTTCGTTCTATACACCTTTGGCCATGGAAGTGATTGGAACACCTGATTCCGATAATTTGGATGGGTGAGCAAATACCTGTGACAATATAGTACACACACACACACACACACACACACACGCACACACACACACACACACACATATATATATATATATATATATATATATATATATATATATATATATATATATATGTATATATAGGAACAATAGCAGACATAGAGCACAATTACAAGTACCTGGGAATACCACAAGCAAATGGCAACCTCGATGAGGTCACAAGGAAAGGAGCCACAGCCAAATACCTCCAATGAATAAGGCAAGTCCTGAGAAGCCAGCTCAATGGCAAGAACAAGATCCGTGCAATAAACAGCTTTACCTTACCAGTAATCAGATACCCTTCAGGAATAATTAGCTGGCCAAAGGAGGAGATAAACACCACAGATGTTAAGACTCGGAAGCTACTAACCATACATGGAGTGTTCCACCCCAAATCCAGCACCCTGAGACTGTACACGAGCCGCAAGGAAGGAGGCAGAGGACTAGTGAGTGTGAGAGCCACTGTCCAGGATGAAACATCCAAGATCCATATATACATCAAGGACAAAGCCTCAACAGACGATGTGCTCAGCGAATGTCTCAGACAATGGAGGTACCATCATGGGAGAACAAGCCCCTACATGGGATGTACCACGACAAATAACTGAAGTGGCTGATATCAGGAAATCCTACCAATGGCTGGAAAAAGCTGGACTCAAGGACAGCACAGAGGCCCTCATCCTGGCCGCCCAGGAACATGCCCTAAACACCAGAGCAATAGAGGCTCAGATCTACCACACCAGACAAGCTCAGAGAATGAGAGAGACCACCCGCAGAGGGTGAGAAGGGAATTTCTTTTTTAATATAACAATTTTATGGTTGGTCTTAAGACCAGTCAAAAAATTGCAAGAATTTGCATTTTGCACTATTGGATCTTAAGAAGGTTCTAAGTAGAGCTTCACAATGTTAAAGGAAAAAATCAGCGCAAGAGACAAGAACTTTTGAGCGGGGAATTTTCTGAAAACTGCATTTACACTCAAACATGATTTTTTCAGCTGATCAAAAGTTTAAGACCATAATCTTTAAAAGCCAAAAGCTGTGCAAAAATCTGGATTCCATGTCATTTACTGTCAAATCTTTACACTGTCAAGACCTCCTGATGGCAAAAGCAAAAAAGCTCACTGACTTTGAATGTGGTAGGATTGTTGAGCTGCATAAGCAAGGCCTCTCACAGCGTGCCATCGCTGCTGAGGTTGGACACAGTGAGACAGTCATTTTGCATTTTTAAATGATCCCAAGGGTTATGGAACAATCCAATGTTACTGGCATGACAAGGAGATCCCACCTGAGATGTTTTCTACACGGCACAGTGGTGGGGGCGCCATCATGATTTGGGGTGCGTTTTCTTTCAATGGAACAATGGAGATTCAGGTTGTGCAGGGGCGTCAAACAGCAGCTGGCTGTGTGGAGATGTTGCAGGGGGCATCCCTCATGACTGAGGGCCCTCGTCTGTGTGGTAATGACTGGGTTTTTCAACAGGACAATGCTGCAGTTCACAATGCCTGCCTGACAAACAAGTTCTTCCAAGAGAATAACATCACTCTTTTGGACCATCCTGCATGTTCCCTGGATCTAAATCCAATTGAGAACATTTGGGGATGGATGGCAAGGGAAGTTTACAAAAATGGACATCAGTTCCAGAGAGTGGATGCCCTTCGTGAAGCCATCTTCAACACTTGGAGCAACGTTCCCACTAGCCTCCTGGAAACACTGGCATCAAGCAACGATTGTTTGAAGTCATCAACAAGAATGGTGGAGCTACTCATTACTAAGTCCTTTTTTTGACACTTTGATTTCTGTTTTGGGGGGTTTTCGGGGTTTTTTGAGCTATGGTCTTAAACTTTCGATCAGCTGAAAAAATCATGTTTGAGTGTAAATGCAGTTTTCAATTAATTCCCCGCTCAAAAGTTTTTGTCTCTTACGCTGATTTCTTCTTTTAACATTTAACATTGTGAAGCTCTACTTAGAACCTTCTTAAGATCCAATAGTGCAAAATGCAAATTCTTGCAATTTTTTGACTGGTCTTAAGATTTTGATCAGGAGTGTATCAGTGTTGTATATGACCAAGTTGAGTATATATGCTAAATCTACTTTTTAAATTCATTTTAACCTGGCAAATTGAAATTAATTAGCCTTTACTCAGGATCTGGCATAACACTGCTTATTATGGAAGCTGTACTTGTTTTGGTCTGATAGAGACATTGTGGAAAATTTGGACAAATGAAGGAACAAAAGTTTTCCATATTTAGCTGGAGTGTACATCTTTAACTTCAAAAACAATTGCACAATTAAATGGTTCTATATTTTTGACTGTCATGGTGTTGCTGCATTGCAACATAACATTAACATTTTACAATAGGCTGTGTTTTAGACAGACTTTGGCCCCATCCCCTTTATTTGTCCTCTGGCTTTGAAAGATAAAATAACTGGGTGTGGGAAGTTGAGGGGAAGACAGGAAGTAAAGCCTTCTTCTCTGCTCAGTCTAATTCTGTTTGCTGTCAGACTGAGGCACACTGCAATTATCAGACTGAATTGTGCCTGTAGACCATAATTTGTTTTTCCTTTATTTCATGAGGTTCTGGTAATTTAGTTTGTGCTATTAACATATGCCAATTAGATGTTATAATTACAGTTTTCACTGTATCACTTTTTGCTGTCACTGAAAAGATGTAATACTGCTATTAGGGGAGAACAGAGCCAACTTAATATTACCTATACAGACTTGCAGCTTTATTGTTTAGAAATCCAGAGGGTTGAAATGTGATGAATACATTTAATTCGGAAACAACTTAGATATAGCTAGAAAATGGATAAGAAACAGGAGTCTAGATTTAGATAACCTGTCATTAATCTATCAATTAATCATTCAAGTTTATTTGTATAGCACATTTCAACAACAAGGCAGTTAATAGTGCTTTATATAATAAAAAACACAGCAATACTGGTTGTATTTATTTATTGTCACTGATTTTATAAAAAAAACCTTTTTAGTCATGATTTAAAACATTTATTTTTTGTCAATATATTTCGGAGAGGCAATAATTTTTCTCAGATCTTTTACTATGTTTTCCTTCTTGCTTAATAAGTTATCTTGTGGTGGATTCTGTGTTTTACACATACGATTGGATTTCAATACTTTTACAGGCCCGATCATATAGGCATTAAAACTTAAGAATTTGTACCAGATTTAAGTACCGAACTGTTATCTTGAGAAACAATAAGACATAAATGAGACCTTAACTAGTCATTATGAAAGTAAATTAAATGGAAGTAAAAGTTGTAATAAAACTGAACTCAAATTAAACAGGAAGAAAACAGATAACTCATAAGAGTACCCATACTGGAAGCAAAAAAAAAGTGAAAAAGGAGCCAAAGCTCCTTCGACAACCTGTCGAAGGAGCCTGTAATGAAAGATTTGCTATAATTTGCAATAAAATTATTATAATTTTATAATAAAATTATAATTGCCCTTGTACAGACTGATCAGCTACTTTCATCTCAGTGTAGCCACATGAGAACAAGTGAATTTTGAAGAACTGCTGCTGAAATCGCTGCATTAGCTTAATTTTCCAATTGGTTGCTACAAACTCGTGACTATGTGTCAAATGATTACCAATCATAACTCCAAACAAGAGTTTGTATCTATCACTACTTTACATCATAATGACCTCTGCAACAGCATCAGTTCTTGACAAGAATATTGTGTTTAGAGATGTAGCATTCAGCTTCTATGCACCACAAATCTGGAACAATCTTCCAGAAAACTGCAAAACAGTCGAAATGCTAACTTCCTATAAATCTAGACTAAAAGCCTAGTTTAAAGTTTAGAATTGCTTTTGAAACATCACAAATGAAATGAAACGATCAACAATCTGATGTGTAACAAGGTATTTGACAAAATGTAATGCTTCAGTTGACTGTGTGTTCTATGACTTTGTATTTTGTGTTTTATAAACAAACACAACTGTTGAACTGTTTAAACTGCATTTTGAACTGCCTTGTTACTGAAATGTGCTATACAAATAAACTTGACTGATTGATTTATTGATTTTAACAGATTTAAAGAAAATCACAGGCTTCAAGGTGAGAAGTTTCAGTTATAAAGAAAGACTTATAATAATTATCTCAGACTAAAACAGACTCAATTGTGAAAACCTGTTTAAAACAAATCTGGTTTGCTTCCCTCTCTTAGTGTGGTTCAATGCAAATAAATTAACAGAGAAATCACACTAGAGCCCAGACACAAACCTCCGTAGTTACTTTGTAATGTTATTATTTTGTTCCTCCTTTCCCTTTCTCCTGCTATCATTCTCCATGTTCTCAACTCATTAAAGAGTTGTAACAAACTTTTGAGATTTGTTAAAAATGCCAATTATTTATTATTTTTTAAGGTTTTGTTGGCTCTAGTGGCCTTTATTTGAAAGTAGTTTGATAGGAAAGAGTGTGAAGACATGCAGCAAATGTCACCAGGCCAGGAATCAAACCTGCAACCACCAGCATGAGGACTAAGGCCTCAATACATGGTTTGCCCCTGTGCCACCACAACACCCAAAAATGCCAATTATTTTAAGACAAATCCTAGTTGGAAAAGTAAAAAAAAAATGTTAAAGCCACTAACCAGAACACTTGCATCAAACCAAAAACAACTGGGCACTGACTGTGGAAGGATAATGAGTTACAGCTGCCACTATGCACTTGGGTTAAAACTCACCTGAACTGAAAGCAGGGAGTGCTGCTGTCAGGAACCCTTGGTTATGTTACAAAAATCAGACCTTTATGAGCAGGAGAAAATGGGGTTGGAGTCCATAAAGTATTGAGCTTGTTTTGAAATGTTTTTTGTAGGTCATGATGGATTCCAAATTTCAGCCAGCTTTTTCACATCTACAGTATATGTTCATTGAAGCATGTTCATTGTTTGATATTATTCAGAAAGGAATCTTGAGTACTAATGACAGAAAGTCAACTGGTAAATTGGTGCATTTTTGTTTCCAGAAAGCCATCATTAAACTCAGCCCCACCCTGATAAATGCTGCTGTCACCAGGAGTCAGTGCTCACATTCCACACACTCCATACACAAATCAATATTTGTGGTGAAATACACTTCCCTTAGCCCTGATTAGTTAAATGACCCTTGTGTTTGTGTTCAGTCAGGACTTTGGTAGGCCACATGCTCAGCTGTGGCCTTTCCTCACAGTGAAGAATACCTACCATGCTTGGCAACCAGCACTTTACCATGTTTATTCATTCAGCCATAATGTTATCAGTTAAATTACCTATGTGGCAAAGTCAAATGCTAGCAAGATTTAAACATAAGTTAGCTATCAATATCAGTTTTTATTTTTAGGATTCTTTTCATGATAGCAGGACAAAAAGTATATATATATATATATATATATATATATATATATATATATATATATATATATATATATATATATATATATATATATATATATATATGTTGAATGTGCTGACAACAAAATCACACAAAAATCATCAATGGAAATCAAATTTATTAACCAATGGAGGCCTGGATTTGGAGCCACACACAAAATTAAAGTGAATTGTTCCCTTTATTTTTTTTAGCAGTGTATATATATATATATATAATATTATTTTATTTTATTTTTACTCAGTGACCCATGACCATGACAGAGCTGAGAGAAATGTAGACTTATATCAGTTATGTCTGGCTTTATCAGTTATGACAGCTGTGGAATTTACAGAAGTTAACTGCAAAATGTACAGTTATGTAACCAGAGGTTCAGTTTGTACTCCATATTTTGAGTATTTATGTTCTTGATCAAAATTAAGTCTTGAGACACTCAGTGGTAGCATCCAGGATGATACCACATTCTTATTTGAGATGGATAAACAAAAAAGGGTAACACTTTATTTGAAGGGGTGTGAATAAGACTGACATTACACTGTCATAAACATGACATTGCACCTGTCATGAACATCAGTAAGTCTTCATGAATATTTATGACTGTTGTCCAGTGTTGTGGTACTCGAAGTCGGTCTTGGTCTCGAGACCGGTCTTAAGACCATTTTTTGATGGTCTCGGTCTCGTCTCAGACTCGACCGCATTTGGTCTCTGTCTTGTCTCGGTCTCGGGCTCTGAGGACTCGGCATTTTATTTCAAGACCAGTCGAGACCACAACTGTGAAAATATCACTAAACGTACAGCATACTATCCAGTTTATTTGTTAACATCTTTGTTTTCAGTAGATGCAAAACGCACCGATTAAAATCCAAGCAACTACGTGTTTCTGTTACTCCCCCCTCCCCTCCCCACCTTTCACTCGCGCACGGCGCTCCAGGACATGCGCAGTGGTTTTCTCTCAGAGGCAGAAAATGTTTGTCTAATCGTCAGTAATATAATAGCGCTGCAAAAATAGTAAGAAATCCGATGGCCACAGCTAACTCAAAACCGCTTCGCTTTCACAGACGGTGGGGACAACGTCTAACTTTTTTCGTCACTTAGAAAAGTAGCTCAAAGAAAGGTAAGCTCCGCTAACGTGATAGTAGCAAAGCTAGCTGTACAGAGACGCATAAGAATTTGTGATGGAAAAAAAGTCACTCACTGCCTGAATTATTGTGCGGAGGGGTTGACTGACTTGTCGCATATATGAGACAACGCTATGTCCAAAAGTCTGCAATATAGTGATGTGACATTCAGAAACAGTCGATTCTTCTCCACGGCTCTTTACTTATTAGATAGGACTGGAGTGTCGCTGAGAGCTGTTGTTCTATCAGATAGCCATACGCTGTCAGGATAGCATACATGCAGCGAGTACCATGCCTGTGCATGCGCATTAAGAAGTCCGACGGTCAGAGGAGTTGTCAGTTCACCATACGCAGCAAGTTATGACGAAAATAAGTCATTAAATTGTTTTCAATGATAACTATATAGATATACATGTGTTGTCATGGTTTCAAAGTGTATTTAAAGCAGGGTCTGGCTGCTGCTGGAGTCAGCTACAACACACGCCCGTGTAAAACTCACTTAACCGCTAAGTCAGGATGCCATACAACTGTTAACAACAAAGTGTATGATGATCTACGTCATGATTCTATGTTGCTGATTAAATAAAATCATATGGTAATGACGTGTCTGACAAATATAGCCGGTGTTCTATCAGATAGCCATACGCTGTCAGGATAGCATACATGCAGTGAGTACCATGCCAGTGCATGTGCATTAAGAAGTCCGACCGTCAGTGGAGTTGTCAGTATACGCAACAAGTTATGACGAAAATAAGTCATTAAATTGTTTATAATATGACATAATATGATAACTAGATAGATATACATGCGTTGTCATGGTTTCAAAGTGTATTTAAAGCAGGTCTGGCTGCAGCTGGATGCCATACGACTGTTAATAACTGTTAATAATGATCTACGTCATGATTCTATGTTGCTGATTAAATAAAATGATATGGTAATGACAGCGTATGCATGTCTGAGCTCAGGTATGACTATCTGACAACGTATGCTGATCTGACAGAACACCGTGAGTTCGTGCTAAGCGTATGACGATCTGACCTGACAGAACACCCGTTCTTTGTTCTTGTAATGCTCTGTGTACACTGCATCATTATTTTATTTAATTATGTACGTTGATATTTAAATTAACAAATAACTAAAACACAAGAACGAAAGAGCACGCAGAGCATGCACATTGCTCTTTGATTGTTTTTGTTCAAAGTGGCAGCTGTAATGTCTGCCATGGTGTCAGACTAACTGGCTTCATGTACTGGGATAGAGAGTGAAAACAGTCACGATGAGCGCCTTCTGTTTGGTTACCTGCTTGTTGCTCCTTGGTCAGTGTTCATAGTTGAGCGTTATTTACCGTCAGGGCATTGCCTCAATTGCTATGTTTAATGGTGCAACAGTGGTGGTTTCTTATATGAGCAATATGGGCAAATGCCCAGGGTGTTATGTTTTTTGGGATGGCATGAGACCATCACACATTTTAGCACAGAAATGGAATATTTAATATTGGTAAAATGTATTAAGTATTTAATATCTAGGTGTTTTTATGGGAATATGGATCTTTCAGATTATTTTGAGAAGCAATTTCGATCATATTTTACATTTTATTGTGTCATGTAGCGCGGGCCGCTGGTCTTGGTCTTGACTCGGTCTCGACTCCCCTCGGTCTTGGTCTTGACTTGGTCTTGGACCCCAAAAGTCTTGGTCTTGTCTCGGTCTCGATACACTCTGGTCTTGGTCTTGTCTTGGTCTCGGGTTAGGTGGTCTTGAACACAACACTGCTGTTGACATAAAGTGTCATTCAGTAAATCATGACACTTAATACAAAGTTGACATTATTCAAATTGTCTTCATTATGACAACTTGTCGTTAACCAAGAAATCATGATCTGACATAAATTTGTCATGATAGTAGTCATAATGATTTAATTATTACATTAGCAAAAGCTTTAACAAAACAGTGATTAATATTTCCACTCCCTGAAATAAAGCAAATCAAGTAGGACAAGCAATAGATTTCATTTAGCTTTATTACACTGTAAAATGATTTAATAACAGGCTCATTAACAATTTCTTTTACATCAACTAAAGTGGAACAAATAGCACCAGTTATGAATTAAGTGTTATTACAGTGTCATTCATGGGCGTAGGTTTGGGTAGGGACGGTAGGGACATGTCCCGACCAATATTCACGGGATATGAAAAAGTCCCGACCAATTTTTGCCATATTGGCTCAAAGAACGTGGATCTACGATCTTTGATTAGCAGCAACAGGCGGTGCGCGGAACGGAAGCTTCTTAGTTTGACATTTATTATGAGCCTCCGAGACCGTGTCGGAACGGTGCTGTCGGGGGGGTGGGGGGAGGGGGAGTCAGTTGAATCGTCGGACGTTCTTTGATTAGCTGCAAAAGGCGGCGGCTAGCTGGGCACACGCGTCTCCTTCTGAGTCTCCGAGACCATGTCGACACCAAAAAAGACAGACATTAGAAGTTATTTCGCTACGTCGGCTGTAAGTACAGTGAGTGGACCCATAAGTTAGATATCTATCACGCAACGCATTTGTTGTAAATTCCGGTGTTTAGTAAGGTCAGCACTGAATGTGAGGTAGAATAGGTCTGTTAATTATGTAATATTTTTTCACATTGGATGCTCAGACAGCAGAGCAAGGGGCAGAGCAGAACGATGGAGAGGTGGCTGGAGCTTCAGGGTTCCAGGTGAGGTGTTAGTTCTCAGATATGAAATATACTGTGAAATTATCTCAGTAAATATGGCATTTGAAGTGTTAGTCTTAAATTAAGTTAAGCTAGTGTGAATACAAACCAGGTTACGCTTTGTTTGCTCTATAGGAGGCAGTCAGTGTGAGTGCCAGTGACCAGGGAAGTCAAGGCAGCAGTGCCCTGGACATCTGGTTGTATACAGAAGATGTATGATATGGTTATGGTTGGGGGGAGGGGTTATTAAGCCAATGTGCTGCCGGGGGGGGGGGTGTCAAGGTCCCCACCAAGGTCCCCACCAAAACTTAGACCGAACCTACGCCCTTGGTGTCATTAATATTATCTCTTACCTCAAGTAAAATGAAACAAGTAGCATCAGTTATGAAAATGTCATTAAGTGTTATTACCGTGTCATTAATATTAACTTTTACCTCAAGTGAAACAAGTAGCAACGGTTATGAAAATGTCATTAAGTGTTATTACAGTATAACTACCATCATAGCTGTAGAACAAACCCTTTGTACATTGGAATAAAACAAAAGATAACTTGTTCTAAGATAACAGTAGGGGTGTAGCGATATAATAATTTCACGATACAATACGATACAATATACAATATTCTGGTCACGATATGATATGTATCACAATATTTGCTGAGCAATACAATTTGCTACGATTCAGTGCATTTTTACGATTTTCTGAAAGATTTTAGAAGGACAGAGTGATTTTAGTGACATTTTGTGCTCCACAGACTTGAATTTAGTTAACTGAAAACTGATTAAAAGCACCAACTACACAATACCTGACTGATTGGACAGTCTAACAGTCTGCAGCTGGACAAAATGAATCAAAGATGTAGTGAGACAATTAGTTTCTGTCATTTAATTCATGTGGATTTGACATAAAACTCAAAAGTTTAAACAGTAATCCAGGAGCAGAGTGGGGAGATTATCAGCCTCTGTAGACTCTCAATATGCAAATGATTCCACTTATGTTTTTTATCTTTTGGACACTGTGGCTGCATTTTGGAGTAAAAATGCAGCCACAAATGCAGTCTTTTGGATTATGGGGAAAAAAAGCTTTTCTACCTTGGCTCCCGGAGTAAGCCGTGGCTGTAACTGCTTTCTTCTAACTGTTAAAGTAGTGGCTCCGCCTCACCCCGTAGTGATCGACTCCCTGCAGCTACGCAGCGCCGGTATGGGACCGCGGTAAAGCTAGCCGGCTCTGACTCCAGCCGGCCCAGCACACAATATACAAGTGCGCGGTCGCTCAAGACATTATGGTACACCCATTTACGTGCTGCTTTCACAATAAAAGCGCACATCCGGTCCATGTTAGAGCTACTCAAATCCGGCCGCAGCATTTGCAAACAGAAAATAATATATGCTGAGAAACTAATACAAAACTAATAATAATAATAATAATAATAATAATAATATATATATAGTCATTTTTATCTTTTGTCCCTAAGTTGCCGTGCCCATTGCTGAGAAACTCTCTGTTTCCAAAGACTCCTACCACTTCTGGGTGACAGAGGGACAACTCTAGAACAGAACCAGAAAGTTGCAACCAGATCTGATGTGTAATTTCAAAATAAAAGCCTATCAAAAAAGTCATTTTTTTATCTTTTCCCCCTAAGTTGCCGTGCACATTGCTGAGAAACTCTGTTTCCAAAGACTCCTACCACTTCTGGATGACAGAGGGACACTTCTAGAAGTGCTGCTTGGATCCTGCTGGTCCTGATCCTGCTTGGATCTCTGAGTAGCTGCCTCTCAGACTACCAGGATCTCATAGTACTCTCAGTCTCTGATACTCTTTGTCTCTTTGCTAATAAGAATCATCGATCAGCCATTGTTATCATGGGAATCCTCACTGCGCCGCGGATTCCGGCTGGGGTTTTTTCCCTCTTCGTCTTCCTGCTCAAAACACAGCGCCGCTGCATGCTGCGCACCCGCTTGGGATGTTATCAACCCATGTTCATTCTTCAGGTAATCCTTTATATACAGAACAGAAACCGCTAAGCTAAAAACTAATTACGAAGTGAATGCTACCAGTCGAAATTTGCATTAATTTCGCGATCTCACTGCTTTTGCAGCTACTCCGTTCGCGCCGCTATTCCTTTCCGCTTCTCCGTTCCGCTTCTCTTTCACGGTTACTTGCGCAACTTTACTTCGTTTCTCAGCAACAAAATGCAGCCCATCGTTATTTATTGAAGATTTTACATTTCCAAAAACACAGGAATCTAATGTTTCGTTTCATTTTGTACGTTTGGAAGCTCATTCCCTCTCACATAATCGGAAAAGCCGGGGAATGGCGGCGCTTTTGACATTTCTCTGACATTCGGAAAAATATGGTTTACTAATTTTAGCATAACTCTGGTTATACTTGGCCTATTAACACAATTTAAAAAACTGGTGTGTAGTTTGCACACACCAGTGTGTGTGCACTTTAAGCTCAAGTTGAAAGTGAGACCGAGGGAGGCGGAGTCTTGCTGCCACAGCGTAACAAACTAGACGTTAAAAAGAGCTATAAGGCTATGGACCCCTATGGTTTAACGGATCGATACTCGCGGATGAAAAATCAATACTTTCCGAGGGCGGAAAATATCGATATATATCGCCGAATCGATTTATTTATACAGCCCTAGATAACATTGAGTTTAATGTCTGGTCAGTATATTGTTACTCTGAAATACTGATTGAAAAACGAAAACAGAATTACTTATTCTTTAACTTAAGAAAATAGGTTATTTCAACAGTAACAATTTTTGCTTTGATTATGTTAGCCATCTCCTTCGTAATAGCCTTCCTGTAATGCTCTGAAAACAGAAGATCATCTTCTTGCCCTCATTTCCCGGAAGCAGCTCTTTGAAGGTGTCCAGAAATGCTCAGAAATTACAGTTGCTCTTACAATAGTTAATCATGGTGAAAGCCTTTTCATGAATTCAAACTTGGTGAATCTCTTCTGGACATTCACATAGTTGGTGATGACTCAATTCATTGTGGTCACTTAAAAAAAAAGAACAAAAACAAAAAACAATGTCATCATAATTCAGCATTTATTTAAATACTAGAGGTGTGTCGATCAATCGGCCACCGATCATAATCGGCCGATTTCCGTGAAAAAGTGTATGATCGGTGATCGCCGATCACAGTTTCTTGTTGCCGATCACACAAACCGATCACCTGCATCTCATTTCGCAGCCTGCCTGTGCAGCTGGTCTCCTCTTTCCTTCACACTGCGCAAACGTGCAGCAACAAATCCTAAGCGATGTGGAACTATAACGCTCTGAGTGAATGGGGAAGTTTGCGTGTTGCGGCGGAAAATTACCTCGGGGTGAAGCACATCAAAATGCATCAACACGACAAATTTAATATGGCATAAAAAACAATGCCATACTTGACGGAGTTTGGCTACATCGAGGCTCACTGCAGTTAAAAAAAGACATATGGAGGATCAGAAAGCAGGTAAAGCAGTGGACAGCTACAAGCACTCACCCGGATTAGCATGACGGTCAGAAAGCTAACCGCAAAATTTTTTAAGTCATCGAGCTGCGATGTAAGACGCTGGTTCTGCTCTCGCTGTTGAACCGCTGCTACGCTACAGGTAATAATATTTCACAGACGGAGCGCCGCTTCTGCTCCACCTGGTAGTGACTCTCACACCGAACCTGTTTAAAGCTGCAGCATCTAACTTAAAAAAATATTTTTTAAATACGTATTAAAACGTTCGCTGCCCTAACATGAGACAGATAATCTCTGAAAAAATAATCGATGTCCTCCCTGTTCTGCATAATTACTCCGCTCAGTCAGAAACAACCAATCAGAACTAGCAATAATCAGATAGCCACCATGCTATCAGGAAGTTTTCACTCAGTAACGTCTAAATTAAGGCGAATTCATGGTTCCTTTTTCCACATAATGTAACCGGTAGTGTTTATGATTAAAAAAATAATAATTATGTGATCGGAATCGGTGATCGGCCCTCATGGGGAATAAACCTGATTGGCACATCTCTATTAAATACCATTCCAAAAATGTCCCTTGCTGCACACTGTCAGAATGGTAGACTGGCAGACAAATGTCTAGTTAACATGACTGGTTGTTATAAAGTGCAATACAATTATTTCTTAATACAAGAAGCATAATAACTGGAGCTGAACAAAATTATTCTGATCAAATATTTGTCTGGCAGAAGCTCAGACAGATTGCCACTGTTATTCAGAATGCATCATTTAATGTATAGTTTTAGGCCCACGAGTGTATCTTTTTAATGAGCATTCTAAATTATTTTTAAGCAGATACTCTGACTTATGGTTGTTTGCAATAAGCTTATTAATAAATAAATAGATTTAACACCAATTTTTAGTTGTCTAAAATGTAACTTATTAACTCAACTAGTGAATGTTGATTCCTGCTTCCCCTTCCTCACTTACCTGGCTGTCCCACCCCACTTCACATGGTGAAAATATTAACACACAAACGACTTACCTAATTTTCTTGGGGAATATTTCATCTGCTTCTTTCTCTTTGGTCAAACAGGAACTTCTTTCTCTGGTGGCTGGTCCTTATTTATCATCCTCCACACTCGTAGCATGTATTCATTAGCCAACTTTGTGCCCCCCATCATGTGTCCTTAGGCTAACATGGGTCTTCAAGTGGCTAAAGTTTCCAAAGCAAAGAACACAAGCTCTGTGTCACATCAGCCAAGTTGCTAAATAATGCACATAAAGGATAACTTTGACTAACATATTAGCTTTTAATTTGCTAGATTAAAATTGGAGGGAAAAAACTTATTTGTCTGTCTTTAAAATATATTTAATATTAAGGGCTAATGTTACAGTAATGGAGTTTAATAACTTTAGCTAACATTAACTTACAGCAAGGTAGGATTGGCTTGAATTGCTCATAGCTAACATTACAGAGAAAGAGAAGTTACCTTAAAGCATAACATTTTGGAACAACTAATTTTGTGCCTAGTGTACTTTAATACACTGAAAGAAATAACTCTTTGGATTAACATAAAAACATCATGGAAAGATTTTCCACCTGATTACTTTGCTTTATTTCAGCACTATGTAATTTTGTTACTCCGATTTTAAGGAAATGTGTTGGCTCAACTTAATTTATTAAGGTTATTCCAATGTAAAGCAAATGTGTTGGTTCAACTTAATTTATTAAGGTTATTCCAATTTAAAGAAAATGTGTTGGCTCAACTTAACTTTTGTGGTTGATTCAACTTATTTACTTTAGTTGGACCCAATGTAATTTAATAGAACCAAACCAACTAATTTGCAATGTTTTGGACCAAATAATTGACTTTACTTGATTAAGATGAATGCAAATTTAATTGAAACCAACTTATTTAACAGTGATACCTTCACACTACTTAATTAAGTTGATCCAACCCATGAAAATTAAGTTAGCTGAACAAACATGCTTCATGCTGAAAGAAAGCTATATAATCATGTGGAAAATCTTTCCATGATTGAATTATGTTAATTCAAAGACATTTTCTTAAGTGCTATTAAATGAAGTGTTTTAAGACCACACTGAAAGAAGAAAGAACACTCAACAATGAGAAAAAGTACAACATGAACTGTATTTTCAAAATTGTTATCCATTTTCTTTTTACACAGCACAAAAAACAGCTGAGTTGAAAGTTGAAATAAACAACAAAAGGTCAGTTTTGTTTTTCCAGAAAAAAACTGGGCTGTGTTTAGCATAGATCAAATTCTTAACAACATAAAAAGAGTCAGTAAATTCGCTCAACTTTGCGAACTGTAACAGTTAAAATTTAGTTTTTGATTGCGGTCTTTAGAAAAACATGTAAAGATAGATTGCTCAAGTTGTTCATCACTTCCATCCCGTCCAGGAGAATCCCAACATCCTCAATGGCATCGCCAGGCTCTGCACTCTCCGGTCGGATAACAGATTCCACAGACAGTCTCGGTTATGGCCATTTGTGCACCTTGATGATGGGAACAAGGGTGGGGTTTTGGGGGCGGGGAGAGATTTCACATCTCATTAAATAAAAAAATAACTTTACACTTGTTTGGCTGACTCACCAACAAATACGGTATATTGTCTCATATGGAAAAACATGAAGAGAAGGGATGAATCCCAAATAGGCCCCATATTCCATGGCCTGTTCTCCTCAATTGAAATGACAGTCTGAGGATCCACCACACAGACTGTCATTCTAAACTAGTCCTACTTATGTGCAAGTACAAAGCCCTGACTCTGTACACAAACCAAACATCTTATACATGAAGAACCTGTCTTGTTTCCTGGATGGAGGAAATGTCATGACTATGTGTGGTAGTTATTTCCAAATAGATCAGTACTAACATCTTAGGTAAAGTTAGTTAATATTTTTGTCTGCATATGAAACAATGCTGTTAGAAAAAAAGGCTAAATAAAACAGGCCAAAGATCTTTTTGTGGAGTTTAACTCACCTAAAAATCCTCATTTTAAACCCACTTAACAATAACTGTAATTATATCAATCTTACTAATGATTATCCTTTTCTGTGGGAGAAATCTAAAAGCATCTCAAAAGTCAAATTAAAATTGAATGTACCCAAGTGAAAAAAAGAAGAGTTTTAATGATCATCTCTTACTTTAAATTTATTGATAATTCACAGGAAGTCCAATTAACTCCAACTATAATCACCTCTTTTGTGGACACAAAGATAAATTAACATACCATGTACTCTTTCTCCAGCTTCTCTGGATCTTCATCCAGGTACGCACACAGACCTTTTAGGATCCACTCTCGTCTGACTTCAGCCGTGTTTTCCTAAATATGCAGATCAGAAAACAATGAGAACAACCGCAAAAATCCAGCAGTATACTATAGGGTCACATACTTGAAAACTTAAATTCAAATGAAGTCACAACGAAAGTGATCAGTGGCTTGCAGCCTATTTGAAAGATCTTTAAAATTGTTATTCTCCTTTCATTATGCCATGACTAAAATTAAGTTTAACATTTTATTTAAACTTCTAACTGAAGCTGTCACCTAAGAAATATTTATGTCTGAAACAAGGGTACAGTATAGAGGGATATACTGTGAAAAATCTATTTCCTCTGCCTTCTCCCAGTGCTAGAAACAACCAGTCAGTGGCAGGAGAGTTTTCGTGCTGTCAATCACAATCTCATGTTGCTGCTCATCCTTCTTCCCCCTTGCTCTGTACTAATCTGTAGCTAGCATAGGGCTGATAGCAGCTCATATCTACTAAACAGAGAGAGACAACACTCCTTACAGTTCCACATCCCCACGCAAACAAAGACAAATAAAACTGACTTGCCAAATACAAGTTTAGCTGAACCCTTATAATCGCTCTAACACTAGATTCAGTCATTTTAGATCTGGCAAAACTTACCATTAGCCACTGCAATCTAAAACTTGATGGCCGATGACCCACTTTACCAGTGCTTATGTAGGTGGATAACAGACAGGTGATGTTCTGAAAGAGATCAGATTTTCAAACATTAAAATATGTAATTCACCCTGAGCAGAGTTGTATCTGAACATTCAAACTTTTAGTACAAGTCTCTTGAATGCATCATGAATCAATCAATCAAATTTTATTTGTACAGCACATTTCAGCAGAAAGGCATTTCAAAGTGCTTTACATAATTAAAAACAGAAACACAGAGTCATGCAACATTTAATAAACAGTGAAACAGATAAAAAGTAAAGTCAAAAACATTAAAAACATTGAAGACATTAAAACCGCACTAAGCCTAATTTAGCTATAAGCAACTCTAAACAGGTGGGTTTTAAGTTGAGATCTAAAGGCACCCAGTGTTTCAGCTGTTCTGAAACTGAATATAACCACTGGGCACATGCAAGCATGTATGTGCAGAACAGTGGTGAATTGAACATGGTAGAAAGCAATAAAAATATAAAACATAAAAATCAAAACAAAAACTTCAACATTTCAAAATTAAACCGATAAACTTAAAAATTGTTTTTGAACCACAATTATTTATGGAAAAACAAGTACAATAACAAAATACATCTTTAGAGCAGAGGAATATATGTATTTAAAAAATAAGAAAGCTCAAGTCTGTTCATGGACTACCATAATAGGAATAATGGACAATCCTCTGAGTGTTTCAGCCAGAAAAAAATACTAGAAATCCATAGTTAGAAGGTGGACATTTATGTGGACATTGCAAGCACATTTAAAGTTCTAACAGCAAAGGTTTCCGCAGGTTCCTCTGACTCAAATTTAATACTTATTATTATTAATAAATGAAGAATCTGTATTACGATAGAAAGCCACAAAAGTGTGTGTGTATCCAATGTCCACTCTGCATTTACCTACATAATAACAGTACTGAAATAAAATAATAATAAAAAAAACATTTAAATAGATTTATGTTTGGCCCCAGCGTTTAAAATCCACTAAACCTCAGACTTCAGAGTTTGTATGGCACCAGATGCTGAATTTACATCAGTGCAACTTTTTTCCAGGGAGTTTTAACAACCTGAGGAGGAGCAAAACTGTGACATTTATGGGGTCCGTTTTTTGTCTTGACAGCAGCTTTGTGATCCTTACACTGCTTCATGTGATGTTAGCATGATTTGAGTACATCAATTACATAGAAACGTGACCGAACATAGAAAAAAATGTTTTTTAACAAGTCTGATGATTTTAATTTGCATCTTTTTATTTCGATTTTTATTTTGATTTAGAGGGATGAAAATAGACTGAATCTTACCTTTTTCAAATTAAGCAGATCCAAATCAGGAATCTTCCCGCTTCTCTTGAAAGAACAGTTTGAAGTTTTCCCAGACACAAGATCTCGCGTGATCTCGCTAGCATCTCGCGTGATCTTCCGTAATTTCGCTAGCATCTCGCGTGATTTTCCGTAATCTCGCTAGACCATCTTCAGCGGGAGATTAGTCTGACTAAATTGAATCACGTTGTCTCAACTTGAATACATTTTATTAACGCTAGGTTGTTGAATTTTATGTTTATTTGACGTGATTTTATCATATTTGCCTTTGAAACATAAAATAATTCTGTTAAACATGTTATTTTTTATAAATGCAATAACCACTTCAATTCAGTTGTGCTTTGACATGGAGCAAGCAGGAAATGGTGCAAATGTTAGAAAAACGCTGATTAATTACCAGCTAACCATCACTTCATGTGATGCTAACACATGTTAGCCACTGACATGAGTACATCAATTACATAGAAACAACCAAACATAGCAACACTGATATGTGCACAATCCTGCCAGGAGAATTTAGTATTCTCTAAACTGCAGCTGGCGTTTTCCTGGCACAAAAAACTATCATCTCGCGGGGCCTCGTGTGATTTCCCATGATCTCGCGGGACCTGCCGTGATCTCGCTCGTCGCCTCCAGCACAAGATCAGTCTGACTATAATGAATCGTGTTATCTCAACATGATTCAATTTCATAAACGTTAAGTTGATAAATTTCTTGTTTGTTCAACATGATTTTATCACGTTTTTGTTTAAAACATGAAATTGTTGCGTTAAAAGTACATGATATTTTTTATTAATGTAATAACCCCCTAAGTTCATTTTTTAGAGTGTAGTATTTAAATTGTATTAAAGCACAATATAAAGTGTACTAAGCATACTTCAATGTACTTTTTTGGACAACTTAAGTTGCACACTTAGTATACTTTAAGTATGTTGCTTTTTATGTAATATAAACATGCTTGATTAGTATATTCTGAGTGTACTATTTGTGTGATTAAATTACATTTGAAATATATTTAGAATGTATTTTAAGTATACTGGCAATACATATTTTATATATTAGTAGTGTGATTACAGTATGCTATAATTACACTTTTGGTTTATTATAATTGCTAATGAAGTACACTTTTTAGTTACTTAATGTCTTTTATTATTTTGCTTTGCCACTTTGTACATTGCATGCTTCACACACACTACAGTACTGCAAACACATCAGGCTACAGAACACAGAAGGATCAATTACAACACACTACAGGTGAAACTAATTACATTGTGCTTTCAATATATTATCATTTTGGTAACACTTTATTTGATGGGGTGTGCATAAGACTGACATGACACTGTCATAAACATGAAGGACTCTATGAATGTCTGACTGTTGTCATGAAGTGTAATTTGGTAAATAATGACATTTTTAATGCAAAGTTACTTTAAAACTTGGATTAAAAATCAATTAAAAGTGCCAACTTCGCATTAGTGTCATTATTTACCAAATTACACTTCATGACACCTGTTAGTATGTTCCTAACAGGTGTTTACGACAGTATCATGTCAGTCTTATGCACACCCCGTCAAATAAAATGTTACCCACATTTTTCAAGAGTACATTGCCAATATACTATAACAAAATTTTACAAATTGTCAATACATTAAAAGTTTACAGTCAACATGCTTATGAAGATTAGCAGAATAAAACAATAGGTACACTTTAGAGGAAATGTGAAAAATATTTCACCAAGGACAGAGTATTGTTTTAATACAATGTCACAGTATTCCAGTATTACTGCAGACATACTGACATTTCTCCTTCCTAAGAACAGTGAAGATCAACGACAGAACATTCCCATCCACTGCACTTTACAGAAACCTACAAAAAATAACAATAGAGCAATTAAACCGAGAAAGCACTTGTATTTTAAAGAGTACAGAAAAACAGCAAAGAAAAAAGTAAGACAATATTAGGATGTTGTGGACTCGCCATGTATGTGACATCATCAGAAATGATGATGATTGGGAACGTATGACTGGAGTGGAAAGACATTTCTGGGTGTCTTCTTTGCCTCTTTATGTTAGAAGTAGAAAAAAATAGTCAGCAATATCATAGAATCAGTTGATGTTGGCATTTAACTATGAAGCTGTTTTAAGTGTGGATTTAAAGGAGACAATCCATCCATGATCTGAACATGCTGATCCTTGCAGGGTAGCGAGGGGGGCTGGTGGTGCCCATTTTCAGCAGTCATCAGCTGAGAGGCAGGGTTCACCTTGGACAGGTGAACATCCACCATGAAGATGATGTGGAGGTTCATCCTCAGAATTGGTTGTTGATCTGATGGAGCCAGAGCTTCTTCTGAGACAAAGTCTTTAGGTTTTCTAATTCCTGATCCCTGGCTTCCTCTTTCATCTTCATTTGCTTACACTGTAAAAATATGTTGAATGTAAAAACAATGATAAACGAGTTATAACAGCAGCCTCACAATATCAAAGTCTCTTTGACATACTGAGCTCAATAAAAAACCATGTCAAGTTTATGAAGAATACTGTATTAACCCTCATGCGATCTTAACATTCTATTTGCTCCCCTTGTCCTACGGGTCAAAAATGACCCGCTCTAACAAAAGCCCCAAAATAAAGCGGCTTACTTAAATTTGAAATCCAAAATCTATTTTGCATGATGAAACAATCTTGTTATCAATTCAACTGAATTTAATTCATTTATATCATGGATTTTTTTGTTACATATATAATACAAAAAGATGATCAACAGTATTACACTTTTTTTTTTTTTTACAACAAACCAACTGTCATAAGTTTTCTTTTACAGAGTAAAGGTTTATTATTGTAATTATATAAATGTGAAGTAATTACTGCTGAATCAGCTATACTGAAAGGGAAAAAAAGTCAACAATCGGTAACTTTTTTGTCAATAGTTCATTCTTTTATACTGTTTGGGGTGTCAATTGAAAATACTTCTCTCATACAACATCCTTCAACATGAAATGTTGAAGATCTTCAACATGAAATGTTGAAGATCTTCAACATAAGAACATCTTCAACATAAGATGTTAACCATAAGATGTTCAAAATCTTATGTTTAACATCCTGCAAAATAATTTTGCAGGATGTTAAATAATTTTGCAGGATTTATGTACATCTTTCAGATCAAGATGTTCAAATTCTTATGGTCAAGATTTTGAACATCTTGACCATAAGATGTTCAAAATCTTATGTTTAACATCCTGCAAAATTATATAAGATGTTCAACATCTTGTGTCAGATAGTATGTCAACATTCACACATACTGTCAACATTCAGTGAAAACATCTACTCACGGCTTCAGCAAGGTATCAACTAATGGAACTTTGATTTAAGGCACCTTTACATCCGCTATACTGAATTTGTTTTTATTATATCTGAGATTGTTTTTTGTGTTGTGTTTGGGTGTATAGGTGTGTGTGTGTGTATGTATTAGAGACAGTTTCTGTGTGACCTTTTTACTTTTTTCTGCTGTTTAAATTGTTTTATAATTCACGAGTCAGAAATGACCCATAAGACAATCCTTGTACCCTAGTGGTGTACATAGGCCTGTCGCGATAAACGATAAATCAATTAATCGTACGATAAATTAAACCTATCTACCTCATTTTAATTATCGGCTTTATCGTCTCTTCCTGCCTTTTTTCTTTCTCCTGATGACACTGAATGAAAAAAGGCTCAACTCCGGTGCTCTCCACTGACCAGCAAATGAAGATGAAAGAGGAAGCCAGGGATCAGGAATTAGAAAACCTACAGACTTTTTTGTCTCAGAAGAGGCTCTGGCTCCACCAGATCACCAACCAGTTTTTGCTATTTTTCTGTACTCTTTAACCCTTGTGTTTACAAATGGGGTCCAACCGACCCCACACCCATATCATTTGTATCATTTGCCTCAGTCCTCGTACGTTTGCCTCAGTCCTTGCACGCACAAGGGTTAAAATACAAATGCTTTCTCTGTTTAATTGCTGTATTGCCCTTTTTTGTAGGTTTCTGTAAAGTGCAGTGGTGAAGTGACTGGAAATGTTGTGTCGTTGATCCTCACTGTTCTTAAGATGGAGAAATGTCAGTTTGTATGCACTGTAATACTGTGACATTGTATTTTTTTCACATTTCCTCTAAAGTGTACCTATTGTTTTATTGTGCTGATTTTCATAAGCATGTTGACTGTAAGCTTTGAATGTATTGACAATTCTGTTATAGTATATTGGCTCTTGAAAAAATGTGGGTAAGACTTTATTTGATGGGGTGTGCATAAGACTGATATGATACTATCATAAACATGAAATAACACCTGTTAGGAACATACCAACAGTGTCATGACGTGTCATTCAGTAAATAATGAAAATTTTAATGAGAAGTTGCTTTAAAAGTTGGATGAAAGGTTTTATGTTATGTTTAAGACAGTGTCATGTCAGTATTATGCACACCCCATCAAATAATGTGTTACCAAAATGGTAACGTATTGAAAACACAATGTAATTCGTTTCACCTGTAAAGTGTGTTGTAATGGATCCTTCTGTGTTCTGTAGCCTGATGTGTTGGCAGATGTCTGTATGAAGCATGTAATGTAGAAAATGGCAAAGCAGAATAATAAAAGACATTAACTAAAAAGTGTACTTTATTAGCAATTATAATAAACCAAAAGTGTATTTGTAGCATACTGTAATCACATTACTAATATATTAAATATGTATTTCCAATATACTTAAAACTAAATTTTAAGTATATTTAAATATACTGCTCAAAAAAATAAAGGGAACATTTCACTTTAATTTTGTGTGTGGCTCCAAATCCAGTCATCCATTGGTTAATAAATTTGATTTCCATTGATGATTTTTGTGTAATTTTGTTGTCAGCACATTCAACTTTGTACAGAACAAAGTATTCAATGAGAATATTTCATTCATTCAGATCTAGGATGTGTTATTTGAGTGTTCCCTTTATTTTTTTGAGCAGTGTATAATTCAAGCACTAAAGTAGTACACTCAAAATATACTAATCTAGCACATTTTAATACATAAAAAGCAGCATACATAAGTGTATTTTAAGTGTATTTTAGGTTGTTCCAAAAAAGTACACTTTAAATTGTATATTACTACAATTTAAATACTATTAAAATACACTAAGCACAAAAAAGTTGTTCCAAAAAAGCACACTTTAAGTATATTAATCCTAAGTGTACTTGAAGTATGCTAAAGTATGTTAAAATTTAACAGTATTGTTTTACCACTACCCTGCAGCTATTGCAAGGAGGATGGTGACTTGGAGAAATGGCCACAAATAACCCGCACTAGCAAATTTAGCTACTTCACTGACTGCTTCGGATTTCATTATCCACACAATGAAACGAAGACACATAAAGCATTTTGGGTTCTCTCTTCAAGTTTAGAATTTTTTTTAGGCAAATTCTTTTTGTTTCCTTATCTGTTGGTAGGCAATGAAAACTACCGCTTATCACAGAAATACTGCCTTTTTGTTTCAGGAGCACGTTCAAAACACCTGTTGCTGCCACAAATTAAATTTGGTCTGATTATTAGGGTACAGCCAAGAACATAATTGTTACCCGAGCTCCGCAAGCGAATCTTTCAGGGCAAGTTGCTCTCTATAACAGGTTAATAGGTGATTCAGTTCGGTTCTAGTCCAGTGGGGAAAAAGATCATAAACTTTATTATTTTTTAAATTCAAACGAAAAATAAAATTCACATCACACCGAGCTAATATTATGTAGTTCTGGTGTTTTGCACTGTCAACACAAAACTGCAGCTCAAAACTCAGACCAGCTTCTCTGCTTTTCTCTTCTTTATTACTGTCAGTTTTTCCGAGAAACGAGTTGTTAGCAGCACTGCTAATTCACGGTCATTCCGTTTCAAAACTTAACACTGTGTTCCTGTCATCCCCTGTGATTAAACTCACAATTACGATCCTCTGTTCTGAGCATCTCTCAGATAGCAGACGGTGTGTCCGTAAACAAGTTTTATAATAACCGAAAAAAGAGATGGAGCTTCTATCAATAATGTAGATTAGCAAAAAGCCCTACAAATTACAGTGAAATACTGCTACTTCCGGTGGGCGCTGGAAGTAAGACCCATAATTGTTTCCACAGTAAACCTCTCAGGAATAAGGTGGATATGGTCAAAAAGAAAAAACCTAATTGCTGTTGGTGGCCCCCTAGTAGCCGCGGTAGGTCATGATTCACCGGTAATATGCAATGTGCAGTGAATAAGCAAACCTCCCAAGCATTGGTGGAATATAAGTTAGCAAATCAATGCTAACTTATAGGGAGATTGAACAGAAAGAGGAAGAATAGGAAAAAAAGCTGAGAAAAAGGTATGTTTTCAATTCTCTTGGTAATGTAATGTTTATCAAAAAGATTTGAGAAGCTGCTAATTAGTGTGGTAGTGACCTTGAATGATCCAGTTCAACAGGCAAACATTTATGCTAGTACCTTTGTATTTGTGTGAAACTGAGTTTTAACTTTAAATGAGTTGACTCTTGCGGTTGGCCCTACATATTTCTGAGTTTTTGGGGGGTTTTTTGCTTCAAAAAGATGTGTTTGATTGTTAGACCTTGTCAGACAAGTGTACTGACTTTGATAAAGCAGTATATTAACAAAACACAGTGAAGTAACAGCAGCAGATAACATTATTCCCAAATCCATCACTGATTGTGATGGATTTGGGAGCACTGAACCTGAAGCGGTCCCACTCTTCCTTAAACTCTGGTGCCTTGATTAAGAATTTTTTTTCTTTTTTTTTTTTTTTCCGTAAAAGCCAAAATTGGACCACTGAACAGTCTGGTCCTTTTTCTCCAAAGCCCAGATAAAATGCTTCTGATGTCTCTGCCTCAGTGGTGGCTTAACGCAAGAAATTGTACAGTTTTAGTTCATATCCTGGAATTGTTTTGGGACTCTTGAAGTTCTGGCTCCAGTTGCAGTCCAGTCTCTTTAGTTTGCCTTAAATCTGAATGTACTTTTCTTCACAGTGCTGGAGGATGTCAATAACCATTGACAATCTTCAATAACAATTGTCAATAACAATTGTCAAGTAGCCGTTTGATTTTATAGGCCACAACATGGCCATGACATCACAGTTCTGTAACAAAATCTCTTTTTATGAGACTTGCATAATATTGTAATTATGTTTTTTATAAGCTTTAAGCCATAACTAAATGCTACATATCACTGTGTGTAGTGGATTTATATGAGTTTCATTTTTGATTTACTAAAACACATTACATTATCAATAACATTCTAGCTTATCTATTCTTATTTCAATTCAGAATTTGATTCTGGAAAATCTATCAAGGTAGAACTTTGGTGTTGAGCTTCTGTGTTGTTCATATATGTGATGAAATTTGCCTGCAGTCGTGGCCTGAGGCTATGGCTGCCCTAGAGACAAAAGAAGATGGACTGCCACCATCATGTTTAACCATCCTTGACACATCACTGCCCTTATTGTGCCTCTCAATCTGAACACTCGCACACAGACGCACTAGCAACAGCAGTTCAGTGCTGCAGTGCTGGAGCACCATCTGTCAGCCTGGTGTCAAGTGGCCCTTGTCTCCAATGATTATGGGAGCTCCTGCTGCCTCAGGTGGTCCAAGGACCAGCTCAGGGGCCAGGCCAAACCATATGGTCTGTGGGGCATAAGGGAAACCCAGGGGAGAAGCTCTCCTCTGCTGCTACTGGAGAGGATATGAAAAAGCCATGTGTCTATGACTGACTGTTGAAATGTTTCAGTCAAGGCTGATATAAAAGTAAAGGGTCTGACAGACGTCATTCAGTTCGTGAGAAAAGTCATGGAGGACAAGGAATAGAAAGAATAAGGAAGAGAGTCACAAAGGTCAAAATCTGGGCTCTTATATAATTGATCAGAATTGAATCTGATACTAGATGTGTTTGGAAAGTTACATAAAATCGCAAAAAGTTAAAAAAAATGTTAAAGGTTTGAATCAGCTGTACTTTCGTTCCCCCCCATTCATTAAAGCCATAAAACCAACATGTACAGATTATTTCTGAGGTATGTGAAAGTAGATGAGTCAGACACAGAGAAAAATCTGATTTCCAAATGCTTTATTAAATAGTGTTTTATAATCAAAAGCATTGTAATTTTAAGCATGACAAGATGCTTGCTTATTATTTAACCCTAGTTAATTGTGTGTGTGTGTGTGTGTGTGTGTGTGTGTGTGTGTGTGTGTGTGTGCGTGTAGATTTTGCTTTTTCTGTTTTGGAAAGATGATGCAAATATACACAGTAATTTTGTTATATGATTTTTTTTCAAATTGCTGAATGTGTCATTTTAATAGTTAGACAAGGTTGTGTATTTCTGGGTCGTTTTCTGAAGTGCATTATGTTATTAAGAAGTTCCTTAAAAATCCAGCCACATTTATCAGTCCCTTTAGTATAGCTGCTTAATGCTACTCAGTGTGATGGGGGAAGTAGATGGTATCCTCTCCATCAGCCAAAGGTTAGTGTACCCTAGACAAGTTGCCAGTTCATCACAGGAACTCTTCAGTGGCACACCATAGGGCCAATGTAGAGCACACAGAAACAGAAATATTTTTGCCACAGAAACGAAAGTCTAAAGTTTAAAGAAGTCCACAAATATATAGATATATAAATAAAAGCAGTTCAAAAAGAATTTTAGTATCTATTTTCAGTATTACCTAGTGAACAATACAATCATTGCAATATTTGATGCATATTATGAAAAAAGCAAAAAGTCTTTCTATATCTTTGTCATCTCTTCTGCCATCATCTGTTGGGGCAGCAGCATCAGACCTAGGGACCTAAAAATATATAGATATATAACAACTCAGGTTGTTGAGAGTCTAAAAAGACTCAACAACCTGATAAAGAAGGCTGGTTTTGTTCTGGGGATGACTGTGGACCTCTGGAGAGGACGATGCAATGAAGGATTCTTCATAAAATTAAGAAAATTATGAACACCCTGACCATCCTCTTCATGAGACTGTCTTGGGAAAACAGAGTGTCATCAGTCAGAGGCTTCTTCAGATACACTGCAATACAGACCGTTACAAGAGATATCTCCTGCCAACAACCATAGCTATCAATAACACTTTGAAGAATCTGACTTGATATGAGTTACAGCAATATTTAGTTTCTCTTTAGGATCAATAAAGTATTTCTGAATTAGAATTATAGGAAAGGGATTTATAATTTATTCTTAAACTTGCCAGTTTGCTGGTCTAAATAATTAGCAAATAATGTCTTACATTTCTCTCTTGCTCTCGGCGAAGGCGGACGCTTTTCCCCTCTGCTCCCTTCCTGCCCATGCCTGCCCTGCTTGCTCTGTTTTTGTCAAGTCTTTTTCTATATTTTTGGAGCCTTTCTTTGCACATCATCCAAATCTACAAATTATGGATCTGGTCAACCGGTCTCTCAATGCAATGGATCAAATTTTCTTGATGAGAAGGCTGGGCACAGGAGAGCCCTCTTGTCCTCCGGATACACACGCGGCAGGATTTACCCTGGTTATTCATGATAACAGGATTTCTGCTGTTTGGAGCTTGCAGAGACCTAGTTTATTGACAAATTTGTGACGGACTTGGCCGAACTAGCGACCACTCAGACTGTTGGTGTGGACAGAGATGCAAGTTGAATGTGAGTCTTGCTGAGACTCGCAGGCCAGCTGAGGACTCTAATACTCACTTACAAGATGGAATCAATCTTGGAGAAGTTGGTAGTTTCGGCTCAGTGGAACGACCAAACTAATTTGGATAATTGGGAACTGAGATGTATCGGAGAGACTTTAGGGAAGATTAAAATTTATAATCTTCCCGACCTAAGACATTCTGTTACTGAATTCGCTTTCCCTGTGTCGCCTTGGAAGGACTGCATATTTCCAATCTCCTTGAAGATATGTAAACATAACGCTCCTTCCCACCTCACCCCTTCTGTTAGCCATGAAGCTGTGGAGCAGAGCGCTCCCAAGGACATTCCTCGATAAACAAAACCTTTATCGGACTTGCCGGGAGGCTGAGCAACGTGGTTTCATGGCCCCTAGACGTCACCGCCTTCACTCATGTCTTTGTTTTGCCCTTTGTTTTGTCTGAATATTGCCATCTGCCCTAATGTGTCCTTTCCTCTTTTTCCTTTGGTTTGTTATTTTGTTTGTATTTCCTTTTAATTCATGTAAAGCATTTTGAATTGCCTTGTTGCTGAAAATGTGCAATATAAATAAAAATACCTTGCCTTACCTTACCTCAGGTTAATTATCTTTGTTCAGATTTGTGTGTTTGTGTGTGTGTTTCGGAAACCAACTCAATTTGGTTTTATTTTGACAAGTTTATTAAATGAGTGTGCCCTGTTGTTGAAAGACACTGGATATTTGTGATCCTATTTGCTATCAAATTAAATCGAAAGTAAAAGTTATGATTCATGAATGATGGCTACTATGAGTTGCACTGTACAGGTGTCTATTTCCATTTGTCTATCATATTTGAACAGCATCCATTAGTGGAAAGTGCCCCCTAACATATAAAAATGTTTGAGTGATAAATTGAGCTGTGGTCGAGGGCCTCACAAAAACATTCCAAGGCCTTAAAGTGATTCCTGGTCCACACTTTGAACACCCCTTTAAGTAAACTGGCAAGAACTCTTTGTTACTTCTCACATTATCCCTTTTCTTTTGATGCCACAATTACTACCTCACTGTTTCTCTGATCCTGAGTTTAAATACTTCTGGTAGTTAGTGAGGCCTTTGTGTGCCAGAACACAGGCAGGCTTACACAGATCCGTGAGCAGTAAACAGATTTCAAGTTAAAATTGGTTTATATTATGTATTTTAACTTAAATTATTATGCATATAATATAACTTTTTGGATTTTTATTTAATTTTAATTACCTAGTCTATATTACTATGTAATACAATGTTTGTCTGTATTACAAAGAGGCTTTGTTTGTTTAACAAAATGCAAATATTAGAATCAATTCCATACTCACTTTTTTAAACTTGGGATTAAAAAGTTGTACTTTACCAGTAACAGCATGTTGTTTGATACATTACCTTGAGAAAAATAAATATACTAAACATATGAAATCTTAAAATACTTGAAGCCAGACTACTGTAATCATCTTTATACTTCAAGTTTATTAAGGATAAATTAACTTCAAGCGTGTTATTTTGGAACAGCTAATTTTGTGTTTAATTTAGCTGTAATTAAATTACAGAAAATCACAATTTAAAGTGTACTATGTGTACTATTGCATGCTTTTTTGGAACAACTACAGTTATATTCTGTACACTTTAAATCTAAGGCTTTTTATGTCATATAAACGTGTTTCATTAGTAAATCTTAAGCGTACCATTTTTGTGAATGAATTACATTTAAAATATATTTAGAATGTCTTCTAAATACATAAGAATGATATATTATATATATTAGTACTGTGATAACAGTATGCTCCAATTAACTTTTGATTTTTTTGTAATTGCTAATGAAGTACACTTTTTAACTACTTAACGTATTTTATAATTCTGCTTTTCCACTTTGTACATTGCATGCTTCACTACATATTACAGTACTGCAAGCATATTAGGATACCAGTATACAGAAGGGCGAATTACTTTCCAGGTAAAAAAAATTACTTTGCGTATTCAATATGTTCACATTTTTCAAGAGGACATTACCAATATACTATGACAGAATTGTACAAACTTTCAATATATTAAATGTTTACCGACAATATGCTCAATAAAAATAACTTTTTATCGGTAAGATTGGTAAACTTTAGAGAAAATGTGAAAAATATTTCTCCAAGAACAGAATATTGTTTTAATTCAATGTCACAGTATTCCAGTATTACTCCAGACAAACTAACATTTTTCCTTCCTAAGAACAGTGAGGATCAATGACAGAACATTCCTGTTCACAGAGAGTCAGACAGGGCAGGTGGAAAATGGGTCAGAGGTCATGGAGTCGAACAAATCCTGAGTACCTCAGATCTGTGTGTGGACATGGTGTGTTAAGATCAGAGGTTGCTGCTTATGAACGTTTAGGTTAGCTTTTCATTTTTTCCCTTTGCACATTTACATTTTATTTTACGTGGCATAATCTTAGCTGTTTATAATGACTTTCAACAATTATTTTTATCTGTCACTAGGAGCACATTCAACAAATTTACAGCAGACACAGCAAGTGGTGGAGCAACGTTTGGAACGGGATCCAGGTCAGATTCTTGAGGTACTCAGCCATTGTGCCATTTCTCCAACATCACCTCCTGTCCCTGGCCAGCCATCCTGGAGCATCTACCAGAGGTCCAAAGAGATGATGTCTTCTGTGGTGGAGAGGAAGAGTTCCATGCAACAGCCACCTTGTTGCATTTCAACCCTACCACGAATTACACACTGGAGGCAGGAGTCCTGCGTCTCATCAGTAGCATCTGGAATGACCTGCATGCTCTTGTTGACCTTCCAGGTTAAGGTGAAGACAACAGGCAACATACAGACAGTTTATGTATTGGCAGTGTTGGACTCTGGGTTCTGGCCACAGAGCAGTCATCCCAAGCTGGTGTGTTTGGACAATACAGGACAGATTTCCAGATCTTGTATAGGGATTTATTCCACGCTGAATATTGCTGCAGTGTTGTGTCCTTTTAAAATTTTTAATGCTTTCTGTCTGCATATAAATATTTTGCATATTCAAATTTCGAATACATTTGTTGTGAATACTTCTCATAAAGGGTTTAATTTTTAATATGTGGGTTAGAGTTGCTGCTGACTGACTCATTTGTTAAGTGGTAAAAGGTACAAAGGACAAGTTAAATATATGAATATGTTGGTAATTTTTTTCCTTAATTTATTGAATGCTAGTGAAAAGGAGGAAAACAGTAGTTTGTAGCTAAGCTTATTATGCTTAAATGGTTGATAATCTCACACAGTCTACTCACCTCTCTTGGAGAAAAACTGGGTTATAAATTAACACTCTTGCCTTTCTCTCTCTTTTCTTTTTGAAAACCTGATTTTATATCTTTTCTTAGCAGCATAGTAACTGTGACAATCATTCGTGTCTTCCACTGACTGCTGCTGAACAGCCACTCTCACGTGCTCCGAGGAGGAACGAACCATTTAATGCAGATAGGGGGTGTCCAGGTCAAATATGGAAGTGTGTGTGTTTTTTTTTTTATCTGGGAGTGGGAACATTAAATTTATACTGCTAAAAACAATCTTTGAAAATACAATATGATTAATTTTGTAATTGACAGGGCCCCGATTTTTATTTTCTATGAACAAAAAATAAATAATTAAATTGTGGAGGGCCCCCTGTTGGTCAGGACCCCTAGAATTGTCATCTCTTTTCACTGCTATACCACGCCCCTGGGTACAAGATAAGTTATCAAAACAATGTCACAAAAAAGTATTCATCCTTAAAAGAAAGAGGAAAAATAGAGAAAAAGTCAAGATGAAGGTATGTTTTAATGTGTAATTTGTGGAGCTAATAGAAAATTAGCTTGACAGTGACCTTGAAAGGCCCAGTTCAACAGTCAAACATTTATGCTACAATGTCTGTATTTGTATGAAGCTGAGTTTTAACTTTGAATGAGTTGATTCTCGTGGTTGGCTCTGTATATTTCTGAGGGATTTTTTGCCTTCAAAAAGTGTTTGATGTTTGACAAAAATCATTAAAACTTCTCAATGTTTGACATTGTCAAGCAAAATGTTTTTCCATTAGGCTGCTGTAATGCTCAGAACTGAGGACCCGAAATCTCAGTCAGACACAACGTAAAAAATAATAAGTTCTTTGAGGTTCAGGGTATGGGACAGGCAACCATACCCAGGCAACCTGCTTCTCTGAGGACAGAGAAGCAGGTCAGAGGGTTGTATTCTTGGAGGGGGAGACCAAAGCTGAATAGAAAAAGTCACTAACCTTCTTAGTGTTGTGGAGGATGAGGGGTCTAGGTAGCACAGTGGTTAGCGACAAGTGGCACACCCAGGGAGGAACAGAGCTAGGAGGACAAGGGGTTGGGGCAGGCAGGACAATGCAAAACTTATCTGAGGGTCAGGCGAAGAGCGGTGGTCAGTGCACGGAAAAAGGGTCCAACACGTGCAAGCAATATCAGGCAGACAAAATCCAAGGGCGAGGCAGGAGGCAGAGGTCAAAAGGCAGAAACGGGGTCGAGTCCAGAAAACAGAAGCCAGTGAAGAATCCAACGTGGGCTAGACAAGGCAGGAAAAGCCAAGGGACAAAAAACATGTTCGAGATCGTGGTCAGGTCAGGAAGAAATGCTGGATATCTACTCACACTGAGGCTTTCAAAAATCTGGCACCGTCTGCCTGCCTGAGAGCTGAATATAACTGCTGGTGAACAGGTGGAAGACATGAGCCTGATTGTGCTCCAGTGCAGCAGCATGCAGGTGAACCAGATGAGCTTGATGAGAGGTGAGTACTGAGGAGAAAAACATAGCAGGCAGACGGGCCAGAAACATGACAGTACCCCCCTCCTAAGGTCCGGCTCCCAACGGACCCTTCGGCTGATCAGGATGGAGGCGGTGAAAGTCCCTCAGGAGAGTCTTGTCGATGACAAAATGACCAGGAATCCAGGTCCGTTCCATATCCTCCCAATCAACCAGGTAATGGACGCCACGTCCCCTTCTCTTGACCGAAGGACGTGGCGTACGGTGTAGATAGGGTCCCCATCCAGGAACCGAGTGGGCGGGAGGGGTCTGGAGGCAGGCTCAAGACGAGGTAAGGTGTAGGGTTTGACCCGAGACACATGGAATGTGGGGTAATCCTCATTGAACGGGGCAGCTGTAGGCGGACCGCCACTGGGTTCACAACCTTGGAGATGGGGAAGGGACCAATGAAACGAGGTGCCAACTTCCAACTCTCCACCCGTAGGGGAAGATCCTTAGAAGACAACCAGACCTTCTGGCCAACACGGTAGGTGGGTGCTGGGACACGGTGCTGATTAGCAGATCTGGATTGCACCTCTGACATCTTGATCATGGCCCTCCTGGCTTCCCTCCAGATCTGTTGGCACCTCATAGCTGCAGCATGAGCGGAGGAGACCTTAGCCTCCCTCTCTTGAATAGTGAACACCGGTGGCTGGAACCCATGGACAATGTAGAAGGGCGAAAGACTAGTGGAGCTAGAGGGAAGAGCATTCAAGGCATGTTCCACCCATGGTAGGTTGTGTGACCACCTGGTAGGGTCAGTGTCACAAAGGATATGAAGCTTGGTCTCAATCTCCTGGTTAGCCCTCTCGGTCTGTCCATCAGTTTGGGGATGGAACCCAGACGATAAACTGACAGATATGCCAAGCATGGTGCAGAACTCCTTCCAGAACCGAGAGACGAATTGAGGTCCTCTGTCCGAGACGATGTCAGTGGGGAGCCCATGGAGGCGGAAAACTTACCGCGCCATGATCTCCCCCATTTCCTTAGCGGAGGGGAGTTTTTTGAGGGGGACCAGATGGACCATCTTAGAAAATCTGTCAATGATAGTTAACATGACAACGAAACCATCAGAACTGGGAAAACCTGTGACAAAGTCCATGGCGATGTGCAACCAAGGGCGTGATGGGATGGGAAGGGGCCGCAGCAACCCTGAGGGCAGGCGACGAGATGACTTTGCTTGGCAGCATTGATGACAAGCTGTAATGAACTCCTTAACATCTTTGGTCATTGAGCCCCATCAGAATTGAGACCGGACAATTTGTAAAGTCTTGCTGATGCCTGGATGACAGAACAGACGGGACAAACAGCCTGTCAGGGGGGCACGAGGCTGGAACCAGAAGATCTCGGGTGGCATTCCTGACCTCCTCCTCCAGCTCCAACATGGTCACAGTCAGCCTCACCGAGTCTGGGAGGATAAACTCCTCTGCACCAGCAACCCCCAACTCAGAGGATTCATGAATTCTTGACAAGGCATCCGGTTTTATGTTCTTGGTCCCAGATCTGTAAGAGAGCGCAAAATTAAACCGTCCAAAAAACAGAGCCCACCTTGCTTGTCTGGGGTTGAGTCGTTTTGCTGCCTTCATGTACTCCAGGTTCTTGTGGTCCGTCCATACTATAAATGGTTCCTTGGCCCCCTCCAGCCAATGTCTCCATTCCTCTAGGGCCAGCTTGACGGTCAAAAGTTCCCTGTCCCCTACATCATAGTTGCGTTCAGCGCTGGATAAAGTCCTAGAAAAGAAGGCACAAGGATGAATACAACCATCAGTGGTTCTCTGACTTAGGACAACACCTACCCCAGTGCTAGAGGCGTCGACCTCCACAATAAACTGTCTCGCAGGGTCAGGGGACCGGAGAACCGGAGCAGAGACTTTAGTCTAGAGAAAGCCTCCTCTGCCTGCTTGCTCCACATTAACTGGACCTTGGATGAGGTAATGGCATGAAGAGGAGATGCTACTTGGCTATAATTACGGATGAAACGACAGTAAAAGTTTGCAAATCCAAGAAATCTCTAACTGTTTGCAGTCTGTGGGTATGGGCCATTTGGAGACTGCTGAAATCTTAGAGGGATCCATGATCACCTTGTTGGGGGAAATTATGTAGCCAAGAAAAGAGGTAGTGGTGGTGTGGAACTCACATTTCTCTGCCTTTACAAAAAGATGATTCTGGAGGAGGCGGAGAAGAACCGACCGAACATGGTACTTGTGAGAATCCAGGTCCTGAGAGTAGATAAGAATGTCATCAAGGTAAACAAATACAAAGTGCCCAACCATGTCCCTCAAGACATCATTGACCAGAGCTTGGAAGACTGCTGGTGCATTGGTTAACCCAAAGGGCATGACCAGGTACTCGTAATGACCAGTGGGGATGTTGAATGCGGTCTTCCACTCGTCTCCTTCCCTGATGCGAACAACATGATATGCGTTGCGCAAGTCTAATTTCGTGAAAAACTTGACTCCTTGGATCTGGTCAAAGGCAGAATTCATGAGGGGAATGGGATACCGATTCTTAACAGTAATGTCATTAAGACCCCTGTAATCTATACATGGCCTTTGAGAACCATCCTTCTTGCCTACAAAAAAAAAAAAACACCCAGCACCAGCAGGAGACGAGGATGGGCGAATGATTCCCACCTTGAGAGAATCCTCTACATACCTCCTCATTGCTTGGTTCTCAGGAGCAGACAGTGAATATAAACGCCCCTTGGGGGGTGATGTACCTGGAAGGAGGTCAATGGCAGAATCGTAGGGCCTATGAGGGGGAAAGGCTGTTGCCTGGGACTTATTGAACACCTCCTTCAGATCATGGTACTCAGGTGGCACTTTGGATAAGTTTCTTCGATGGCATTGTCTGGAAAAGAAGGGGTGCAAGCAGAGAGCAAACAGGTAGCAGAGCAGGACCTCGACCAGCCCAAAATTTCCTTGGCCTGCCAGTCAATGTGAGGATTGTGCTTGTTAAGCCATGAGGCCCCCAAAACGATGGGTAGCTGTGGTGAGTGGATAATAACAAAAGTGATCTCCTCCTGATGATTACCACCAAGCGTCAGACTGACCTTTTCTGTGATGAGGTGGGACCGGCTAATATGATGTCCATCCAAAGCTAGAACATTATGGACCGATGAAGTGTGGAGGAGCTTGATGTTGAGGCCCCTGGCGAAAGATTCATCCATGAACTCTGTATCAGCTCCGGAGTCAATGAAGACTGATACCTGGTGGGGAATGGAGGAGACCACAAGGTTAGCAGAGAAAGAAAATGATGAGAAGATGGACAACATGCTATGGCTCAGTAGAACTCCCCTATCCTCTACTGAACCTGCCCTTTTAATGGACACTTGGCCACCATGTGACCCTTGCCTCCACAGTAAAAACATAAATTAAACTGCCTTCTGCGAGAACGTTCCTCCATGGAGATCCTTGTTCTCCCCAACTGCATCGGCTCAGGATCTGGTGTCTCAACTGAGGGTAGGGAGAAGCTTGTGGCTTCCTACCGAGGGCCTGAGTGGCCAAATGGGGCCGATGAGGCCTCCTTGTGACGTCTCTCCCTTCTCCTTTCAGTGAGACGAAGGTCTATCCTGGTTGCCAAATCCTCAAGGTCCTTGAGGGACTTAGGGTAATCTCGAGTGGCCAGCTCATCCTTGATATTTTCATTAAGACCTTGCATGAACACATCCATTAGTGCCTCCTGATTCCAGCTACTGTCTGGAGACAACAGGTGAAAATCAATGATGTAAGAGGCTACACTTTTACCCCCCTGTTTCAAGGATAGTAGCCCCCTAGCTGCCTCTCAGGGAGGATGGGGTTGAAAACCCTGATCAGTTCCTTAGAAAATGCAGAATAGGTCAAACAGGAATCTGATTCATTCTGCCATTCTGCTGTACCCCACTGTTTGGCCTTACCGGACAGAAGTAAGATCACAAATGCCGCTTAAGAACGTTCAGTAGTGAAAGAGGAGGGCTGCAACTCAAAGTGGATCTCACACTGAGTGAAGAAAGCACGGCACTGGTCAGAGTCTCCTTTGAATAGCTTGGGAGGGGTCAGACGAGGCTCCTTGACTACAGCGGGCTGAACTGCAGGGGCTGGTTGGGGAGGTGTCTGTGGTTGTGCCTGATCAGGGGGAGAAGACATGTTACGAAGCGTGGTAATGATCTCATTCATGCCAGTAAGTCAACTGATAGCACTGTCAACATACCAGTGCTGACATACCACAAGATACCACTCTTGTGCTGACGAAGGGTCCATATTTGGCCAGATTTTTCTGTAATGCTCAGAACTGAGGACCCGAAATTTCAGTCAGACACAACGTAAAAAATAATAAGTTCTTTATTGAGGATCAGGGTATGGGACAGGCAACCACCAGCAATGGGACAGGAACCTCTGAGGACAGAGAAGCAGGTCAGAGGGTTGTATTCTTGGAGGGTGAGACCAAAGCTGAATAGAAAAAGTCACTAACCTTCTTAGTGTTGTGGAGGATGAGGGGTCTAGGTAGCACAGTGGTTAGCGACAAGTGGCACACCCAGGGAGGAACAGAGCTAGGAGGACAAGGGGTTGGGGCAGGCAGGACAATGCAAAACTTATCTGAGGGTCAGGCGAAGAGCGGTGGTCAGTGCACGGAAAAAGGGTCCAACACGTGCAAGCAATATCAGGCAGACAAAATCCAAGGGCGAGGCAGGAGGCAGAGGTCAAAAGGCAGAAACGGGGTCGAGTCCAGAAAACAGAAGCCAGTGAAGAATCCAACGTGGGCTAGACAAGGCAGGAAAAGCCAAGGGACAAAAAACATGTTCGAGATCGTGGTCAGGTCAGGAAGAAATGCTGGATATCTACTCACACTGAGGCTTTCAAAAATCTGGCACCGTCTGCCTGCCTGAGAGCTGAATATAACTGCTGGTGAACAGGTGGAAGACATGAGCCTGATTGTGCTCCAGTGCAGCAGCATGCAGGTGAACCAGATGAGCTTGATGAGAGGTGAGTACTGAGGAGAAAAACATAGCAGGCAGACGGGCCAGAAACATGACAGCTACATGGCTACTACATGAATATATCAATGAGGTATTCTAAGCTGTAGTTGAAGATATGTTGTTTGCTGCTGATAATTTATACATCTAAAACAAACAGTATTTTTACATCAACTTGTAAGGTATGCGAAACTTGTTTGAACGCTTAGAATCAGCCTGGTACCGGTCCATATTCTCAAGTGAGAAAGACTCACCTAGTATACATAACATTTTTATCTATTGTAATTAGACTTAAGATATATTAATTTAATCAAGGAATGTCATGAATATGTGTGTATGTATTCCACCTTAAGTTAGGCTGCACCAACTGCAGTTTTCTGGTCATTTGCCGATTACCAATCTTTAAAACAGCCTGACCTGCCGATTCTGATTTTGGCCGATACCAGTTTTTTTTTTTTACTGAAATGTTGCTAAATGTAGCAAGAAAGTCACTGAGTCAGCAACAATGGGGCGAATATTGTTAACTGCAAACATGCAGACATGACCTGGTGGGGCAGTCTGACAGTCAACCTTTTCACTGTGGAGCAGAAGAGGACAGAGGCTGATTTTTAAAACTTTGCTGACGAATATAAGCTTTTTACCATCTTCAACACAGAGCCTCTAAAATGACACACACACAAATTAGAATCTGGATATTTTTCTATAAAAACCCTGGTGCTTTGAGTGTTGAATTTAGTTATGATACTTCTCAGATCTTCATTATTTCTACCTACTTATAGATTCTCAACCATCCAGGACATGGCAAAACCTAAACGATTTAAACATAAAGCAACTTTGGAAGTTAGAATATAATTAACACATAACTAGTATTGAGAGCCACCACAATAAATCAATATGAGGAATTTTATCAAGTGGAGGTACTCATTTAAACTTTTTATTTATAGCCTTAAATTTTTGTAAAGGCGTACCAGAGAATATATCTGTGCCACTGAACCAAGTTCATATCTAAACATTCAAATTTTAGTTTGACTTTTAATAGGTCTTAATAGTTTGCTTACTGAGAAAAAAACATGTCTGAGCATTAACACTTGCTACTCATTTTTGTTCCTGCAGTGTGAACACATTAAAAACTTTTTAAACCACATTTTCAGTTACATTTCACTGTAACTTTGTTGACCTCCCCCAAACTGCTCTCAAAAAAATCTCTTTGCTTATTGTGCCCCCAATAATGAAATGGGATTTCCTTCCTTGGTGGGAGGGAGGGTGTGCACCTTCTGCTTACTTCTTGCTTGTTGCTCCGTGGACAGTGTTCATAGTTGAGTTAATAGTTTACCATTAGGGCATTGACTTAATTGCTATTAAGTATTACAGTGGTGGTTTCTGACATGGACAATATGGGCAACCGCCCAGGACATTATTTTTTTTATGGGTGGCATGAGACCTCCGTGGATGGTGGTGTAACCGGAACCTTTTCTGCGTTGTGCTGGTTATTGAGTGAACAGGCCGTGACGCAGTTTATCTTTTAAAAGATGATTCTCGGTTTATTTCTGACGAGAATACAGACAAAACAATCGTGTTAAAGGCTGCCCGCTCCAAGTCCTCTCCCGCAGGACAACATGACAAAAGGCCTGGGAAACACCTCTCACAACTTACAAAAAAACTAAATAAACATTTTTGTACAACATACCTGACGAGAATACAGACAAAACAACCGTGTTAAAGGCTGGCCGCTCCAAGTCCTACACAAAACAAAAGTATATAACAAAAATTAACTTAATAGATCTATGAATAAACTGAATGTATTTAGATGGAAAAATAAAACGCACACACCTCTCCCGCAGGACAACATGACAAAAGGGGAGGGGCTAAGGGGCACAAACAATTTAAAGACAATATCACAGAAGAAGAAATAAAAGGGAGGGGCTTCAATCTTAAAGTAACACGGTTAAAACAATGACAGAGGTGTTTCAGTAAGATAAGGAACAAGACAAATAATAAAAAAAAGACATTTTGTGATTACACAAAATGTCTAACAAAAAATAACAAAAGAGAATTACAACCAGGTTACAGTGGCACAGAGATGGAAGCAAAGCAGAATGAATAAGAGTTTGAATTGATAATGATATGGGTTAAATTTGCTTCAGCTCTAAGTATTTAATATCTAGGTGTTTTTATGGGAATGTGAATCTTTCAGATCAATTTAAGAAACAACTTTTATCATATTTCACATCTTTTTGTGTCATGTAGCGCGGGTTGCCAGTCTTGGTCTTGACTCGATCTTGACCTCCCATTGACTTGGTCCTGACTTGGTCTCGGATCATAAAAGTCTTGGTCTTGTTTCGATCTCGATACGCTTTGGTCTTGGTCTCGGGTTAGGTGGTCTTGACTACAACACTTCCCCGAGGGTGGATGAGATTCGCCCAGAGTTCCTCAAGGTTCTGGATGTTGTAGGGTTGTGTTGGTTAACGCGACTCTGATGCACTATGGACATCCCCCGATGTCCATATTGCATGAACATCAGGGGAAGTTGGGGGACTGGCAGACTGGGGTGGTGGTCTCCCTGTTCAAAAAGGGGGATCGGAGGGTGTGCTCTAATTACAGAGGGGTCATACACTTAATGTCATGGCATGACCTTGCCATGAATAGACCTCCATGGCAAGGTCTATTCAGGGGTTCTGGAGAGGAGGGTTGGTCGGATAGTTGAACCTCGGATTCAGGAAGAGTGTGGTTTTCGTCCTGTTCGTGGAACTCTGGAGCAGTTTTCCACTCTGAGCAGGTTCCTGGAGGGTGTGTGGGAGTTTGCACATGTGTTTTGTAGACTTGGAGAAGGCGTTAAAACATGTCCCTCGAGGAGCCCTGTGGGGAGTTCTCCGGGAATATGGGGTTCCGGGCCCTTGTTACAGGCTGTTAGGTCCCTATATGAACGGTGTTAACAATGGATGATGTTAAGGACCATTCATTGTTAAGCAATGTTACAGTAAGTTCCACTGTAAGGATTGTTTTTGTTTTGTTTTGTTTTTTTTGCCATTTTAACAACATAGTTAAAGATTATGAAGGCATGGCACATAAAACGGCATACTCAGTTAGCATAAAGCAGCATTATATAAACACTGAAAGCGTTTCATTGAAATATACTTAGACACTATTTACTTACAAATATTATTGCAATGTATTTATTTTGAGATTTAGTAAGGTTTACTAAAATATACATCACAGAACCTATTTAAAAATATTACAAAAAGTATAATTTCAGAAAAGTATTGTTTATATATATTTGTAATATATATTTTTTAAAATGTACATTTAAAATAAATTCAAAGCATATTTTCAAATTGGCTTGTCCAAAGTATAATTTTAGTAATATATTTAATTAGAACTTAAAGTATATGTTAGAAAAATATACTTCTAGAAAATATACCAAAATACATTTTTAAAGAGTATTTGAAGCATGTTTTTAAAAATATATTTATTTTATATTTTTAACAAAAACTTAATAAGTATATTCACTTAATAACATACTAAAATGTATTTCAGAAAAATACAGCATATTTTAAATATATCTAAATATATTATTTTCTCACTAGGGTTTCTTTTCTCTCATTCCCCAATTGTTGAACACATTGCTGATGATGTCATGTCTTACATATGGATACACTGGAAGACAAGTACTGAATAAACAGCTTTATCATACAACATCCTTGCTTTCGGTTTCATGTGTGCACTTCTTCCTGTGATATCACATGGGTCCTTGAATGAATATGGTGTTACAGCTGCAGTCATCTTGTAGACACAACTCTTCATTGATCTGCCGCTTCATCTCTCTGGAATCCTTAATTACATTAAGAAAGAATGTCAAATCAATAAACAAAGAAACTGAGACAGCATTGTTGATATAAGAAAAATATGTTGAATCTGGGACAGCCCAAAGACTGAAAATGAAGGACTACCTTTAGATCTAACATGATCTAAATAGGCATATGTGAAGAGAAGTCAAAAATTGCCATTAGATCTAAATAGACTTATTAATTTAATTATGATGTTAGGAGCTGTAATCTGGTTGATTTCTTTTTTTTATGTATACTTCTTACCTCTTACCATATCTTTCAAACTTCTTTTGAATCTTAAAGTTTTTAACAAATATGAGTTGGTAATATATAGAAGTTTACATGCGGTTTGTGTTAAAAAGAAAAGATACAAAGAAATACAGATAAAAACCGTAGGATCCAGGGATTTATGCATGAAGACAGAAATATGATCTATTTTTACTCTAAAATTATTCAGAGCTAATCTGTAGTGTAGAAAAAACGCGATATATTCCACACTAAACAGTATGTAGCAGTAGGAAACAACAGCAATCATAATTAATTAATCGTAATTAATCACTTGATAACACAATACATTTTTAAAAACCCACAGTAGTTTTTATTTTTACTCACAGTGTGACTTGTTTATACAAATGGAGGGTGTTTTGATTTCTTCTATGAAATTAGCAGTACGTAAGCTTAAAAAGAAGCGTAATGACACTTATTGGTGAACTGTATTTATTTATTTAACTATATACGAAGGATCTAGCTAATTCTTATTTTATTGGTGGTATGAAAATAGGTTTAGCTTACATAAATAATACGGTGTATAAAACGTCTGGGATCCATACAAAAATACCGTTAAAAAGTTACGTTTTGTAACGTTTCATATGGTAACCATTTGAGGGTATATGAACATCAGAGCATCCAATAAACGTAATATCAAACTATCACTTGCATGTAGCAGCGACTGTCTTCAAATTCCAATGCCGATTATTTAATTGCAACAGCCCTGGTTTTAAAACTAATAGACCACAATATTATCAAACTGTGTGTGTGTTTTTTTTTAACCACATTGTGTTACCATATACACAATATGGTAAATAAAATAAAATAAAATAAAATAAAATAAAATGAAATAAAATATGGAGTCGTATACGTTCATTTCATAACGCAATAGCTACGGCATAGTACTTTCGATCTGCATTATCTCACGTATAAAACCAGTGTCTTGTTCCAAATCCGATGCAGAGGTACAGAGGGTTCGCTAACCGCATAGGTAGCTCCCAGACACCAGAGGGCGTATTGGCGTGTTTCAGAGCTGCAGCTGCTTGGCTGCCCAGCTCTGGCCTGGCTGCCCAAGCCAGGACTTTTCAAGCTTTCTGCTGAAAAACCTCCAATCTCCATGCTTTAGTGAGTTTCTTTTATCGTGCTGAATGTGTAGTCGAACCGCTGCTACACAGTTCTCCTTTGGTTCTTGCAATGAATTACTGAATATTTGGAAAGTCTTTTGAAGAAGTTGGAAAAAGTTGCGGTTCATTAATGGAATAGCTGCATCTGATAGATTTCTGCGTATCCGCAGTTAACATGAAATACTTAGGCAACATTGGTTGCATGCATTTAAAGACATTCTGAATATGTTATTATGATGTGCCTACAAAAACTCCATATCAGCATATGTCGTGTCATGTATGACTACGTTCATACATGACACCTTCTGTCTTGTCGTTAATGTACCGATGACAGTCACTTAGAAAGGAAATTTAAAGATTAAAGTAGCCCAAGTGTTCCTTAAATAGGTCATATATTAAAGCAATAAAATTTGTCTTTTTGTGCGGCAAACAACTGACAAAAATCTAATTTAGTACAAGTCATAAAAGAGCAAGGTAAAGCTGGATAACCTATTTAGCAGCAGCAGGCCTACGTGTGTGTGTGTGTGTGTGTAGGGGTGTGTGTGTGTGTGCGAGGGACGAGGCGGGAGGGGGTTTGGGGGTTGGCGCGTGCGTGTGTGGGCGTTCGTGTCTGTACCGGACAGGGTATGCAGAGCCAATCCGCTACTCATGCATATGACGTGCTGATGTCCTACGTCAGCCCAGCCGCTTGCCAGGATCAGAGCTCCACACACACACACACACACACACACACACACACACACACACACACACACACACACGCACACACACACGCACCGGTGGGAACCATACACACACTTCGTCGCTGAGGCTGGACACCAACGCTCCTGGCCCGGCAACGGAGCACAAATCCAGGCTTCCAGGCGCCGCAGCCCGCTGTGAAAGTGGACTTTTCATCGCCTTTCTTTTTCGATATGGGAGACATGGGGGATCCTCCGAAAAGTAAGACACTTGTTTTGGTTTGGGATGCGATACTGATATCACTTAAATTAGGACTTTGGAGCTGTGCTGTCATATCTTAATAAGACTTTTTCTTAGCCCTGTTACAGTCGTTAGTTTTAATAAAATTATAAAAACAATTGTGGCCTAATCCAGGTTAATTCATAAAAATCATTTCACCACGTAATAATAATAATAATAATAATAATAATAATAATAATAATAATAATAATAATAATAATAAATGAACAGCATTTGATGTATCCCATTCTGGGGCTCTTCTTTCAGAGAAGCGACTGGTGTCTCTTTGCGTGGGCTGCGGGAACCAGATCCACGACCAGTACATCTTACGGGTATCTCCGGACCTGGAGTGGCATGCCGCTTGTCTCAAGTGCGCGGAGTGCAGTCAGTACCTGGACGAGTCATGCACTTGCTTCGTCAGGGATGGAAAGACTTATTGTAAACGGGACTACATCAGGTAGGACGGCCGGGATGGGATGGGATGGGACGCCTCTGATGCGACAAGAACTGGAGCAGCTCGGCGATTGGAATTATTGTATTGTTTTCAGTATTTTACAAGATCCATCAGAGATTATTCGGAGTGACTTTGCATCGCGTGGAGTTCTGGTTTCACCGGGTTCATATTAAGATATTGTGCGGTGCTAACAAAAAACTTGTTGAACAACTTACAAAGTGCAGCCTCAACTAATTCTTCATCTTAAGCTTTGGACGATGCACTTCAAAAGACTAAAAAATAAGATAAAAAAATAAAATAAAATAAGCAACCGTTGATAAGCAACGAACAGATCAGCGCAAAACCGCTTGGGTCAAATGGGAATTTATTAAGGCGCCGGTGTTAAAAACATGTGCAGATGACAAAATAAAATTACCCGTGTGACCACACACACACACACACACACACACACACACACACCCACACACACACACACACACACACACACACACATATATATATATATATATATATATATATATATATATATATATATATATATATATATATATATATGCCTCATTTAAACGAATAGGCCTAATATTGTTGATATCACAATTGCTATTAGTAGTAGTAATAATAATAATAATAATAATAATAATAATAATAATAATAATAATTATTATTATTATTATTATTATTATTATATTAAAACTATTTGCAAAAAAAAAAAAAAAAATCCACCTAGACTATAATTTTCCTATTTTGATTTTTTGTTGAATACGTGTGAATGTGTGTGGTTGCCCCGCAGGTTATACGGGATTAAATGCGCTAAATGCAATATCGGCTTCAGTAAGAATGACTTCGTCATGAGGGCTCGCTCCAAAGTCTACCACATCGAGTGTTTCCGCTGCGTGGCCTGCAGCAGGCAGCTTATCCCGGGAGATGAGTTCGCTCTGCGGGAAGACGGGTTGTTCTGCCGCGCTGACCATGATGTGGTGGAACGGGCCAGCCTCGGCAGTGGAGATCCGCTCAGTCCCCTGCATCCGGCCAGACCGCTCCAGATGGCAGGTAGAGTCCCGAGAGTATATCCCCACAGAGGGGATATCATCCTGATCTGAGCTATTATTTTTGTCTGCATTGCGTTCCTTAGAAAACAAACACACAACAACAAAAAAACTAAGTGTGCGCGTGTCTGTGTGTGTGTTTTAGGAGGGCACGGGGGAAGTGTCTCATTCACGCTGTCCAAGTTTGATGTATAGCCTATGCATTGTAAGATAGGTTAAGGGTCCTTCAATCACCGTGAAGCTGCTCCTGATTCTTTCACAGACAAGTGGGTGTGTTCTTGTGGTGCGCAGTGTCTGTAGGTCTGTTTCTTTATGCAAACTACCGTCTGACCAGATCAGGGTTGTTAGATTAGATAAAGCGGATGCTGCTGTCCGAAATAGGCTGCAAAGTTATCACAGCTGGGGGAGGACGGCAATCCTATGTGGCTGTGGGTCCATATTTTATCTGGGTTGTTGCTGTGCATTCGAGACTTTAATTTTTTGGCCATGGACCCGAAAAATACAGACATGTTGTCTACCTAGTTGATATTTATTCTAAGAAAAAATATTGGGGTTGAACTAAAAAACAAAAAACAAAAAGAAAAAGAAAAGAAAAGAAAAGAAAAATATGTATTTTTTAAAACAACAAACACAGATTGTCAAACAATCTAATTTATTTGTTAAATAAATGGCAAAATATGAACTGAAACTCAATTTGCAGGAGAAGGTTAAGCACTGCTAAATCCGTCGACAAACCCGAAAGTTTCTGATGCTCATCAGACCGATCAGCTAACCTGGTCTAATTTTTCCGCTCTCTACTCAATGTTTCCAAACAGCAGAGCCAATTTCAGCGCGGCAGCCTGCACTCAGACCCCATGTCCACAAACAGCCAGAGAAGACCACCCGTGTCCGGACGGTGCTGAACGAGAAGCAACTGCATACGCTGCGGACCTGTTACAACGCCAACCCGAGGCCCGACGCCCTGATGAAGGAGCAACTGGTCGAGATGACTGGCCTCAGCCCGCGAGTGATCCGAGTCTGGTTCCAGAACAAGCGGTGCAAAGACAAGAAGAAAAGTCTGCTGATGAAGCAGCTGCAACAGCAACAACCCAACGACAAGACGGTGAGAGCGCCGACCTGTTGCTGGCACCTGAATGTCTTTTAAAAATGCTGTAAACTCCCAAAGGAAATCGTTTGTCTTCTCCTGCACCAAGAATCCAGTATGTTTAATCCCAGTGCATTCTGATAAGTTAATCAACACCAAGTGGTAAAACTGATTAATTCAAGAAGTTCTTAACTTCAGCGGTTTGTGTTCAGCTTATTTCTAGTAATTGACAGCACGCACGAATGTACGCACCCACCCCTCCCCGCACCCTTCCACTCCTTTCCTCAGACACGCGTACCCTCGAACGCATACCCTTGAGATGATGCTGTAGATATGTGTGAGCGCTGACCATGACCCCTCCATGCAGAACATCCAGGGAATGACGGGCACCCCGATGGTTGCGGCCAGTCCGGAGCGACACGACGGCGGCATCCAGGCCAACCCGGTGGAGGTGCAGAGCTACCAGCCGCCCTGGAAGGTCCTTAGCGACTTCGCCCTGCAAAGCGACATAGACCAGCCGGCCTTCCAACAACTGGTTCGTCGTTTTCTGTTCACTAATAGAACGATTTCTGAAAGGTTTAAAATCTAGGTCGCTTATTTTGGCCTTCAACTTTTTGCATTTTAATATTGACCTACTGGGGTTCCTCTTCTTCTGTTTTGTTTTTGAATTTCGAATTTAACAATTTTATGAAAGAACATATTGCTAATTAAATTGCAACTTGACAATTCAAGCCTATTGTTTGCCATTTGTTCCTGCAGTTGTTGGCATCGCTGTAACCTGTTTGCTCACATCTGATCACTTCTCCGTGTTCTAACATTTTACTTTTTTACTTTTAACTCATGCAGCCAAAAAAACGGTTGTAGCAAAGAGGGCATTCAAATGATATTTTGTTTAATATAGTCTGCATTATACTCCTACAGCCAGATGATTGTCGGAAACCTCCGAGGCGGCTTTAGTTTCCTGCTCGGAATATGAGCTGTGCCGGCCTCTTTCTGTACATTTAATTGACCGTTTAGTGATGCAGCTGAAATTGAGACACTAGTGATGGGTTCCTTTATTCAATTTCTGTTGATTTTTGTGTAATGTTTCTATTGGAATTATTTGAAAAGGGTCCGAACAGCAGCTGGAATATGTAGACTGGAAAAAAAAATCACTGGTTGGTCACTCGTGGGTTTTCACATTTTTTCACTTCAGATAATGTTGTTGTACTTTTGATAAAGTGGGAATTAAGTAATCTATTTTTGGCTTACGGAAAAACGTGGGTATTTGCTTTGGAAAGTTGTGATCCTAAAACTGTTGAGGAAATTGAAACGTCTTTAGATTTTCTCCCCATTCTAAGTGAGTTTAGTTTTGCGCTATTTTCAGTTCAGACAAAATTCTGAACACGGTCCGCTCTGCTCTGTCTAATCGCTGCCTGATGCTTCCTCCAGGTCAGCTTCTCAGAGGGAGGGCCAGGTTCGAATTCGACAGGCAGCGAGGTAGCATCCATGTCATCCCAGCTTCCCGACACGCCGAACAGCATGGTCTCCAGCCCCATCGAGGCCTGAGGACTGGCTGAACACACAGCCCCGACCATCCCATTCCTCCTGACTGGGTGTACTTTGACACTGTGAAGACAATCATGGGATTTACTCCAGCCAACCATCCTAACTTTAACACGGAGTGCAGACGGACGGACATGATGAGCGGTGCTGCCTGCTTTCAGTTGCCAAAAGGAGAAAGAGAAAAGGAAGCGGACCTCTGACAGGAAGCGCAATCTAATTCACGTAGGCCTACTTTCGATATGTTCAGCTTTGAATAGAAAACGATGTTTTGTTTTTTTTAAAAACCGCTTCACCCACACCATGTAGGCGAAGAGATCTTTTGGATCCGTCTGATTTCTTCATTTGACTGATTTCCTTTATGACCCAAAGCCTGAGGCATTTTAAACAAGGTATACCTCTAGTTTGCCACAAACGTGGGACATTTGTGCGTTAGCCTATAGTGTCCGTCCAAGAATAGGCAATTTTTATTTTCCCAAAGACATGTAAATTATTCAGTCAGTTCTCTGCAAGAAATTGTATTGTTTGTTCCCGTGCAACAGAATTATTTATTATTTATTGCCGACAAATTTGCCACCTTTTGTGTAACTTTCGTAACTGAAGTAAAAAGAAACAAAAAAGAAATATGCAGTTTGGTCTTTGGACTTTAGTTTACATTTTAGTTTTTATTTATTCTTTAAAATATTTAATATCATGACAAAAATAAGACTTTTATTGAGTTTTCTATTTACGTAGCCTATAGTAAGGAAAGCGTCTTATTTAGTTAGTTATCAGGTGTAATGTTGACGAGAGAACGACAAACAAACTTGCATTTTTTTTCTTACCATCATTTCGAACTTTCGTTTTACAGCACAACACGTCGTCTTTCATAAACATTCTATCCCCATATCCACGCCTTTCAGAGTGCAAGTGTTCTTAGGCCTGCGGTTCTGATGTGACCGAACTCACATCAGTCTTAGTTCTCCGATGTTTTATACCAAGGATTAGGCTCTTTTTTGTCACCTATTAAAATAAAGAATCCAGTAACAAAAAAACAAAAAAACAAAAACAAAAAACAAGCAAAAAAAAAAAAACCAAAACAAAAAAAACAAAACAAAACAAACAAAAAAAGGCACACAGGCAAAAAAATGCAGCACCACATTACTGAGAACCACCATTTTATTAACATTTTAACCTTTTTACTATTTAAAGGAAATTATTGTGCGCAAGCAAGGGATGCAAGTCTAAAAACGGTCCATGGTAAAAAAAAAAAAAGAAAAGAAAAGAAAAAAAGAAAACACAACACTAATTTATCATGTGTCCTTTATAACCATGTCCCTGACAAGGTTTTCATTCTAATCTGATTAATCAGCTTGTAATGAGCTTCCAACACTTCTGCTTAACAGTTAGAGATAATTAGTAAAAGGTGGAGGAAGTGAGGCTTAATGGAAAGTGTCATGACTTGTAAGTCCAGCTCTAATGTTGATTTGAACATTTCCATGCTGTCCTTTGATCAACACTCGGAGCTTTGTGTTCAGATGAATGCCAGAAGCTACAAAGACACCTGATTTAATGTATTCATCTTTGTTTTCAGATTTGATCACATTTATAATTAGTTTCTTTCAATTTCTAATGTGGTATTGTTAAAAATATGCAAAACATTTAACTCTTTCGTTAAATCAAGAAATTGGTTATATAACTACTTAATGCAACATATTTAAAAGACTTAGTTTCCTTTTGTAGAAGTTAACACAGTCTGTGAAAGCTTGCAAGAAAGATGAAAAGCAGACCATCCAGAAATCCATAAACAAACAGATGCCGAGTTGTTTCAGTAATTATTCATCTGGTCTAATATCTATATTGGGACAAAATCTTCTCACTTAGCCATTAAAATTCACTTTACCTCATCTACACATCACCTCAGAGCTGTCTGAATCTTTGTTCAAAGGGCATAACTGTGATTGTAGAAAAAAATGCTATTTTAGTATGAAAAGAAAAAAATATCTGTGCTAAAGTTGTATGACATCATCACTGTCTCCTTGTGAAATGTCGTTTTCTTTGGTGAAACTTGGTAAATTGAGCTTGATTTAGGTCATAATCCACATGGCCACCAGAGGTTGCTTTTTGAGCAGATACAAACATAAGATCAAACAACTCCACAGGGACCTGAACTATGAAGGATTTAGGGCTTCCAGAGGTTACCTCAGATTTAACTCCAGGCCTGGATACGATACCATGGTATTTTACAGTACACATACCCTGCTGTGGAGTACCTTATGCTGGAGAACAGATATGACTAGCTATAAAAAGAACACCTATTGGTTGATCAATGTTCTTGAAAACTGAGTGGTGATGGGTAAAAAAAACCCCCAAAAAACATTGTGTGTGTTATCAGTGAGGATTTGCAGACCTAGGGGGATAAGGGATAAGGGATGCTGGAGGGAGAATCTGCTTTGAAGCCTTGTCCCTGCAGTCAATTATGCTTAAATGTTTAAGTGTAAACATAATTTAGTATCAGAATAATATAATTGAAGCATATAAGATTTAGACTTAGACTTATTACCTGTCTTTCAGTTAACTCAGTTGTATGTAGTACACTTGTAGTTTAGTGCAATCTTATTTATTTATTTAATTTATTTATTTATTTATTCTCTTATTTATTTATTTATTTATTTTTGAATTGAAAAGGATACTACATCAAAATCTCCTGTCTCCTTCATCTGTGTGACATATTAAGCATACTGTAGACAAGAAAAAACAAGCAAATACCATAAAATAGACAAAAAAAATAGTTAAGCTCAAATGTAGCTAATTATATTGTATTGACATTTGACTCATGTACAGTTAAAAAAGCAAGGAAAGAGAAAACAATATTAAATATGTCCAGCTGCTATTCTTTATGTCATGAATGAAATCACGCCCAAACTGATGTTGCAGGTATACATGGGAAGAAGGTGGGTGAGGGGCCGGGGGGGAGTTCTTTAATTTTAGCTCAGCACATTATATTCTTTGTAATTGTCAGACACTTACAACATTTGTAAAAGGTCAAAGTGAGCAGAAGGAAGGAGTCAGAAATCAGCAGGTCTGTTTGTGGAAATCTTCTGCCAGTGTCCTGTATTCGAAGAGTTTGTATAAATTGCAACTGTTAAAGTCAAAACTTCTTGTAACAACTCCGCTTAACATGCCGATTATAGTTGTGAGCAAATTTTAAAATCAAAATATCAATATTGCATTTTATCCCAGCAAATGAGGTCTACCCTAGCCATTGCAACATTGTCTAAAAACTTTAGACTGTTTTTGGCTAAATTAAAGTCTGTAAAAGAAGACAGTTTGCCTCTTCTGCTTGATGACAAGCATGTTGGATGTAAAATTCACTTTCATCATGAGACTCAGAGTTTTAGAGCAAGTAGGTTCATTATGCAGTTTTATCATTGTCTAGAGTGTCCAAAACAAATGTGAACAAGGGCAAACTGATCACATTATTCCCCTTCCAAAAAGAGACAAATGGCCACAAAAGTAAAGTGAGCTTGGACAATATGGATGACTGCCATTGCACAGGAAGTTAGTTTGTTTGGAAAAATTGGTGTTTATTGACACAAAAGTAATGGGGATGGATATTTTACTGTGCCAAATGTGCTGCAGAATAACTGTAAACCTGCCTGATGGTAAAATCGAAACTCCTAATTTGTACCTGTGATATCCAACTGTGCATTGCGCAAGAGGCCAATGACACCAGGTAATCCAGGTAATTACATTCAGTTTACACTGTGCAATTGCAGTTATGGTTACAACAGCTATATCTATATTGTGAAAGCCAGTATTGCTCTGCACAGCAGGTTGTGACAACAGATGCTGCCACTGTAGCAGCATCAAGCTACGTACATTCCTTCCAGTTTCCATTACCACAGCAAGATGGCCAAGCACCAACCTGGGGGATCAGGATGGGTTGAAGCTTATGCAACTATTGCTGCAACAAATGACATGAAGTATTAGCTTTTGCTCGTTAGGGTGCAGGACCTGTGCCCTGTCAGCAAGCTTTTATTTACAAAGAAGATGTTACAAAGGTATGGAATAAAATATGTCCATGTTAAACAAATAAATTAGCCTTTTCACTAAACTATTTCAATATTTACCCAAACAAACCAATATATATATATATATATATATATATATATATATATATATATATATATATATATATATATATATATATATATATATATATATATATATATATATATATATATATATATATATATATATATATATATATATATACTATACTTCATTTACATGTTTTAGATCCAAAAAGTGTTAACCGTTAGTACAAATAATTATTTTTACATGGATGTTTTACAGTGGAATTATGTTGTTCTAAATGTAGCATGAGTTCATGGGAGTAGTTCTACTGAACATCAATGACAACAACAGTAGAGTGTTATTTTCTTTTCTCACTTCTCCACACTGGTTGACAGTGTTTCCACAATCCTTATGAATACTACCCTGGTGAACATTTTTTTATATATTTAGGTGTATTTTAAATAATCTGTATTTTTCTGAAATATATTTTTATTATGTTATCAAGTGGATATAATTATTAAGATTATATTAAAAATGTAAAATGAAAACATTTTTAAAATATTTTCTAATATTATTTTAAAAAAAGTATTTTGGCACACTTTCTGAAGGTGTAATTTTTCCAAAATATACTTTAAATTTTAATTAAATATATTAGTAAAATATTATATTTTGGATAATCGTTTTAAAAATACACCTTGCATGCATTTGTAAAATTGTCTATTTTAAATGTACATTTTAAAAATATATTACAAATATATACAAACAATACTTTTCTGAAGTTGTATTATTGGCAATATTTTCAAAACAGTTCTTGTGTATTAAATGAACCTTAATAAATCTCAAAATAAATATATTTCAGTAATATTTGTAAATATTTTGTAAAGACTTTCTAATTATTTTTCAATAAAACACTTTCAGTGTTTACATGCATGCTGCCTTATGCTAATGCTACTTAATGCTGTTTTGTTAAAATGACAAAAAATAAATGAACAATCCTTATAGTGGAACTTAAGGATTGTACTGTAATATTGTTAAAACAAAGTAATAAATAATATGTTCATACCTCATAACATCAAACACTGACATTTTATTGACAGAGTTTCTTCAGCAAAAACATCATTGGTCCTTAACACTACATTTTGAAGGTATCCAGCTTTACATCTCTCTGAATATGATCTGTTTTTATCAGTTCTTTAACTAAAACACATAAGCTGTGTTTACTCAATCTACTTTCAGATGTAAATTCTATTAGTGAATGGCATTAGCTTCAGTTCACACACCAGACCAGTTAATGCACACTTTCTTTTTCTTTTTTTGAAAACCACCATAAAAATAACTAGTAGAAGAGGAACAGCATCACCGTGAAGCTGGGAAGGAGAAGAAATGCTCTTCAAATTCATAATTTTTACTTACACAATATCGCCTTAAAAGTAGAGAGCAAATTGATAATAGTTATTAGTTTTGGTAAATTCAAGGTGACCTCCTAGTCCGAGATAGATGATAACACAACAGGACAAGAACTGGATGGAATTGAAATGTAAGTCACGAAAGGGGAGGAAGGCTGCTTGTGCTGGTGGTAAGTTTGCTTAAAATTCTAAAGATCTTAGTTTAATTATAAACAGTGCAATACATATATAAACAAGAACGTTTGTTTCAGAAGTAGTCATTTTATTAATTTTATTGTGACTATTATAATTATTATTATAACAATCATTCAACTTCATGTTATAACTGCATGGAGGCTCTGTGTGTTGCGACTTAATATAGTTTTCTTCATAAACTTAACCTGGTTTTAATTGCCGTAAGCTCAGTATGCCAGAGAACCTTTGATATTGTGAGGCTTTTGTTATAACTCATTCATCATTGTTTTTGTCTTCAACATATTGTTGCAGTCTAAGCAAATCAAGATGAAAGAGGAAGCTAGTGATCAGGTATTAGAAAACCTAAAGACTTTCCTGTCTCAGAAGAAGCTCTGGCTCCACCAGATCACCAACCAGTTCTGAGAATGAATCTCTACAACGTCTTCATGCTTTATTATTTTTTTTTTTCTTTAAAGGTTTTGCTGGCTCCAGTGGCCCCCATTTGAAAGTAGTCTGACAGAAAAGAGGGCAATGAGAGGGGGGGGACATATGGCAAACATTGGCAGGTCGGGAATCAAACCCGCGACCACCCCCACCAGGACCAAGGCCTCCATACATGCGTATGGTCTTCTGCTGCTGTAGTCCATCCGTCTCAAGGTTCGATGTGTTGTGCATTCAGAGATGCTCTCCTGCATACCTCAGTTGTAACGAGTTATTATTTGAGTTACTGTTGCTGTTCTATCAGCTCAAACCAGTCTGGTCATTCTCCTCTGACCTCTGATATACATGTGCCCACAGAACTCCTGCTCACTGGATATTTTCTCTTTTTCGGACGATTCTCTGTAAACCCTTGAGATGCTCGTGTGTGAAAATCCCAGTAGATTGGCAGTTTCTGAAATACTCAGACCAGCCTGTTTGGCACCAACAACCATGCCACGTTCAAAGTCTCTTAAATCACTTTTCTTCCCCATTCTGATGCTTGGTTTGAACTGCAGCAGATTGTCTTGGCCATGTCTACATGCCTAAATGCATTGAGTTGTAGTCATGTGATTGTCTGATTCAACATTTGCATTAATGAGCAGTTGGATAGGTGTACCTAATAAAGTGGTCAGTGAGTGCATTTAAAATATTAAAAAGTATGGACGTATGCACTGTATTTAGTCAAATTTAATTAGTAGGTTGTGTCAAAGTCTGGTATTAAGCAAAAGCTGCTGGATTCTTGACATTTTAGCTAATAAAATATGTAAATGAAAATGAAAACAACTTTCACGAAGAATGATGAATACATTGTAAATTTTTTGTTAATTCATATTTTGACTTTAATAATAACAACAAAAAAAATCAATGTATCTCCAATAACTACTCGCCCCTGCCGGTCAAATTGTACCATTCTTGAATTGCACACAAAATAATTCTAAGAGATTTAAATTGGTCCAAGGCTGCAGCCAAACAGCCCCTCATTTAGAAGCATAGCCAAACATAAATGTTTTAGGTTTCCTTACTTTTGCACCATTTTGTGTGTTTTCAACCTCCAAGATGCTCTTCTATCTGATCAGAGTCCAGTGAAGTTGTGCTGTGTTGTTTGTTTTTGGTAGATTGTACAATTCCCTATGTGCTGTTTAGGTTTGCCACACAGATACTGCTGCCCAAAAAATGATGTCAAAGAAATAAACTAATTTCCAGGCAATTACGTTAGCAATAATGTGTTTGACTTGTTACCTCCAAAGTTGGAATTAGTCACCAGCATAGTTACAGACCATAGAATGGTGCGCAACCATTCAATTTATCTCAGTAACACCTAGAATTTGCTTCCACAACATGTAAGGGAATATATTGAACAGTTCTCTGTTCTCCGTCTGCTGGCCACTACTTACAGACACCTGCAAAGCCATCTGAGGACACACATGAACACACACACGCACGCACACACAGCCCCCTGTGGAAATCCTGCTCTGCTGATAAGCCATTCTTTTGTGGCACTCCTCAGTCAGACTAACTGTTGGGTTCCTGACAGGAATGAGAATCCAGGCAATTCCAGAAACTCTCAAGCAGTAGCAGAAGCCAAAGCGTTAAACACATTCGAGAACACAATCCACACTATACTTTTGACCTTATGCTGAATAAATTAAAAGCTGTTGAAGTCTAACCCAGCTTATAAGCAAAGTGCTTGACTGAGTTGTTATTTTATTGCTTTGTTGAACAGTATCTTGTGAACTTTCATGAACTGGAATGTTGAACTAGCTGTGCGGAAGATGAAAGTTTGTCAGCACTGAAGAAGGTCAAAATGACTTCCTTGACATTGAAGACTCCTTCTAACTCAGGATAAGCAACATAAAATGATTCAGCATGTTTGGCCTACGGCACCTTTAATTTCTTGTGTCTCTACTGCTCTCTTATTATTTTGGGGAAACAGATGTTCTTCTTGTTCTCCAGATGTTTCATCTCACTGATGAATAAAAGCTTTTCACTATCAGTGATTCTTACTGAGGGAAGCACTTTGCTGTCTCTTCATTTGAATTAATGTCAATTAATCACAGTTCACTCAGTCTAGTGCATATCAGGGTAATATAAAAAGGTCCAAGTTAATTTTTAAGCATTCATAAAATATAAATATTCTATCTTGGAAAATAAACATTTTGGATCATAAATATTAATCTTAGTCTCATTTATAGGTGGAGACAATGTGCTATGCAATGTGGATGACCACTGCTGTCATTCTGCTCTGTCTGCATTCGTCTCAAAAACAAGAACTGTTGTATTAAAAACATGTTCATGCAGTGCTGTCTCAGTGGAAAACCTAATATGGCATTATTCATTTAAACCTGGTATTTGTAAAACTGTAAAACCTAATTAGTTCTCCTTACTTAAAATGTATATGCAGACTCGTTGCTTTGGCACATTTTTGAAACTAGAAACTACTTATAAAAAATAAAATTATTTGATTGAAACACTTCCTGGCTCCTGCTTTTTATTTGTTTCTCTGTTCAATAAATAAATAAATCAATTACATGCAAGTCTACACTCTGGCAGAACAGGGTGCTCATGAAAATGAACATACAACTCACTCATGTTGCAGTTTCATGCAAATGTAAATGCCAAATCTAGTTATGAATAGCTCCACAACTATGGAGTCATAATCAGTCATGATCAACTGGCTGCATAAAGAAAGATTTGCAGTTGAATGTTATAACTGTTTGGAGGTGTAGGTCTACCTTTTCACCTTAAACATCTTAAAACTATTTTTTGTGACAAAAAGAGTGGTTTAATTAGTTACTGCCGATGAAGGCCCAATGCATTGTGAGATACCTTGCTGGCCTATCTCGACTGTCACATACGCATTCACATTACTTAACCAAGTTTATTTTTAAAATGTTTTTCCCTCAAAATGCCCATAACTTAAATCAAGTGCTCATTATGAGTAGATGAGAAGTTAAATCCACTTAATTTATTTGATTGAACATTATAATACACTATTCACCCAAAAATTAATTGGATTAAACTGATTAAATTTGAGTGTTTGCAAACCCTTGATCAAAGCCAAGTCATATTTACTCATCTTTTTCAATATTTTTTAAAAAATATTTTACAGTGCTTTGTAAGTCATCCATTCTGGACAACTCAAATCATCTCACACACATTTCATAATTTTGAAACATGGCTTCAAAAGACTTTCCTCACTTTAAGTTATGATTCATACAAGAACTAGTCAAACTATCCATGGGCAGTGATAACTTATGGTTATATACATGCAGAAGACAGGAAATGCACATGATCAAATTCAAGTGCTTCCTGGAATTCAAGACTGGAGGATTGTTTTTTTTTATTTTTATTTTGCTGAGTAGGTTGTAATACCTAGGTGGATGCTGAAAAGTGAACAAACTTAAAATTGTAGGGTTAAAAAACAAGTTAGGAACACTGTCACACAAAATATGATATATTTTTGTCAAAAAGGTAAATGCTACCCAATAGTTCAGTAGATGTGCCAGCTGACATTTTTTTCAGAAGCAAATGATTGTTTCACGCTGAAATAACAGCAAGAAAATGGCTCTGATCAAGAGAAGAGATAAAGGTAACAAATGTGGAACAAAACAGTATGGATCCAAGCCTCCATCGTTCATGGAAGACCATGTTGAGGAAGCAAAAAACAAACAAAAAAAACAACAAAACAAACAAACAAAAAAAAAACACAATGGCCAATTGCTGGCAGTTTTGTACCAACATATTTATTCACAAACTTTACATTTGGAATCCCAATGACTGTATACATTTAGCAGCAAAGTATAGCAAGCTCCCTGTAGTTCCTGCACTACTGGAAGGCTTTCTCTTCATTTGGCTAAAACTATTTAGCCTGTTCTCCTTGAGAACTTTAGATAGAATAGAACATGTTGTATTGTTTATGTTTCATTAAACTTTTCGTCTTTTTATTTGAAATAGGCTGCACCATATTTCAGACCAGGACAAAGGTTGCTTACTTAAAAAAATTCCCTTAAGTTAATGAGGTCCTGGGGAGACTGGAATGGTTGTTACAATGTGGTGCATTCAGAATGACTGCCTTGGTAACAAAGAGTGACAAACTTTGAAAAAGCATATTCACATATATTCTTTGCTGCAAACATACAAACATTTTTGTCATAATTAATACAGATCTAATAAGGATTTTTCTATAAACTTAAAATTTTGTATTTTGACAAAATACTTTTCACATCAAATTATTATAGATGACAAAAACATTTTGAAATATTGAACATCGTTGTTGATGCCAATATTAGTAACATACAGAAAGAATCATGGTAACCTGGCAGATAGAATTCACAAAGTTAAATTTGGAAAGCATAATCAATTCAAATTACAGAGACAGATTAAAAATTGTAGGTTGTATCAGTTGAGCTTGTTGAGCCTTTACAGAGTGGCTGAGAAAAATGCAAAGACAAACTATGCCCACAGTGGTGCCTCTCCTGTTCTGTAAACAAAAGGATCTGGGAAGATGAAGCCAAGAGTAGGACAAAAAGCGCTGATAACATACCCTAGAGATCTCTTTGGCTCCGTGACTCTACTCAGAGCCGAGGGAGAGCTGGAACAAAAGCAGCACTGTACCTGGGCAGGGTGTAGGCAACAATGCTCACCCTCTGGATGAGACCACATTTAGGTTGGATCGGAGATGAGCATGCTATCTAAAGCTTCTCTCACACATGCATTGCCTCTGGGCTATCTGGTGTCTGGCTCCCCAAAGCATCACAGGTAAGGTTCTAGTTGTCTCTTGCAACTTTTAAATGGCAGTTTAAAGCAATAAATGATGATTAATCCTGTCAGTAACTTTAGGTTGAGCTGTTAAAGGAAAAAAGAGAAACGTGTTATCCTTTTGCTCAAAAGGGTGACAAAATGAAGTAAGTGGGCACAGAAACTTAAAAAAAAGCAAATTATTTAAGCCTGATCTGTCAACACTGGTTACACAGTATGACAGCATGAAAATTAAGATTTACACAAGAGATGTGTGCTGAAGCTTTCAGATTTAAAGGGGTTACCTAAGCCTCTTTGAAAAGTTTACCCAGGTTAACCAGGTAAAGTAGCATTTAGGTGCAATTTCAGGTAGGACCACCCATTTCTTTCATGTAGGTCCTTAAACTAAACTCACCTAAAATTTCAGTTCAAGTTTTGCTACATATCTCTTTGTTTATATAAAAATGATCTTGAATCCAGAGGTTATGTTTGCATCTTTAGTGGACTTAATAAAAGGAAACTAAAACAACATATAGATTCAAAACAAAGTGACAGTCAAAAGATTGCGTTATAAAACAGAGAAAACATTGTATCTGAGGTGCCAAATTTCTACAATGAGCAAGTGCTTTCATTTTTTATAAACTAACGAGTTAACAGCCATTCAAGAGGCACAATGGCTTAATTTCTATGTTTATTGGTGCAGACAGTTGTGGTTTCTGACATGAACAATATGGAAAACCTCCCAGGGCGTTCTCTTGTTAGGGGCGACATGAAACCTCAGCAGATTGTGGCATAGAGATAGAAGCAAAGCTGGACAAATAATTTGAATTGACAATGATATTGATTAAATTTATTGATTAAATTTATTTAATATCTAGGTACTTTTATGGGAATGTGGATCTACTTGAGAAGCAATTTTGATCACATTTCACATTTTATTGTGTCATGTAGTGCAGAGCGCTGGTCTTGGTCTTGACTTGGTCTTGAGTTAGGGGGTCCTGACGACAACACTGAGCTTTATATAGTATCATGTGCTCACAGCTGTATACGAGATCTAGCTGATCTAGAGCAGGCGGTGGCCTGCTTGAGGTCATACAACTAGTCTTGTTGACTGAGTTCGGTTCTCAATGGCTTGCTCAAAAGCTCTTTTGTAGTAAAGGGGTGTCACCTAACCTGTCAAGTCTCCCATTTTTTACAGTATTTTTACCCCTCTTTCCCACCGTGCTCCTGTATTATCATTTTCCCTTAAATATCCTGGACTGTGCCCCCCGCACTCTCACGTTAGTTGCTCTCTCCCAGCTCCAACTGTACAGAGTATGCCCTCTCTTACAATTGTCTCCCCATGCTCTTTCATTAGTCTCTGTTCGCTCCCCCACCTGCTCTTTGACGCACAGGACATTTTCTGTATTCTCAAGTCCATAGTTTCTCCACACATACTGCTAAGAATTAACAAAAAGTTCAATCTTCAATCTCATCAGACCAGAGAATTGTCTGGTCTCATAGTCTGGGAATCTTTCATGTCTTTTTTAGTGAACTCTATGCAGGCTTTCATACTTCTTGCACTGAAGATAGGTTTTCATTGGGCCACTTTGTCATAAAGCCCCAAATGATGGAGGGCTGCAGTAATCGTTGACTTTGTGGAACTTTCTTCCATCTTCCTACTGCATCTCTGGAACTCAGTCACACTGATCTTTGGGTTCTACTTTACCTCTCTCACCAAGGCTCTTCTCCCATGACTGCTCAGTTTGGCTTGACGGCGAGGTCTAGGAAGAGTTCTTGTGGTCCCAAATTTTTTCCATTTAATGATTATGGAAGCCACTGTGCTCTTAGGAACCTTGAATGCTGCAAAAATTATTTCGTAACCTTGGCCAGATCTGTGCCTTGCCACATACAGCTCTGGAAAAAAGTTTGAGACCACTTAAAATGATCAGTTTCTCTGATTTTATAGGTATGTGTTTAAGTAAAATGAACATTGATTTTTTATTGTTCTACTGACAACATGGATCCGAAATTCCAAGCAAAACTTTAGTATTCATTTGCAGAAAAGGAGGAATGGTCAAAAGAAGAAAAAAAGATGCAGTGCTTCTAGACCTCAAATAACCCAAAGTAAACAAGTCCATATTCATGCAGAAACAATACTAATGTTTTAATTCAAGAAGAGATCAGAAATCAATATTCAATGGAACAACCATGATGTTTTCAATGGGGTTCAGTGCAGTGGTCTCCCTCACAATTGGGGATGTTAGGTTTCCCTAAAAATCAACATGGCAACAACCAAACAAAGTAGAGCAATTCACAGTGGTGGAGAAAGTACTCAAAAAATGTACTTAAGTAAAAGTACAAATGAACAGACAAAAATGTACTCAAGTAAAATTAAAACTACCACATTAACATTTGTACTTAAGTAAAAGTAAAAAAGTACTGGCTTTTAAAAATACTTAAGTATTAAAAGTAAAAGTACTTGTTGAATACATAACCTAATCCCTAATACAATATCATTAAGTGAACCGATCGTATTTAATTTTAATACATTAGAAATGTGCCATTTTAATGAACAATGTCACAGATAAAGCATGTTTTTATTATGTTTACTCTCTGTAACATAGTTTAGACTTAGATATGTGATTCTATTCATCATAATTTCAGGGATGGAAACATCTTGTCTCCTGTCTTAATATAGCATGAACTTCACTTTTTTTTGCCATTAGTGGCTTTTATTTTTAAAGAAATCCAACAGAAAGGGGATGGAAAGAAGGTGGGTGGGGAGGACATGCAACCGAGGAGCCACGTAGCAGAGTTGTAGTCAAGACCCCCTACCCAAGACCAAGTCAAGACCAGCACCCCGCTATGTGACACAAAAAAATTAAGTTTTACCTTCAAAATTGCTTCTCAAATTGATCTGAAAGATCCACATTCCATAAAACACGTAGATATTAAATACTTAGAGCTGAAATAAATTTAATCAGTAAAGATTCGCCCAGAAGAATCGGATCATTCCTGAATGTCATCAATGCAGACTTTGGTCACAGCGTTGTCCCATATTTGCGACACCTCCACACAATAATTCAGCATGAGTGACAACTTTTTTCATCGCAGATGCAACGTGTCTCTCTGTACAGCTAGCTTTGCTAGCATCACGTCCACAGATCTTACCTTTCTTTAAGCTTTCCTTCCAAGTGACGCTAAAAGTTGGACGAAGTCCCACCGTCTGTGAAAGCGAAGCGCTTCTCATTTTACATATCGCCATATCTTATGATTTATGCAGCGCTATTATATTACTGACGATCAGACAGACATCTTCTCCCGCTCAGAGGAAACCACTGCGCATGTCTGGAGTTCCGCGTGCGAGTAAAAGGGGAGGCGATGAGTGACAACAGACACTAAGTCACGTTATTGCTTGGACTTGACGGCGCCACCTTAAAACCCTGAACTTCACATTTTAACGGACAAAAAGAGTGATGCGACTTGGATGTAACGAGTAACGCGACAGTTTTGTAGAAATGTAGTGAAGTAGAAAGTACAGATACTTACTGTAAAATGTAGTGGAGTAAAAGTAGAAAGTACCCATTATTAAATCTACTTAAGTACAGATACACGAAAATTGTACTTAAGTACAGTAACAAAGTACTTCTACTTCGTTACTTCCCACCACTGGCAATTCAATAGCACAGATCATACTAATACTAATAATTCTGCATGTAGCTAGTGTGAAATATGCCAGAAATTATTCTTCAAGTTAAACTCCATGAGATTAAATACTAGCCCTGAGAACTGAACTAGATGCTGCCATTTTTTACATATTAAAATATCCTGATGACCAAATCACTGATTTGTGTTAGTTTAGCCAAAATTGAGGCAAGTGAAAGTTTAAACTTTCACATCTGAGTTTTAGAAGTCAAATCAACTAAATTTGACCTGTCAGCAGGGTATGGCTTTAGCCAACAGAGGAGGAGAGCAGAGAGGATATTACACCCTGCAGACATTTCGTCTTTTGGGGAAATCATTATCCAGTTTGCGTTGCATTCAAAGATGGGCCGCTGTGACACGTTTGCCGTTAGAAAAATTACTTTGTTAAAAACAACCACCAAGACAAATCTCATAAGAGTTAGATAGTCTCTTTTGGAACTGTATTTACATGCCAACAAGGAAAAAATTAATGAGTTACACAATTGATAGGTCAGAGCATTCTCTGACAAAGGAAATAATCTCGTTTAAATCTGCTTTACATCTGTTAATCTGTAAGGTGTATGTTTTTGCAACCCTGCACAAACTACATAGAAACAATGGGGAAGGGCTGTATACAGGGAATGTGCATAAGTATTCTGAGCTCAATCAATATTAACGCACAAGTTAAACTAGTTGTGACATCTAGACTGTCTGGAAACATAAATGGAATAAGGAAATGATAAATCAAATCAATAGAATCAGCAAAAGCAATTGATTAACTGATAACATAAAATGATTTTAATAAACTTTTTTCCAGCACTCATCTCAAAAAAGCTTCATGAATAATTAAATTAATAAGGAAAACGATCTGGCCTGCAAATGAGTAAATAATGTAAATGACTTCTCTTCTACATCAAGTCAGATGATTCCCTGAAATTTAACAAAAACTAAGATTTCTTTAAAAGTATTTTTAAATTTTGTTTGTATATTGCAAACACCTAACAGTATTTGATACTGCTCTCCATTGACAGTTGAATGACAGTATTGTATTTGCCTGTTGTGTTGAAAGCATAAAATAACTGTTAGGCAACATCATACTGCTCAAAATATTTTTTTTGTTGGAAAAATGTAAATTGTAGGAAAAGTAAGTTTGAGTTGCAAAAACTAAATCTAACTGATTAAACACAAAAAACCTCACTGCACTGTGTCTTTGTGAATGTGCAAAACAAAGAAAAGGCTGGTGTTACAAAACAAATCAAGTATGGCTCTAAAGCACTTGATGTGCTGTGCTGTCTGCTAACCTTCATCCTCTGCAACTACTATAGCATTCCTCTGAGTGAAAACGATAACACACTTGGCTTTAAAGCACTCAGAATAGCACAACACCTAAGAGTTTTGACCTTCAGCATTTCATCGTGTGTATTTGAATGCTCAGGGTCACCACTGAAATTGGCACAAACACATATGAAACCAAAACAAGCTTGACTGGAAAAATCATTGAAAAGGCTCTTATCTAGTATGCATATCACACATGGAAATTGACTCTGCTCACAACCCCCTTTATACAGAGATTTTTTTAACCCCCTTTATACAGAGATTTTTTTTCTACATCTCTGCTATTATGAACTAAAACTATAAAAATGAAGCTTAGAAGTGTCATATGAAAGATAGGATTCAAGTAAGTTTTTCTTGCCGTTATTGTATATGAACAAAAATTAGTTCACTTTGATTTTATAAGGAAAAAATGCTTTAAAACATTCAAGATTTGTCAAAAAAGGAAATCATGTCCAACATGACTCAAATACAGAGGAATATATCATTTTCTTGTAAAAAAAAAAATTCCTAGGAAATTCATACAGTTAGCATAAAACTATGCCTCACATTAAGGCTTATATAAGGATTTATGTGGGTTTAAACAAAACCATGTAACAGAAGAAAATATTGAACATTTTCATTAAAAAAAATCTTTGAAGAAAAATCTAAGTTAGGAAAACTATCATAATGTCATGCTAAATAAATATGTGCTGCTCCATCCAACAGATTGCTCTATAGGATAAAGTCTTGTATTAGTGACAGAATTTTGACGAGTTAAGACTTCTGACTGGGTTTTCAGACAAAGAGTACTTCACATTATACTCTGCACTGTAAGGAATAGTGCTCACAGAAAGACCTCATTGGATGATTGTAGAGACGAGGCCAAGGCTCTTGGTGAGCCACTTCCCTCAAGCTCTTGAACGATGAATGGGTTCCTCTATTAGCAGATATGCAATGAGCCATTCGCAGCCATGACAACTCAAATCTGCAAAGGTCAGGAAAGTAAAACAGAGAGGAAAGACTCCATCGTGCACACACTCACACACACATTGAGATATATTAGAGGACAAACATTAGAACATTGAATCTTTTAGCATATTTGTATTTATCTAAATGTAGCAATGTAGACCCAAATTATAATGACGCATATATTATTAAAAAGACTTTGGAAGTCAACAAAATGTATAGCGACGAGATTCTGTTTTCTAAAATGGATTCTGTGGCATTTTTTCTGTATGGTTTAAAGGCAAGGGAGGACAACAAACAAGAAAGGTATTTTTCTCCTAGTTACGAGTCTGCCCCTTGTGACTGCAGAACGGTGGGTGGTGGTTGCCTGTTTGTCAAAGGCCCACCAGCCTTGTCCATTTTGACAGTCACATGGGAGCAGTAATGATCCTAAAAGCTGCAATTAAGCTGACTGTTGTGTTCCAGGGAAGTGCCTGGTGTCGGCAGTGTGCTGCACCTATTATTTCCAGTGGGAATATTCCCCATAGTACAGCATTTTTCTTCTGCTTCCATTTCAGCAACACATATAACTTTGTCTTTTAAAATATTTAAGCATTTCAGTATTGTTTTTTATATTTTTACACAGGTAGCTTTAAAACCGTTTCCCCCCTTTTTAGAAATCAGTGATCTATCCCTTGTGTTAGTAGTGTTTTCCAATAAAGTTTTTATTGTCTATATATGGTTAACCAGTATTTTTAATGCCTACAATGTCAAATCTTGTCTCTATTTTTATCTAAAAGAATAAACACTGATCATTTGAACACCAGTGTTTCATCACAGTTAAAATATATTGTATATTCAACCTTTTAATGGGTTTACAGAAAATACTTAATTTCCTAACACTATTCTCAAAACTTGGACCCAGGTGCTGATCCACATAGAGTTGTTTTTTGAACCTGATACTTCAAATAAGTCGTTAATTACTTTCAAACTCATAAAAAAAAAGAAAATAAATAAAAAAACAATATGATTTGAATGGAGTATGTAACGCAACATATTATAGAAAAGTAGTGGAGTAGAAAGTACATATATTTAATGTCAAATGGAGTGGAATAAAACTCAAAAGTACCCACAATTAAGTAAAGCACAGATATGCGAAAATGTACTTATATACAGTAACAAAGTATTTGTACTTCACTGCAAGTGATTTACACTTGGACAAGCACAAGTAAATCTTTTTCACTTACTCATTCCCTCCCACCACTGAGTATTGCCAAACAGCAACCGATAACAGTTTCGGATTAAATATTTACAACTTAATTGACCATCAGTTATACCTACAGGTATAACTGATGGTCAGCAAAAAATATCAAGCAAAAGAAGGGCCCATATTCTCCTGGTCATATAAAGACAAACTATAAAGTTATGAAATTATGAAGAGCAAAGTAGCAACTCTGTCCATTATGATTCTGTGCTGTAGTACACAGAATAGTGGTAATGATTGAAGAGTAAGGAAAAATAAAACATTTACATGCTGCACATCTCGACACAACATGAATCCCAAGAGTTTTATGATTTTTCAAAGGCCAAATGTGACACAGACAAAAACCAGAAATTGGTCAAAACCAGGAGAAACCTACCCTAATGATGATCACCAAAATGGAAAAAAAACAAATTAGAGATGAGTGATGTGCGATTTTGCTTATTGCAGTCATCTAAGCACTTGTGAAAAATATTACATTTAAGTATACTGTATTTTTCTGAAATGCATTTTGTATGTTACCAAGTGGAAATACTTAAGATTATATTAAGAATGTAAAATACATTTTAATAAACATGCTTCCAATGCTCTTTTTAAAAATGTATATTGATACATTTTCTAAAGGTATACTTTATCTAAAATATAGATATTCTAATTAAATATATTACTAAAATTGGATAATCCTTTTAAAAATACCCTTTGCATGCATTTGTAAAAATCTATCTTTTAGATGTACACTTTAAAAATATATTACAAATAATTCAATCTTGAGAGGCTCTCATAGAGAAAGAGCAGCAGTGAGAAAGTTTTATCTGACTTGAAGTTATTTGGCAGAAGACATGCCCTAATGTCTTCTGAATCGTTGCAAGTTTGGATGAACAGCTCGGGGCAAGGCTCAGGGTAGTCTTCCCCACCAAAAAAGGGTGCCTCAGGTGGGCCGGGGGGACGTAGGGCAGGACCAAGAGGACAAACAGGCACTGCAGCACGAGGTGCCAGGAAGCAAAAGAACTGGGTTCTTGGGTCATCCGAGTCAAAGTCTGACATGATTAAAGCACATAACAGGTTTACTTGAAGCACAGCTGGAATGCAGGTGGATTCATGGTTGTTTGGCCTTATAAAAAGGTTCTTGAGTGATGACTGGCTGAGGCAAAGAAACGACTTGGATGATGCAGGTAGGCTGGAGAGAATCTCCCGGCTTGAATTTACGTCTAGGCTTCATTATTCTCAAATTGTACTTTCAGATAGGTTTTATGTACGTTTTCGTGAACCTTAATAAATCTCAAAACAAATACTTTTCAATAATATTTGTAATTATAGTATCCAATTATATTTCAGTAAAACACTTTCGGCCTTTACATTCATGCTATTATATTCTAACAAAGTTGACCTTAAAAAATATTTAGAATGGCAAAACAATAAAAAAAATGAAACAATCCTTATAATGGAACTTAACGTAATGTTTAACAAATTTAATAATTTGTTCATGCCTCAAAACAAACATTTACAGATTAGTGGAAAGAGGTTCTACAACAAAAACAGTGTTGTGTCAATTTTGTCCTTAAAACCTTAGAAGGTGTCAGGATCCCAAATTGTTAGATTGTTTTGTAGTTTGACTTCATTGTAGTTTCATTATTACTTTGTGTTAGTTTCTTATTTTGATTAGATTTGTCTTATTCCTGTTTTCCGTCAGTTCAGTTCTTTTTAATGTTTCTATTTATGTTTATTCTTTGTTACTCTAGTTTTATTATGGTAGGTTTCTTTAGTCCAATTATTCTTTAGTGTTAGAAATACTTCCTGTTCCCCTGTGTTCTTTCCCTTGCCCCCCTGTGCCACTTTTTCTCCCTCTCCTTCGTTTGTCTCCTGCTTCCTTCAGTCACAGCTGGAGTCAGTTTGCTCATCAGCCCAGGTCTTTTGTTCAGTATTCAACCTCTTCATTTAAACCTCTCTTTCTCACTCACTACTTGCCGAATCCTTTCATCTACTCTAGTCACTTCCTTGTTCCACCTCATGTTTGCCTCGTGACCCCTCAGTTTTCTTCAATAGATTTTTTGGTTTATGTTTTTGCCTTGGCTCCCTGTGATTTTTGTAACTTGTATCGTTTCATTTAACCTCCAAAATCAATGGTTACCTCCATCTCTGCTTTTGGGTCCATCATCAACCATTTCATATATCATGACAGAAGACATCTTTAGTTTTACATTCCTCTAATATAATCTGTTTTTCCTCAGTTCTTCAACACAGAAGATGTCAACCCACAGAATTCATTTTTAGATGTAAATTCTATTAGTGAAGGGTATTGGCTCCAGTTCATACTTCATATCAGATGGTGGTGGTAATGGACACCTTCACGTATTTTGAGAACTGTCATAACTCTAATTGAAGAAGAACAGTTTCACCAGAAAGGAGAAGAAATGCTCTTCAAATTCCCCATTATTTATTTGCACAATATTGCTTTAAAAGTAGAGAGCACTTTAATAGTTAGTACTTTTGATAAATTCAAGCTAGTGACCTACTCTGAGTTACATGAATGCACAACAAGAAAAGAACTGGAGGGACATAAAATGTGTTGCTAGCTAGTGGCAAGTTTGCTTAACAATGCTAATTATAACAGTGCAGTGATATACACTCCTGATCAAAATCTTAAGACCAGTCAAAAAATTGCAAGAATTAGCATTTTGCACTATTGGCTCTTAAGAAGGTTCTAAGTAGAGCTTCACAATGTTAAAAGAAGAAATCAGCGCAAGACAAAAACTTTTGAGTGGGGAATTAATTGAAAACTGCATTTACACTCAAACATGATTTTTTTCAGCTGATCAAAAGTTTCTGAAGCCCTTCTCTCGCAGATGCCGTCTGGTGGTTATTGGGCTGCAGTCAGCACCAGTAATGGCCTTAATTTGGGTAGAGGATCGTCCCGTGTCTTGACGGACAGCCAATCGGATCCTGCGGCTCAGAGCTGGTGAATTTTTTTTGGGTCTACCACTTGACTTTTTTGTTCCATAACCCTTGGGATCATTTAAAAATGCAAAATGACTGTCTCACTGTGTCCAACCTCAGCAGCGATGGCACTCTGTGAGAGGCCTTGCTTATGCAGCTCAACAATCCTACCACATTCAAAGTCAGTGAGCTTTTTTGCTTTTGCCATCAGGAGGTCTTGACAGTGTAAAGACTTGACAGAAAATGACATGGAATCCAGATTTTTGCACAACTTTTGGCTTTTAAAGATTATGGTCTTAAACTTTTAATCAGCTGAAAGAATCATGTTTGAGTGTAAATGCAGTTTTCAGGAAATTCCCCGTTCAAAAGTTCTTGTCTCTTGCGCTGATTTTTTCCTTTAACATTGTGAAGCTCTACTTAGAACCTTCTTAAGATCCAATAGTGCAAAATGCAAATTCTTGCAATTTTTTGACTGGTCTTAATATTTTGGTCAGGAGTGCATAAACAAACTTATGTTTGTTTCAGAAAGATATTTCATCAATTTTATTGTGATTATTTAAACACTCAACTTAATGTTAATTTAAGTTAAATGGCTGTGTTTTGCAACTTAATATAGTTTTCTTCATAAATTAACCTGATTTTAATTAAGGTCAGTATGTTAAAGAGACCGATATTGTGAAGCTGTAAATGCAACTCGTTTTTCATCTTCAGCATATTTTTGCAGTCTAAGCAAATCAAGCCAGGGATCAGGTATAACTAAACCTAAAGTTTTCACTGTCTCAGAAAACGGCCCTGGCTCCACAAGATCCAGGCCATACCAGTTTTAAGGATAAATGCCTCCACAACCTTTTCATGGTGTAGTTTTTTTTTTTTTTTCCTGGTTACATATTAACAGCAGACACTGGTGTGTTTTTAACAGTACAAAGTGCTTAATAAACATGTCTTGATTTGAAAATATTTAAACAGAATTTATTCCCTTCTTAATCAACCATTTCTCTTTTGTGCACTCATTGCTGCTATGGTCTGGTGACCTCCCCAGGATGAACCCTGCCTCTTATCTGGGGTTGACTGTTGGAGATGGGTACTAGCCCCCCTCAAAACCCTGCATGGATAAACATGTTGGATAATGGATGTGTAACTTTAAATTTGTCTCCCTTAAGTCCACTCTTAAAAGTTAAGGCCATCATCCACTGACTTTATGATATTGGTGACTATATATTCTACTTTTACCATACATACAGGCAAAGAAGGCACTCAGAAATGTTTTTTCACCCTGCATGATCATCACACCAGTTCTGATGATGCCACATACATAGTGAGTCCACAACATCCTAAAATTTCGAAGCCGTTTTTTGTACTCTTTAAAATACAAGTATGGTACTTTGTGTTTAATTGCTCTATTGTTTTATTCATTTTTGTAGGTTTCTGTAAAGTGTCGTCGAGGTAACTCGAGATCATCCCATTTCCCCATGGCTAAACATTTTGGTTTAGCAGTAACAATGCATAAATAACTTGTAAAATTAATCATATAAAGTAGCATCTAGACCCAACAGTAGACTCAAACTTCAATAAGATCAATGGGGTTGTGTTTTTGTATCTGCAGTGAACAGGAATGTTCTGCCATTGATCCTCACTGTTCTTAAGATGAGAAATGTCAGTTTGTCTAGAGCAGGGGTGTCCAAAGTCGGTCCTCGAGGGGCAGCATCCTGTATGTTTTAGTTCTCTCCCTGGTTTAGCGCAGCTGGATCAAGGATGCTGGCCCTCGAGTACCGACTTTGGGCACCCCTGGTCTAGAGTAATACTGGAATACAGTACTGTGACATTGAATTAAAACTATATTCTGTTCTTGGTGAAATATTTTCCACATTTTCTCAAGTTTTGTTTTTATTGTGCTAATTTTTCTATATTATTGTCTGTAAACTTTTAATATATTGACAGTTTGTATTCTGTGAAAGCATATTGTATATAAAAATGTGAATATACAAAGTATTTTTTTCACCTTTTGAAGTGCGTTGAGTAGTCCCTTATGTAATTCATCCTTCTGTATACTGAAGGCGGATACATTTGCAGTACTATAGTGAATCATATAATGTACAAAGTTGAATAGCAGTGAAGTGTACTTCATTACCAATCATAATAAGCCAAAAGTTTAATTGGTTACTGTGAAAAAAAAATCACAGTACTAATAATTAAAATGTATATAATACTTATATTTTTAAAATACATTGTAAAGATATTTTAAAAGTGTACAGAATATACCTGCAGTTCTTCCACTTCACCACATACTACACTTCATATTATTATTTTCTATAATTCAACTATAATTAAAATACTTTAAGCACAATTTTAGTTGTTTCAAAATAACATGGTTGAAGTTAAATAATTCTTAAACCTTAAGTTTAAGAATGTTTCCTATGTATGTGATATAGAATATAGCTAAAACAGAAATAATGTGTGTCAGCCAGAGAATAGCAGAATCAGTATGGAGAGGTCAATGGTGGAGAGAGAGTGCAGGAAAATGAGATGTACAGTAAAATAGCAGGTGGGGAAATCTATCAAAGCCCTTTGGCAAACACCGACAAAAAGAAGGAAAAAATCATTTTAATTAGCTGAGTGAATGTGATTTGCTGAATGTGAGGGGAGCCAAGCTCTCTGCTCTGCACATTAAATGGTCTAATTTTCTGTGCAGAATAAGTCCCATCTGAGCAGCCCTGGCTGCAGTCAATCATGTTAAAAGCTGCCGGTGCTTAATTTGATTTACCAATATAAAATGCAAATGAGGTGATCAAGTGGAGTGGAAGCCAGGAGTAGGAGGCTCTTTTAAGCCATCAAGTTAAATGGGAAAAGACAGTAGACTGGCAATGTAAAGAATGTTTCAGAGTATTTGATTAGTGCCACCAAATGTAAAAAAGGACAGCTAATTGTTTGACAAATTAATCTGTAGCAAGAAAAAAGGCTTCAATTATTTAAATATCCAACCAGAACTCCAAAGTGTACATTTTTCTTTCCATATGTCACATTTTCCTCCTAAGCTGCCCACATCCAACATGTGAAAAGACTAATTAAATAAGTGGAAGATGGCACAACAGTCCCTTACAATAGCAAATGAGATAATGTCTGTAATTAGGCCCGCACAAGCCTGGCCATATGCCTCTGCACAGCACTTAGTCAGGACTAAGCTGTGGCTGCAGGAGCAAATCAAATAACTGTGTGCAGTGAACACCCCTGGGACCCAGACTTCTTATGTTAACCCATATAACCACTTACAGCATGTTGATAACTAAGACATTTTTTTCACAAAGGAAAACAGATGACCAGTAGCCAAGCAGCTTTGCTTTAAAGAATGAGAGTAACAAAGGCTGCTGTATGCAGAAAGGTAAAGCTTTTTTGTCCACAACATCATCCTCAAGCATCTATCCAGAGACTAAAATAATAGTCTGTTGCCTGGAAACAGATCTTAAACTGACAGTCACTGCAGTGCAGAGTCACACTGAGACTTATTACATTTGACATTTGGTGTTTCCAGCCAGTGCCCTACCTTCCTTCATCTTTGCTTTCCCCATCAAAATGTCATGTTGAGTGTTGTTGAGAGGACCCAAATGCAGTGGGCGTGGAGCAGTGAGTTGAGTTTTTTGTGATTTTAATAAAAAAAGATGAAGAAACTTACAGAAAAAATCCAAAAGGCACACAGCTATGAAATCTGAGGGGTGACGACAGGGAACAGACGGGAGAAGACGAGAAGATCTGGCAAGGTACGTTTGAGAATGCTAAGCTTAAATACTGAGGAGGTTGACTGCTGAACAAAAGACCTGGGCTGATGAGCTATCTGGTTGCAGGTGTGAGTGAAGGGAGCAGGAGGCAGACTGAGGCGAGAGAGAGAGAAAGTGGCACAGGGGCCGAAGGAGAGTACACAGGGGAGCAGAAATGTATCTAACACTGAAGAATAACTAGCCTATTTAAAATGAATTAATCAGCCATGATTTTATGTCAGCTTGTAAAATTGTTTGCTCTGATCATAATCATTCAAAAGTTGTGGACATATGACTGCAACTACTCATTTGATCAGCTATAACATTTCACTCATGACTTCAAGAAACACCATCGACAATATGTATCCACCAGGCATAGCTAACATGAGCCAACCACAGACATATTTAATCAAAGCTCCCTCTTTGTTTAAAACACAGTTAAGCAGAATACAAGAAAAGACAATTGATTGCACAGAGGATGAAGTCTTGGGAATCTGAATTTATAGGACACAATTGTATATAACAATGACATAATATATTCATTATTGATGGTATTCTAATTATTTAGATGCAAAATTTTAACTGGACTTTAAAATTTTAAGTGTTTTTACTATGTGAAAAACACTTAAAGACCCAAGAGCATGAATAACGTGATTTCTACAGCAAAGGGTGTTGTGACGTCTTTACACTTATATGTTGTTAAGTATAATTTGCATGATAAGTGACTTATTTACAACTATATGTTAAGCATAATTTACATGATTATTTATATTCGCTGAATTTAACATGATTGTATGTAATTACAAAAGGTGAAGTGAAACATATTTAAGTGCTAAGCATTATTTATTTGAAGATAGGAAGTCTTTAATTTTGAACAATGCTTAACAGGATATAGTTCTTTCTTTTGTCACTATCTTGCCTTTTGTTGATTTCGGTTGCTAGGTTGCGAACAGCTGTTGCCATTATCACCTGTCGCCGTTTTCTGCTCAACAAAAACTGAACAGAAATGTTCAGCAAAAGATATCTCCATCGTGATTAAAGAAGCTTTCACTCCATAATAAAGAATATTAATTGAATAGTTCAACTCTCTCATTTTAAAAATATTACAAAGGTTGGACAGCTTGTTTTACAACAAATGAGTTTCTAGCTGAATTGTACAGCTAGAAACTCCTTGGGCTGCCACCTTATCGTAGTGGAGGGGTTTGAGTGTCTCAATGGTCCTAGGAGCTATGCTGTCTGGGGCTTTATGCCCCTGGTAGGGTCACCCAAGGCAGACAGGTCCTAGGTGAGGAACCAGACAAAGTGCAGCCCGAAGACCCCTATGATGAGTCACAACTTTGGATCTGGTGTTCCCTCGCCCAGACGCAGGTCACTGTGGCCCCCCTCTGGAGAGCCAGGCCTGGAGGTGGGGCATGATGGCGAGCGCCTGGTGGTCAGGCGTTTACCCACGGAGCCCTGCCGGGCTCAGCCCGAAGAGGAGACGTGAGTCCTCCTTCCGATGGGCTCACCACCTGTCGGGGGGGCCAAAGGGGTCGGGTGCAATGTGCTACGGGTGGAAGCCGAGGGAGGGGACCCTGACGGTCTGATCCTCAGCTGCAGAAGCTGGCTCTCAGGATGTGGAACATCACCTCTCTGGTGGGGAAGGAACCGGAGCTAGTGTGCGAGGCTGAGAGGTTTCGGCTGGAAATAGTCGGCCTCACCTCGACGCATGGCTCTGGTTCTGGAAGCAGTCTCCTTGAGAGGGGCTGGACGTATTTCCACTCTGGAGTTGCTCACGGTGAGAGGCGCCGGGCAGGAGTGGGCATACTTGTTGACCCCCATCTTGGTGCCTGTACGTTGGGGTTTACCCCGGTGAACGAGAGGGTAGCCTCCCTCCGCCTACGGGTGGGGGGACGGGTTCTGACTGTTGTCTGTGCTTATGGGCCGAACAGCAGTTCAGATTACCCACCCTTCTTGGAGTCCTTAGAGGGGGTACTGGAGAGTGCCCCTTCTGGGGACTCCCTTGTTCTACTGGGGGACTTCAACGCTCACGTGGGCAATGACAGTGAGACCTGGAGGGGCGTGGTTGGGAGGAACGGCCCCCCCGATCTGAACTCGAGTGGTGTTCTGTTGTTGGACTTCTGTGCTCGTCACGGATTGTCCATCACGAACACCATGTTCAGGCATAAGGGTGTCCATATGTGCACTTGGCACCAGGACACCCAAGGCCGCAGTTTGATGATCAATTTTGTCATCGTTTCATCAGATCTGTGGCCGTATGTCTTGGACATTCGGGTGAAGAGAGGTGCGGAGCTGTCCACTGACCATTACCTGGTGGTGAGTTAGCTCCGGTGGTGGGGGAGGAAGCCGGTCAGACCTGGCAGGCCCAAACGTGTAATGAGGGTCTGCTGGGAACGTCTGGCGGAGTCGCCTGTGAGACGGAGCTTTAACTCCCATCTCCGGCAGAACTTTGAGCACGTTCCGGGGGAGGTGGGGGACATTGAGTCTGAATGGACCATGTTCCGTACCTCCATTGCCGAGGCGGCTTATCGGAGCTCCGGCTGCAAGGTTGTTGGTGCATGTCGCGGCGGCAACCCTCGAACCTGTTGGTGGACACCTTTGGTGAGGGATGCTGTCAAGCTGAAGAAGGAGTCCTATCGGGCCTTTTTGGCCTGTGGGACTCCAGACGCAGCTGATGGGTACCGGCGGGCAAAGCGGCATGCGGCTCGGGTGGTCGCTGAGACAAAAACCCGGGTGTGGAAGGAGTTTGGAGAGGCCATGGAGAAAGACTTCCGTATGATTTCGAGGCGATTCTGGTCCACCATCCGGCGTCTCAGGAGGGGTTGGGCTCTCCAATCTCTGGGGACGAGGTCGCCGAGGTGGTCAAAAAGCTCCTCGGTGGCAGGTCCCCTGGGGTGGATGAGATCCGCCCGGAGTTCCTTAAGGCTCTGGATGTTGTAGGGTTGTGTTGGCTCACGTGACTCTGCAATATCGCATTGACATCGGGGGCAGTTTCCCTGGATTGGCAGACTGGGGTGGTGGTCCCCCTGTTCAAAAAGGGGGACCGGAGGGTGTGCTCCAATTACAGGGGGGTCACACTCTTAAGCCTCCCTGGTAAGGTCTATTCAGGGGTCCTGGAAAGGAGGATCCATCGGATAGTCGAACCTCAGATTCAGGAAGAGCATTGTGGTTTTCGTCCTGGTCGTGGAACACTGGACCAACTCTTCACCCTCATCAGGGTCCTGGAGGGTGCATGGGCGTTCGCCCAACCAGTCTACATGTGTTTTGTGGACTTGGAGAAGGTATTATGTAAGAGCGGAAATACTATCTAAGGAGTTGTTTGGCGGAAAAAAGACACTGGCGCCTCGGCGAAAACTTTGGCTTCGCACTAGGTCAACCTGACCGAATTCTTCCTTCCATTTGCGTGCAAAGCGCAAATGGAGCCAGAATTTACTGGAAAGGATGTCTGTTTGTACAAGATAAAATCAACAATTTGAGATAAATTGTTCTATTCAGCAATTCTGAAATGGAGCAGATGTTGAGTTCGTGAGGTCCAAATATTTTAAAGGTCGCCCAATACACACTCAGTATAAAGCGTGCCAGAATCTTTCTGCAAAACAACAGTAGCACGCCATTGGTTGAAACTTTCCAACACACACTGATGAAGATGGAAAAGTATAAAACAGGTCGAGATTAAGACTTCAGGGAGATTTTTTGTGACAAGAAATGACGATGAAGATTTTGTACTGAACTGAAGAAACTGTAACGAGGAATCCGTGGAAGTGTAATAAATCTCCGGCTCGTTTATGGCCTAGCAGCAAGAACTACGTCTCTGTGCATTATTTCTTTTACTTAGATATTTAAGAGTATAGCCACCTTTCTAATCCTCAATAGTTCGACCGTGTCCCTAGGGGAGCCTTGTGGGGGGTTCTTCAGAAGTATGGGGTACCAGGCCCTTTGATACGGGCTGTCAGGTCCCTGTATAACTGGTGTCAGAGTCTGGTCCGCATTGCCGGCAGTAAGTTGGGGTCGTTTCCGGTGAGAGTTGGACTCCGCCAAGGCTGCCCTTTGTCACCGATTCTGTTCATTACTTTCATGGACAGAATTTATAGGTGCAGCCGAGGTGTTGAGGGGATCCGTTTTGGTGTCCTTAGGATCGCATCTCTGCTTTTTGCGAATGATGTGGTCCTGTTGGCTTCATCAGTATGTGATCTGCAGCTCTCGCTGGAGTGGTTCGCGGCCGAGTGTGAAGCGGCTGGGATGAGGCTTAGTGCCTCCAAATCCGAGGCCAGTGTTGTGTTCAAGACCACCTAACCCGAGACCAAGACAAGACCAAGACCAGAGTGTATCGAGACCGAGACAAGACCAAGACTTTTGGGGTCCAAGACCAAGTCAAGACCAAGACCGAGGGGAGTCGAGACCGAGTCAAGACCAAGACCAGCGGCCCGCGCTACATGACACAATAAAATGTAAAATATGATCGAAATTGCTTCTCAAAATAATCTGAAAGATCCATATTCCCATAAAAACACCTAGATATTAAATACTTAATACATTTTACCAATATTAAATATTCCATTTCTGTGCTAAAATGTGTGATGGTCTCATGCCATCCCAAAAAACATAACACCCTGGGCATTTGCCCATATTGCTCATATAAGAAACCACCACTGTTGCACCATTAAACATAGCAATTGAGGCAATGCCCTGACGGTAAATAATGCTCAACTATGAACACTGACCAAGGAGCAACAAGCAGGTAACCAAACAGAAGGCGCTCATCGTGACTGTTTTCACTCTCTATCCCAGTACATGAAGCCAGTTAGTCTGACACCATGGCAGACAGTACAGCTGCCACTTTGAACAAAAACAATCAAAGAGCAATGTGCATGCTCTGCGTGCTCTTTCGTTCTTGTGTTTTAGTTATTTGTTAATTTAAATATCAACGTACATAATTAAATAAAATAATGATGCAGTGTACACAGAGCATTACAAGAACAAAGAACGGGTGTTCTGTCAGGTCAGATCGTCATACGCTTAGCACGAACTCACGGTGTTCTGTCAGATCAGCATACGTTGTCAGATAGTCATACCTTAGCTCAGACATGCATACACTGTCATTACCATATCATTTTATTTAATCAGCAACATAGAATCATGACGTAGATCATTATTAACAGTTATTAACAGTCGTATGGCATCCAGCTGCAGCCAGACCTGCTTTAAATACACTTTGAAACCATGACAACGCATGTATATCTATCTAGTTATCATATTATGTCATATTATAAACAATTTAATGACTTATTTTCGTCATAACTTGTTGCGTATACTGACAACTCCACTGACGGTCGGACTTCTTAATGCGCATGCACTGGCATGGTACTCACTGCATGTATGCTATCCTGACAGCGTATGGCTATCTGATAGAACACCGGCTATATTTGTCAGACACGTCATTACCATATGATTTTATTTAATCAGCAACATAGAATCATGACGTAGATCGTCATACACTTTGTTGTTAACAGTTGTATGGCATCCTGACTTAGCGGTTAAGTGAGTTTTACACGGGCGTGTGTTGTAGCTGACTCCAGCAGCAGCCAGACCCTGCTTTAAATACACTTTGAAACCATGACAACACATGTATATCTATATAGTTATCATTGAAAACAATTTAATGACTTATTTTCGTCATAACTTGCTGCGTATGGTGAACTGACAACTCCTCTGACCGTCGGACTTCTTAATGCGCATGCACAGGCATGGTACTCGCTGCATGTATGCTATCCTGACAGCGTATGGCTATCTGATAGAACAACAGCTCTCAGCGACACTCCAGTCCTATCTAATAAGTAAAGAGCCGTGGAAAAGTATCGACTGTTTCTGAATGTCACATCACTATATTGCAGACTTTTGGACATAGCGTTGTCTCATATATGCGACAAATCAGTCAACCCCTCCGCACAATAATTCAGGCAGTGAGTGACTTTTTTTCCATCACAAATTCTTATGCGTCTCTGTACAGCTAGCTTTGCTACCATCACGTTAGCGGAGCTTACCTTTCTTTGAGCTACTTTTCTAAGTGACGAAAAAAGTTAGACGTTGTCCCCACCGTCTGTGAAAGCGAAGCGATTTTGAGTTAGCTGTGGCCATCGGATTTCTTACTATTTTTGCAGCGCTATTATATTACTGACGATTAGACAAACATTTTCTGCCTCTGAGAGAAAACGACTGTGCATGTCCTGGAGCGCCGTGCGCGAGTGAAAGGTGGGGAGGGGAGGGGGGAGTAACAGAAACACGTAGTTGCTTGGATTTTAATCGGTGCGTTTTGCATCTACTGAAAACAAAGATGTTAACAAATAAACTGGATAGTATGCTGTACGTTTAGTGATATTTTCACAGTTGTGGTCTCGACTGGTCTTGAAATAAAATGCCGAGTCCTCAGAGCCCGAGACCGAGACAAGACCGAGACCAAATGCGGTCGAGTCTGAGACGAGACCGAGACCATCAAAAAATGGTCTTAAGACCGGTCTCGAGACCAAGACCGACTTCGAGTACCACAACACTGTCCGAGGCCATGGTCTTGAGCCGGAAAAGGGTAGAGTGTCTTCTCCGGGTCAGGGGGGTCGTCCTGCCTCAAGTGGAGGAGTTTAAGTATCTGGGGATCTTGTTCACGAATGGGGGTAGAAGGGAGTGGGAGACTGACAGGTGGATTGGGGCAGCATCTGCCGTGAAGCGGGCGCTGTACCGATCCATCGTTCTGAAGAGAAAGCTGAGTCAAAAAGCGAAGCTCTCGATTTACCGGTCGATCTACATTCCCACCCTCATCTATGGTCATGAGCTTTGGGTCATGACCGAAAGAACGAGATCACGGATACAAGCAGCCAAAATGGGTTTCCTCCGCAGGGTGGCTGGGCTCTCCCTTAGAGATAGGGTGAGAAGCTTGGCCATCCGGGAGGGACTCAGAGTAGAGCTGCTGCTCCTCCACGTCGAGAGGAGCCAGTTGAGGTGGCTTGGGCATCTGGTAAGGATGCCTCCTGGATGCCTCCCTGGTGAGGTGTTCCGGGCACGTCCCACCGAGAGGAGGCCCCGGGGAAGACCCAGGACACGCTGGAGGGAGTTTGTCTCTCGGCTGACCTGGGAACGCCTTGGGGTTCCCCCGGCGGAGCTGGAAGAAGTGGCTGGGGAGCTGCACTCACTCTTGTCTTCCTTGTGGCTACACGCGGCCCGCCAGGAGAACCTGGGATCGAAGGAGATCGAGCCAAAGAGTTTCTTTCTTAAGAAATATTATAACTTAAAATCTTCTTCACAGAACTCTGTTAGAAAAAGACAGATAAAGAAAAATTGTATTGTAATTAAGGTAAGCCATATTAGTTGTAGCATACTTTACTGATTAATTTTAGCTTAACATGATGTTTAAAATGTAAATTAACTTTATTTTTGGCATGTAATTAAACAAATGCCCAGTTTAAATCACACCATTCAAAACAAGTACATATTTACGTCATTTATGTACCTTTTGTCTCTATCTAGGGGGCTGCTTTTGCGCAAACAGTTAAACAAGAAATTGCCCCTTCAAAACAAAAGCATCACAACTAAAACATGAAGTTAACCATAAGTAAAACTAATTAAAGACAATATACGTCTTGTGCCTTCTAAGTTATCAGTAAGTCATTTACATTTGTGGTCAACATTTTATCCACATACTTCCCAGATACTGCAAAATGTTCTTATATTAAATCTTGATCAGTTGTCATGTTTGCTCTGTATAAATATTGATAAGTTGTGGAACAAAAAAGAGTAACATGAATTGTTAGATTCATGTGTTATAATACTGACTTAAACTAGATTTAACAGGAATAACCAGCAAAGAGTGAGAGGATACTGGGAGACTGAATGTGGAACAATGGACATGGGCTGATTGGCTAACTGACTGCACTGTAGGCGTGAGAGCAGACGACAGGCTGAGAAGAGACAGAGAAAGTGTCAAAGGGAATGGGGGAATGTACACAGGGGACTAGGAAATGAATCTAACAAAAGAATGAGCAGAGATAAGGAAGATAGTTAAACTAGTTACAAAGATTAACTAGACACAAGAAAATCTGGAGTTAATAAGAAAGAGTTCAACTAAAGTAAAAACAGAAACAAAGCTGATCTAATCAAAGAAAGAGACAAAGGAACACATAATAATAATGAAACAAGAATTAATAAATCAAACCCCCAAACAACTCAAAACAACCCAGGACATAACATTTAAGATGACAAAACAACCACTAAAATCTTATGTTAAGGAATATTGAGCTATTTTTTTATAGATGCCTTAGTGATAGCACGTTTAAATACTGTCTGTGGTGTTAAAACCTCAATATCTTTTTAAATTTGACAGTCTCACATGTTTCCCTCTCATTCCCTTTTTAAAACTGTTCTCTAAAACAAGACAGTGCTGAAAGACAAAAGCATTGTGACATTGTCCAGTGGCTTATGCATTCATAGAAGACTGGATATGTTGAGGTAGAAACTGAGACCTGTGCATCATTTTAGATGTCATCAAGGCATTTACTGTTTACTGGTAAAATGTATAAAAGGGCCTGCAATCTGTTAGCTTTTAGTGAGCCTCTGTACAATTAATGTGATGTTCTTGATGTGCAAATAGAGGAGAGCTGTCATCTCTTGCATAGATGTCTGAGCACTGTTTAGTTGCTGAATAGGAGATAGGCTCTCATGATTGCCATGAAAGCTGAGCTCAGTTTCCCTCTTGAAAAGACAAATGCAGAGAAATGGAGAGGATTTGCCCCTGGAGAACAAAAGAAATGACAAAATCTCTTCTGTTTTTCAGTTTTTTCTTTTGTTGAGAACACCCAAGCAAGAAACTTAAAATAGAAAGTTAACAGCTCACATCATTTAGCTGCTGACAAACAGATGATAACAGACCTTGCTATAATCTCTTTCTGTTGTATCAGAATCCCTAAACACAGCGACACCATTTATCGAAGAAGGAGGTCCTAGAAGTTACTAAGTGGTTCCTATCTGTTTTGGAGAGCAGGCTCTCGGTGCACTCTGACACATGCTGATACATGCACTTCAAAGACAATGCCCAGATGTTCAGTAGCTGAAATGAAATACTGAAAACTAAAAGTCTGCATATAAAGTCCAGTGTTCATTATTAATTTACCAGTTCAATTGACTACAATGCTGAGCTGCTTAATGACAAATTAATAAATTAATATAAACTAATCAATTGCACACTGACCAGTCACATCACTCATTTCACCAGTTTTAGCAAAATCTATTTTAGTCCACATGAAGAAAAATATATATTTATATTTGATTAAATTCTATTTAACTTGTGAAGTATTTTAAACATTTGCTAGAGCTGGGTTTAGAACATTCTTTTGTAAAAGTTCAAAGTGTCATGATGTGTGTTTTGATGGTGGACCCAAATGCAGACATTGAAAAATGAAAAATATTTAATGAAAAAATGATGGACAAATTTACAAATATCAAAGGAAGTCGGAGCAGAACAAAAACCATAAATCCAATGAAAAAGACACCAGGGAACATGGGTAAGAAAGACGGAAAATAACAGAGTATAACAGGAGCAACCAGCAAGGAATGACAAAAAATGAGGTGATTCCCGGACTTCCCTCTCCCCAGCCACTTGTTCCAGCTCAGCTCCTCCAGGAGAATCCCAAGAAGTTCCCAGGCCAGCCGAGAAACATAGTCCCTCCAGTGTGTCCTCGGTCTTCCCCAAGGCCTCCTCGTGGTGGGATGTGATCGGAACACCTCACAGGTTTGTATCCAATCTTCCTGTTCTATCTAAAATCCTTAAAAACAGTTGCTAATTAAGTGTGTGAGCACTGAAACAGTAATGACCCTGTTTGAAGAGTTTCTATAAGATTTCTAAGCTTATGATAGCACTGAAACAGAACTGCTGACAATTATACATTACATTGTTTTTGCCTCAAATAATTGAGTTGTGGTCTTTTTGCTTGATCTCAGTGTTGCTTTGGACACAGTTGCCCACAACATTATCTTAGAATGGCTTGAACATGTAAATATCAAGACAACAGTGCAAGACTGGTTTAAATCCTATTTATCTGACAGATTCCATTTTTTTCATGTGAACAATAAATTTTCACACTCCAGGGTTTCTTGAGGAGCACCACAGGCTTCTGTGCTTGGACCAGTTCTCTTTACTATATATATATATATATATATATATATATATATATATATATATATATATATATATATATATATATATATATATATATATGACAGATGTCATGTTGGTGATACTCAGTTATATCCATGCATAAATACTTATGAATCCAATCCATTAAGAAGATGACAGACATGACCTAAAGATGTAAAAACCTGGAAGATGCTAAACTTTCTTATTTCAAATACTGACAAGTCAGAAGTTTTCAGTATTTGAGTTGTTTTTTTTGGACCAGAATTGTTGAAAAAGAAACTCATTAGTAAATCATGTGATCTTGATGGTAATATATTAGCCTCTGATCATGAAGTAAAGAACAGTGGTGTTTAGATCAATACATGTCATTTAAATCTCATTTTAAACTGGTTTCTAGGACTTCCTTCTGTCTTCTACGAAATATTGACAAAAATATCCTATCCAGGACTGATGCTGAAAAACTAGTCCATGCATTTGTTATTGTTATTTATATTTTTATTCTTCTCTTCACTGGCTCCCTGTTAAATCCAGAATAGAATTTAAGATTCTCCTTCTCAGATATACAGCCCTTAAAAATCAGTTCCATTGCACATCATAGATCTGATTGGTCCATTTGTTTCTAACAGAGCACTGTTAGGAACCAGATTAACCTGCTAACCAGCAGCTTATCTCCTGACAAGCTGGACCTTGTCAGGAGGTAAGCTCCTTCCTTTACCTTGGAAGGGTAGAATGGGAGGCAGATCCTTTAGTTCTCAGGCTCCTCTCCTGTGGAACCAGCTTGCAGTTTTAGTGTGTGAGGCAGACACCCTGTATGGTTAATACAAGTGTTGCACACTTGTATTAACCATTAAATAATGCCTCACATTCTTCTACAAGAGAAAATAAATTGTTGGGATTTGATTAATGTAAGCATTTACAATATCCAGAAGATGCTTAGATCCTTCTGTTATTGCAGAAAGCATCTTACAAATCTTGTCCAAAGTTCATTTCTGAACAGAAATTAGCTCACATGAACCTTGACAAAGGAGGTCTAAAAGAGATATACCTCTTTGTCATTCTGTAAAGGCAATAAGTAATAAATGTTTATTTTGTGACATAAACTACAAAAACTGCATTACATAACCATGAAACAATACAAGCATTTTTGACCTACTTGTTTATGTGGCATATGCACTGTTATGATCAACAGCATACAAGTGCAGGCTGATATCACTGAACTGAATAGGCACAAGTGATGCTCTGTAAATAATTATACTTGACCTATAATAATGACAATAACTGTTCCATATTTTTTTGTAAACTACTTGAAACCTTTTATTTAAAAAAAGCAATCTTTATCAACAACTCTTGTGCTGTAGTTATTTGAAACCCTAACAAATTATGGATTGCATCCACAGTCAGTCAACAACAATTCTGAGATCACTAAGAGAAATGATAATGCATGGTGACTTGGAGTGGGAGGTACATTTTCATTCATCAGATTTTCTGATTATTCCTTCACAAAGATCAAATAACAATGGACGAATGATGGAGATATTATTATGCTTTCAGTTAAGCAATATTTTAGTCTTGGCATTGACCCTTTGCAACATCACTTAATCACTCAAGGCGCCAAGAAGCATCAGAAGTGAGAAATGGGAGTATTAAACAGGGTGACTGAAATTGTTTCCCCAAGTTGCTTTTGATTTGTTGTTTTGTTTGTATATCCTTCTAATTCATGTAAAGCATTTTGAAGTGAATTGTTGCTGAGAATGTGCTATACAAATAAAATTACCTGACATTGTCTCATTGATGGCGGAATTTACAAAAGTTATAAATAGCTACCTTAGAAAGTGATCTATACCACCTACCTCAAATTGATCAAATTTCTGACTTTGCCAGAATTCACACCACATAATTTATATAAGGAGGACCAAAACTGACATAATAAGAAATAAAAGCATAAATATATAGTTTTTCCTTGTCCTTACACATGTTTAAACACATTAATATACAAACAAGTATATTAATTTTACTTTTCCTTACACATGTGTTTTCGTAAAGAAATTTATATATTTTCTTTTTCATTTCCCTTAAACGTGTTTTAGTCAAGAAAAGTAGATATTTTGTTTTGTCTTTTCCTTATATAAGCCCTCCTTCTTTTGTCATTGCCTCCACTCCCTTTTCTACTTCTCCTTTTTCCTGCTTCTCCTTTTTTCGACTTCTCTGTGTGCATCTTTATGTTAATGAGTAGATCTACCTTCTATACCCAGCTCCTCTACTATTGGCCAATAGAGTTTTGGAACCAACGTCACTGCGTAAGATGTTGTGGGGCGTTTAGGTCTTGCGCGGTTGCTCGGTGCAATCTTTACAGGCCACAGACCAAAACAAGCTTTATCCCGGTGTTTTTATGGCATTACTGTCCACAGTGAAGTTAGTTTCAAGTTGAATATTGGATATTCCAATATTCGCGGAGCAAGCGGCGTTTAGCTCAAGGTTGATTTATGAACACTAAATTGGAGCGTAGCACACTCCTAAAACAGGTTAGTTCAGGGCTAATCAGAAAGCCGATAAGTAATAAACATGATTATTAACTTGACTGAGATATGGTTGGCACATTTTATCCCGGCATGAGACATGCAAGTGTTAGTTTTAGGAAACCCGTATTGACACTGTGCTGGACATCTATGTCTTTAACACAGAGGAAGCCAACCTGGTACTGCTATGGTGATGTAGCGCTATTTTCATTTGTTGTTTTTATGAAAAAATGTGTTTTGCATTATATGAAAAACTTTGAGACAGCTTTCAATATATATATATATATATATATATATATATATATATATATATATATATATATATATATATATATATATATATATATATATATATATATATATCAAAATATATATCTAGATATGTAGATTTGTTTGTTGCTATTGGCAGTGGTTTTATAATTAACACCACCACCATAATGTAACAGCATGCCAGCAAGCCATGTTATGCCAAGCGGGGTCTGATACACCCCCACCGTCGCACTCCATGGTTAAGCAATATTTACACTTTATATAGTGCTTTCTTTCTCTGATTAGAAATAAAAAATCTCCTCCTAAAAATACTCCACTAACTTTTTCATTTAAGTCATAAATGAGTTACACATAGAAACACAATTTTAGGAATTAACAAAATTTATTACATTACCTGCAGATATGAAAACATGTGTAGCATTTGGGTTCAAGCTTTTATATTTGAAGTGAATGCTACTGGAGTGGCATTCAGTTTTCTTTGTCTTATAGGATACAAAGATGACGGAGAAATAAAATTCTTTATAGGCAGCACATCAAATATGTCTACATAAATGAGCCATAAAACATGTGAAATGTAATGCTTTCTTTACAAAACCGTTTTGTAGAACACAATAGTTTTTGAAGTTGTTATATTCATAGTTTGCCAACTAGTATGACCTCCAGGCAATAAGACACATTGGTCTAGATGTAGTCTAATTTACTGTGGAAGAATCAAGCTTCCACAGAAAATGTCATTTTCTGACATATCACTGATTTATACAGTCCTAATACAAATTCAAAATGACCTATGTTCACCATGTTCAAATTAGTTTTATTGTCTGGACTACATCCACAGTTCTGCAGGTTCTTAGGTCAATGCTTCTTATATATGTTCATGTTTGCATTTTATAAAGCCTATTTCCATCATTTAGTATGTTGAAATGGAAATATTGGTACCATCACTGTTTCAGGCTGAAAGAATGACAAGTAAATTCAGAGAAGTCTCAGAAAATAGATCACGTTGACTATTTTCTGCTACTTCAAATATATTTGAGAGAAATATTGATGTAGATATCAAGTACTTTGCACCATAAGCATTTATACGAGCTTGTCCACACTATGCAACTTAATGGCTGTAATTTGAATACAGTTTGGCAGTTATCTGCCATAGTCCCCTGGCAATAAAGATTGACTTTCAGGTCTGAGAACAGACAATTGATACAACTGAATAATTTCAACAATTAGATTAAAAACAATTGCTATGAATAAAAAAACAGACTTCACATGTTTTAAATTGTAGTGTGTGAGCAGGAGCGCCTGCAGGATGTTATCGGAGGTTATGCATAACACTACACTGTACCATACCTGCAAGAGCATATCCATATCTCCAACACGTATAATGGGCCACTAAAACAGCTGACTTTTTTGTTTTTAAATTTTATGCTAAGTAATAAAGATAGGAAAGCAAAGCCTACTGGTGTGATCCATGGGAGGAGAATGGAGATTCCCAGGTTCAGGTGATGTGTCTGAGACATTCAGAGAAAGAGAAGGTGAAGCAATGTGTGTTTGATTAATTTCTACTCTTTTGGCAAATGTTTCAACTAGATTTAACAGTTTACCCACAGTCTTTGACACTCAGGAAGAGTGCGGAGGATATGGTCGTCTAACCGGGTGACCCATCAATAACATTTAGGCTCAGGATGTGCATGTGCCCACCCCCACAGTGCACTATGTCAAAGATATTTTGACACAAAATATAGTTTTTTTTCTCCACAATTTTGTTAAGAGGGTTAGAAAATTAAAAAAATCCAAAAATTATTTTCTTTTCTTATTTGAAGGAAAAGCTCCACGTACACACAGTGCGTACAGCGGCACAGCTGCAGGCACCCCTGTGTGAGGATCTAGACACGGGGAAGAAGTGTGTTGCTAAGAGTGAAAATGAAGTAACAAATCTGTTTTAAAACTGAAAACCCACAACTCACATAGTGAAGAGACCAACTGTATAGGGGAATTTTTCTGCCTTAATTTGAGAGGACACATTTTCAGTCTGAAAGTAAGATTTCATGTCTTTTGTTGTCAAAACTTTTAATACTTCTACTTACATTTTCAGTTTGAAAGCATGGCTTCGTGTCTTCTTAAAACTTGTAGTGCTTGTGCTCCAAACTTCTGCTCTATTTCAAATCTTCACTGTGCTTTCTCAAACTGTTCTTGTGCACAAAAGTGTGTCTCTGCTTGGATAAAATCTCTGCTTGCAAACCTCTCTGCTTGTTTACGAATCATTTTCTGTTCATGCGATATTATCGATTCTATCGATAATATCAATAACGCTGGTATTGATATTGAATGATATTCATGTAAAAAGATCAATACTCATGCTCTTTCTCTCTCCCACCTACTGGGTGTACCTATGTGGTACACCCAGTAGCCACCTACTGGCTATTATCAATTGTAGCAAATTGTGCTGCCCACTGGCATGTTACCAGCAGCACCAGAAGTGTGCTGCTGATCGCTAACAGCTACCCAACTGTCACGAAGTGTGGTGGTTGCGGTGAGGAGATGACGCTGAGACCCAGGTAAGGTGATGAGTAAGATGAGTTTAATGATGAATATGCTCGATAAACAGTCCGGGACAGGCAGCACGGCGAGAGGCAAGCACACAGCTAGACTGACACGATGAGCTAATGCCAGCACAGGACTTCACAGTACAACTGTGCGGGCAGACTAACAAAGACGACGTGGACGTACGTTACACAAACTTAGACAAGGACCCGACAAGGAACACAGACAACAGGTGAGACTAAATACACTGGGAGGGTAATCACAGGAACGAGACACAGCTGGGATCAATCAACGGGGAGGACAGGACAGAAACTCACAGGGAAACAGGACTAAACACAGAAAATGTCAAAAATGAACACACAGAAACACAGAACATGACACCAACCAAAGTAAATGGATCCTCTCTTTCCGTCCGTCCGTCCGTCCATCCTTCCGTCCATCCATCCATGATGGTTAGGTTTAAAGATATGTTTTCTGTTACATAAACAACAGAAAAAAATACAAATTTTGAGAAGAAAGACATGGAGATTGAAGAAAGACATGAAGTCCTGCTGTTAAACTGAAAATGTAAGAACAAGTATTAAAAGTTTTGGGAACTAAAGACATAAAATCCTGCTTTCAGACTGAAAATGTGTGCTCTCGAATTGTGGCAGAAAAATCCCCCAATACAACTGATGGCAAAAGTGGTTGCAAGAGGATGTGACAATGAAAATTGGAGAAGGCTAGTGGATCTGAAAAAGAACAGAAGAAACCAAGGGGTAAAGATAGTGGGAGGAGGATCCATTAAAATCCCTGGTGAGACTCCTATTGCCACATTCACCACTCTTCAAAATGGGAAAGATAGAAGAACAAGTAAGCCAGATGTGTAGGAATCTTTGCAAGTCAAAAAACTCACACAAAGTTGCTCACATCCACTCAGGAAAAGAGAAGAGAGTCTCTGATGTCAGTAAGTGGGAGGTTACTGGGAGGGGCAGGTGTAAAACGTGATTGGTCAGTATGATATGTGGGAGGAGTGTGGTGTAGTGATTGGTCTGAGCCACTATTTTGGGTGAGTTTTAAAGAAGCCATAGAAGTTGGATTTCCTCCCCAATCTGTTGTCCTCCCTCACTCTTTTCTTATATTGTTCCTCAGTTTGTACTGGATCTATAAGTAAAAAAAGTTTAAAGAATTATTTAAAATATTAAATAATTCCAAGCAGGGAATTATCAAATGTGGGTAGTAATTGATTACTTTAATTGGGTAATTTGTAGAAAAAAAAGTACTTTTACGAGCAGCTTCACTTCACAGTAGTTTTTACCTTTACTTGACAAATATTACTGTCTGAAGTGTCACTACTCTTGAGCAAAATTTCTACTACAGTTTGCTAAAGTGAGGATTCTAGTTTGAACACACGCTAAGTTGTCCTGATGTTATTAGTTTCTATCTGCTGAGCTTCCTGGAGGTCACAAAGATGCAGTAAACACTACATTTTGTGTAACACTTTTTTTGAAGGGGTGTGCATAAGACTGACATGATACTGTCATGTCAATATGAAGACTTATTCATGAACATGAATAAGTCTTCATGAATATTTATGACTGTTGTCATAACGTGTCATTTGGTAAATAATGGCACTTTTAATGCAAAGTCAACCTTATTAAAAATGTCTTTGTTATGACAACTTGTCATTAATCTAGACAAAAAAATGTCCAAACAGAAAGAGCGCAACAGAGAGCTTGGGAAATCCCTTCATGGACTATAATGGTATGATCCGTTAAATTTGTATTTTTAAACCAAGAACTGACAATCAAAACAACAATCCATGAACTCAATATGTTCAACAATAATAATTCACATTTACATTCACAAAACACTAAATTTGAATAAAAATCACAATTTCCAAACAAGAAGTTACCCGCTGTTTTGCAATGGATCTTTCGTCTTTTCAAAATAAAAGCTGCCGGTGCTCATATAATTTCTTACCGGAATAGCTTCCCATTTTACAATCTAGTGTAATAACATCACACTGTTGCAGGAGCATCCACTGTGTTTGCAAACAAATAATTCGTCTATAAATAAACTGAATGGAATTTAATTGAATTTACAGTTAAGCCCAAACTTATTCATCGCCCTGGAGATTTAGGTTTAAAATACTGTTTTGATCATGGGGCTGTACTGAAGAAAAGTTGTTTACACTAATCGTTGCTACTGGTATCTAAGTGCAGCTTGCATGTTTTCTTCAAATATTCTGACTTTCTCTTTCAGTCCGAAGATTGCTAGGTATGTTGCTCTGTGTCTCAGTTGACCAAAGTGTATTGCATACATGATACAATATATTGTATTGTCCTATAGGACTTATGTATTAAAAGATGTACACAACACATAAAATACTATAAGGATCAACAACTTAAGCAGCATCCTAAAACAAATCATGCAGAAAGTGAACTATTTTTGCATGTTGTAACAATAGTGTAGTATGTAAAAAAAAAATTGTACTACCTGTTTAAATGCTTCAGTGACCAAGTGACATTTGTAAGGTTTTCACACATTTGAAAGAATTTGTAAGGATTTGGTTTTTCTGTGTGTTTATTTTAGGTTCTTTTTCTAGTGAGTCTCCATGCTGTCCTGTCTTCCCCTTGATTGTTCCCAAGTGTGTTTCATTCCCTGATTACTCTCTATGTATTTAGTGTCACCTGTGTTCTTTGTTCCTTGTCGGGTCCTTGTCGCACTAGTCGTATCTGTCTTGTCAAGCTGTCCAGTCTTATGCCAGTTGCTACCAGTTGTGGAGCTTTAGCTTTCCGCTCTTCCCTGTGCTGCCTGGATTTTGGACTTTGTTTGGATTTATCATTAAAATCATAATTTTCTTAACACCAACCTGGGTCCTCTGCATCTGCCTCACCACCTCGAACTGCATCTCATGACAACTTTTCTGGATTATGATTTTTACAAAAAAAAAATCCTATTTTATTTTATTACAGTTGAGGCTATGATGATTAAACTACACTGAAAGTTAAATCTGTCTGCTTTACAAGTACCATTGCACAATAAATTCCAATGTATTAAAAAAAAAAGTTAAACACAATGCTGTTCAAATAAATGAAAAATAACTAAACATCAGAACTAAACAAGTATACCTCTGCTTGACAGTAATTATAGAGTTACAGAATGGTTTTAAATGTAGGCTCCTAAATTACATTTCAGTTCAGCCAATGAAATAATTCCTGTATTTCATACCTTCAACTTGTTCATGGACATAATAAGGGCTTGCAGGATTCTCTGTAAACTGTTACAAATCTTGGGAGAAAACAAACCATTGATGGGTATGAGAGGATAACCTCTCCATTCATCACTCCCCCCTCCCAGTTTTAATCTGAGAATCTTTCATAAATACTGCAGAGACAAATCAGCCACCTGCTTGATGTGCTCCCCTCCTGCTCTGCTTTTCATTTTTCAAGCCTGTGGAGAGGTTTTTCCTTCTTTATTTAAAACAGGCAAGCCTTTCTCTCCCCTCACACTAAATGCAATGCAGCAGGGGCCAGCTTTGTTTTCCTCCATGGGGAAAAAACTTGAGCAGGGGACAACAGAAAGTGGCTTTAGAATAGAGGGCCTAAAGAGGGCAGCTGTAGTTTGAATGAAACTCTATTTGCTTTGTGTTTTAAATGAGCATTGTCTGCAAGTCAGTCGAGGGTAAAGACGCTAAGGATGCCTTGGCCAGGAGAACTTGAACTTGTTCATTTTAAATGAGCTAAATGTATAAATGCGACAGCTGACTAGGAAAGTTTTTTTTAATCAACCTACATGCATGAAAACATGTACACATATTGTTTTCATAAATAAACATTTAAAAAGTATTTTATGAAGATGAGAGGGAGAGAGGTAGGGGCTAGGGAGCACTGTGACACAGCACCACAGCGCAGTGTACTGCGAAACAGAACGTAATCCATTCACGTAGTGTGAATGGGTCACTGCGTGAATGGCGGCGTGTCCTGCAAATCATGATGTGATCTGTTCAAGCTGTACCGCAGTGCCACAGAACAGTATATGAGTCAGTACATTACTGCATGAATCAGGATGTCTAAAGGCTTCCGTGGCAGCCATTCAGTTGTGCAGAATGCTTGGTGGAACTCAGCACCACCGCCGATGAAACACCTCGTCGGAGCTGCAGTTTCCAAGCTTCAGAGCTTCCACCTCAGCAGACTAATCTGAGGTCCTTAGAACCCATTCAGTGAGCATTGGACTGACTGTAAGCATGTTTTTAAGACAAAGAAGCTCACTAGTGATCCTGTTTTAGGCTTTGCTGACTCCAAGTTGCAGAACACACTCTATAGTGATGCCGGTACAAAAGGGTTAGGGGCATCCCTATATCAAGAACAGGAGGTTTCAAATGAGAGCCATTGCTCATTTAATTCTAGTGGAGGCTTGTCTGTAAGTGAGTCATGTTATCCAGCCCATAAATTGAGTTGCTTGCCTTGAAAAGGGCAGTGACGGAGACATTTAGAAACCACTTGTATGGTACTCAGTTCACTGTTGCTACTTACAGTAAGCCTCTGACCTACATATTGACCACAGCAGTGAGCTGCATGTGATTGGCAGTCCTGTCCACCTTCAACATTAAACTTCAGATTCGAGCAGGCAAGTTCAGCATAGACGCAGACGGTCTGTCAAGTTGATCACATGGAGGACTTATCACTGACAATATTCCCAAATGAGCAACATCGCATCCATCATTTAACACAAACCCACTTGAATAAATCACAAATCCACTTAACCTCAGATGAAGATCAATATGGTGGTCTTGTAATAGTTCCTTCCTTGTCAGCAGAACATATTAAAGATCAACAAACAACGTGTTTAACTTGTATCAGAGCAGTGATAGCTCACCTTGAACTTGGCGATAAGCTACCTCCAACAGTCTGGATGGAGCTTCCTGACATCCATTTGCTGCTCAGAGAGTTGAGTCACCTTGAACTACATGATTAGATTCTGGACAGAACCTGACATAACATATTGTAGGGAATCTGCAGCAGCTGAACCACTGCTGAGGAAGTCTCCTTCCAGTGAGTGTTTGTGAGATCAGGTTGGCGACTTCTGGGCATTCCACTTTGCAGTGAGTTTTGAAATCAGAAAACATTTCTCATTCAAAAAGATGAATATATTTATCTGCATGATGTGTGATGACACAATGTGGATTCTCAGTTCAGCTTGTCGAATATCAATTAAACTTAATTAAAATTGAATGTAACTGGATACAATTAAAGTTCAGCCATCTACAAAGGCTACGATCGACATAGCATTCAAATCTGTGCCAAGGTGTCAAGACAAACTTGTCAGTTAAATATTGGAAAATCCAAAAATATGTGTATCGAAAACCTCATTGGAATAAAATATGTTACATATATTAAATAAATGCATTTAACCTAATGGAGGTTGTTAGCTTTTAGTGATTTTGTCACATACAAAGTGACCATACTGATGACACAATAATCTTTAGATATCTTGTAAAACTGATCAAAAGCTTGACTAGTTCACCTGCCTGGTAAAAACTTTTGATAGCAGTCAGATGGGATGGGAAGTAAGAACAAACTACACATATCTAACCCCAAACCTACATAACCAAATGTCCAATGGGTTGTTTGTTCTAATTATTTAATTGCAAGTTTATGTAAACCATATGATCTAAATAAGCTTATACTTATTTTAACATGACTTTTATGTCAATCTCAAGGTGCCACTTGATCAGGGTTCCTTTATTCTCAAAACCTGTGGATTGTGTTCTTCTCAGAGCAAAATACACCGGCAGAGGCTTTGTCTTCAAGGCTAATTATGAGCAGACCCCCAGAGTCTCTCTGTACTACTCTCAATCATCACATGGCCTGACTGTGACTGAAAGATGCCTCAGACTTTAGTCACCAGCAGGTTATTATATTTCTAATGAAGCAAGGTTAATCTGCCAAGCTTTGTGTGATATGCAAAGTGATATGGGTACACCACAATTGGAAAAAGAAAGATATTGTTTTATTTTCCATCCAAAATACACGTGAACATTTAACAAAGAATAACACTTGACGTAGCCCTCTAAGTCTCATTTAACCAATGAGAACCATTAAATAAAACATAAATTGACCTAATCTTCAACACAAAACCTCTTTTTCTAATGATCAGTGCCTGAATTTAATATCAACAATGTGTCCTATGAACTGTAATCCTATTGTAGTAAATTTGAGAATCTTTTGCAGAAATTGGTGACAATCCCCTCAAGTTGCAAAGTTTGGCAAAAGTTATTTTGTTATTTGCTTATGCTTTCTGTTTCCCACACATTCAATAATTTCAAGGATTCTAGGATTTTTATTGTCATACCACACCTTTGCTTTTTTGTGATATGAAATTGAATACAAAAATAAATAAGTAAACAAATAAATGATAAAGTAATTTATGTGATATGTATATTAAAAATGTGTGTGGGTGTCTGTGTACATAATTTATGAGATGAAACTTAACTTTGGTCTGAATTCCTGGTTATTGTAGCTCTACAAACCTGTCTATCCCGTAGACAGTTTTAGAGCAACACCTTTTGCTGCGGTTATGTAAATGAGGAGACATTTCACGTCCACCACCCTCCAGAGGGCACACGGCATTCCACTCCACCACATTCGGCCATTTTTGTAGCTTGATAGCAGCGATGCTATTCTGTCCTCACAGTATAACTTAATTAACAGCAAAAAGAAAGAAGAACTCCAGAAGTTGTGTTGAGGATTGATGCCTTTTCCTCAGTTTTCTTTTTTGAATCTCTTTTCAACAAGTTTTCCTCATCCTCCTTTTCTAATTTCTGTAAGACTGAACAATAAATAGAAACAACATTCTGTCATTTCTTTTGAAAAATAAAATATGAAGTTACAATATCTGCATAAACACAAGGTTTTATTTTATAGACATAGATAATGTTTGTATAGTACAAACATTATCTATGTCTATAAAATAAAACATACACCTGCAATATCTCTAATCTTACCATTATAGCAATTAGAACATCCATCTAAACCAGTAGTTACAAATCATCCTCATTCTCCACATAAAATGTACCGCTGAGGACCCCTGCTGAATACTAAGCATCTTCACCTAGAACAAAAAAGTTTCCTACGTGGAGTACAGCAAGGTAATGAAATGAAACATCATTAACTACAGAAGAAGAAATAAATGTCTAACACTGAACACCAGTAGTTCAAATTTGTCCTCTGTAGAGGACATTTGTAAACTTGAATATCTCCCATCCACTGCATTCTACTGAATTAATTTCTTTTGGTATCTACAGAAGATATTTAGGGCTTTTCAATGATACCAAATGTGAAGGGGTGGGACTTTTGTACCTTTCTTTTCCTCATTCAGAAAAATGACATCCATCAGTACAAGCACATTTTATAGGAAGAGAAAAAGTAAGTGCATAAAACTTTTTATTGTGCAAATTTTGGTTTAAAATTTTGTTGGCATATTCTAAATAAGTCTTTTAGCAGCATATTAAAACATTCTATGAATTATTTTTGACTGTATTTTATCGTAGTATTTAAAAGCTGAAAAATTTTACTCTGTAGTGGACATTTGTAATTATTTTCTGTTTTGTTCTGTATCCATCCATCTATCCACCCATCCATCCATCCATCCATCCATTTTCTATACACCCTTGTCCCTTAGTGGAGTCGGGAGGGTTGCTGGTGTCCATCTCCAGCTAACGTTCTGGGTAAGAGGCGGGGTTCACCCTGGACAGGTCACCAGTCTGTTGCAGGGCAACATAGAGACAGACAGTTCACACAACCATGCACACACACACTCACACCTAGGGACAATTTAGAGAAACCAATGAACCTGACAGTCATGTTTTTTTACTGTGGGAGGAAGCCGGAGTACCCGGAGAGAACCCACCATGCACAGGGAGAACATGCAAACTCCATGCAGAAAGACCCCGGATCGGGAATCGAACCCAGGACCTTCTTGCTAGGCAACAGTGCTCAGTTTTGTCAATGTGAAATTCATTCTTATGTTGTTGTTTGGATAATTTCTTTGGGACAAACTGGTTGCCATCAAGGTTCAATTTCAAATGCATGGCGTTCCGATGTCCACTGTAGTAGACATGATATTTCAAAAATAAAAACTTTTTTTTCCAAAAAAAATGTTTTCAGTATTCTAATTACCTTACAAAGATTGTGGAATTTAAAAAAATTGTGATTGGACAATATTTCTTTTTCCTGGTAGTCAGGAGGATATATGTGTGTATATACAGGTGCTGGTCATAAAATTAGAATACTGTGATAAAGTTCATTATTTTTCATAATGTCATGATAAAAATTAAATTGTCATATATTTTAGATTCATTGCACACCAACTGAAATATTTCAGGTCTTTTATTGTTTTAATTTTGATGATTTTGGCAAACAGCTCATGAAAACCCAAAATCCCCGTCTCAAAAAATTAGAATATTATGAAAAGGTTCTCTGAACGAGCAATAAAAATAATCATCTGAATCAACAAAGTAACTCTAAACACCTGAAAAAGATTCCTGAGGCCTTTAAAAACTCCCAGCCTGGTTCATTACTCAAAACCGCAATCATGGGTCAGACTGCTGACCCGACTGCTGTCCAGAAGGCCATCACTGACATCCTCAAGCAAGAGGGTGAGAAACGGAAAGAAATTTCTGAATGAATCGGCTGTTTGCAGAGTGTTATATCAAGGCACCTCAGTGGGAAGTTAGTAGGAAGGAAAAAGTGTGGCAGAAAACGCTACACAACGAGAAGAGGTGACCGGACCCTGAGGAAGATTGTGGAGAAGGGCCGATTCCAGACCAAATTAAATTTTCATCTCCATAAAACTTTTCAGCAGATGGAAGCATGAAGTGCTCCAAAATCTTCTGATAGCTGCTGCATTGATCCTGCCCTTGATAAAACCCAGTGGACCAACACCAGCAGCTGACATGGCACCCAGACCATCACTGACTGTGGGTACTTGACACTGGACTTCTGGCATTTTGGCATTTCCTTCTCCCCAGTCTTCCTCCAGAGTCTGGCACTTTGATTTCCGAATGACATGCAAAGTTTGCTTTCATCCGAAAAAAGTACTTTGGACCACTGAACAACAGTGGTCCAAAGTGCTGCTTCTCTGTAGCCCAGGTCAGGCGCTTCTGCCGCTGTTTCTGGTTCAAAAGTGGCTTGACCTTTGACCTGGGGAATGCAGCACCTGTAGCCCATTTCCTGCACACGCCTGTGCACAGTGGCTCTGGATGTTTCTACTCCAGACTCAGTCCACTGCTTCCCCCAAGGTCTGGAATCGGCCCTTCTCCACAATCTTCCTCAGGGTCCGGTCACCTCTTCTCGTTGTGCAGCGTTTTCTGCCACACTTTTTCCTTCCCACTGAGGTGCCTTGATATAACACTCTGCAAACAGCCGATTCGTTCAGAAATTTCTTTCCGTTTCTCACCCTCTTGCTTGAGGATGTCAGTGATGGCCTTCTGGACAGCAGTCAGGTCAGCAGTCTGACCCATGATTGCGGTTTTGAGTAATGAACCAGGCTGGGAGTTTTTAAAGGCCTCAGGAATCTTTTTCAGGTGTTTAGAGTTACTTTGTTGATTCAGATGATTATTTTTATTGCTCGTTCAGAGAACCTTTTCATAATATTCTAATTTTTTGAGACAGGGATTTTGGGTTTTCAAGAGCTGTTTGCCAAAATCATCAAAATTAAAACAATAAAAGACCTGAAATATTTCAGTTGGTGTGCAATGAATCTAAAATATATGACAATTGAATTTTTATCATGACATTATGGAAAATAATGAACTTTATCACAATATTCTAATTTTATGACCAGCACCTGTATATTACAACGATAGGGTTTGTAATGAAAGTCTCATGTCTGATCTCTGTGCTGTTGCTCTAACTGGTCCATCCCTTAAAGACGTCCGTCTAGGAACTATTACTAAGAAAATATTACCATCAATACTACGTGGCACACTCCTCGCTTGGTATATTTCTGTACCATTAATAACATTTTAATTACCCAAACAAATTACCTAGATCACAGGATTTTTAACTAAACATCTATGAGCACTAATTGACTCATCAAAATGTTTTGTGTGTTAAAGAGTCTTTAGACATAAGAAAAATAAGTTTCGAGATTGATCTGATGAAAGTTTTTGGAGTACCTCCCCTCTAAACCTTGACTTTGACCTTGTGAACCTTGTTGTCTTTGCTCGGCATTGTGTTTGTGACCAGACCAAGTGACTAATCATTCCCCTTAGGTTGAGTGTCCTTCCATGGAAGCGGGCAGCATCCAGACGGACAATAAAACACTTTTTAATATAAGTTGCTGCTTTGACATAATCACAGCACTGCCAAAACATATGTACAAAAATCCTCAATAAAACAAAATATTTGAAAATGAGACACCAGACAAGTAAATCACAGCAAAGTCATCAGCTGTGTAAGGCTGAACTAATGTGGTGAAGCTACCAGTAGCAGGACTGCAGAGCTGCACCAAAAAGCTAACAAACACTGAGAATCCAGGAATCGTGGCCCCCCTGACAAAAAATGTGTTTGCCCCCCCCCCCTGTGCAGCTGCTGTTACAATTTTTTGAGTCTATTTGACCCATAAAAAGCGTCACAATTTTAAAGGCTTGCAAATGCCTTGCTTTCTTTGGTTCAATACTGATAATTAGCACAATATTTACTGCTCATGAATTTAACATCCAACAGTCCACATCCAGTATGCAAGTAGGTTGCTTAAATTTTTTCTATTAGTTTTCGATTACTGAAACGTCTCTCCCCATGAGCAACAGTCAAAAGCAATGTGCAATTACATATAAAGCAATCCAGAATTATCAAAAATACTATGTAGTTGCATTTTATTCAAGATGCAGTATAACTTAAAAAAAAAAGTTTTTTTCCATATTTGTTAAAGCTGTCAATGTCGTAGCAGTTTGTTATGAGACAGAATCTGTGAAAACTATCAATCTCCTCCATTTCGTTCCCGAATTACTGGGTAAAGTAATGCACCGTTCTGACCAAAACAACCAATCAGAACTATTAGGACGCTCTTAGCGCTGTCAAATAGCCTCATTCACTCACTGCTCAATGTGCTAATGGTGGAGAAACAACTTATCATTACAAAACACCCTTTATCTGCTGTCATTGGTAGCTATGCTAACTAACTGAGCATTCACAGTTTGAATCTACACAGCTTTATGCCATGCTAGCTGCAGCACGGCGCAAAGTGAGGGGGAGGAAGGATGAGCAGCACCACATGAGATTGTGATTGAGAGCACTAAAACTCTCCTAACACTAACTGGTTGTTTCTAGCCCTGGGAGAAGGCAGAGGAAATAGATTTTTCACAGATTACCTCTCATACCAGACTGTCACAACATATGAGAGTTTTAAAAAATATGTGGAAAAAACTATATAAAAGTTACATACTGCAGCTTTGATTTCACTTAGGAGAGGACAGGTCAGGAGGGACGTGGGCTAGAGTTGCTGCTGACTGACTCATCTGTTAAGTGGTAAAAGGTACAAGGGACAAGTTAAATATGTTAGTAATTTTTTCCTTAATTAATTAAATGCCAATGAAAAGGAGGCAAACAGTAGTTTGTAACTAAGCTAATTATGCTAAATGGTTGATAATCTCACACAGTCTACTCACCTCTTGGAGAAAAACTTAGTTATAAATTAACAATCTTGCCTCTCTCCCCCTCTCTTTTTTAGGAAAACCTGATTTTATAACTTTTCTTAGCAGCATAGTAACTGCCACTGTATTGTTCTCGTCAAGAGTGTATCAACTCTGACTAAACACTGAGTTAAACCACAGCAAATGAGAGGGAGACGTGAAGTAAGGTTGACCATTTACTGTTGGCTTCCTCTTTACATGCTGCGGTGAAAACTGCAGACAGAATGAACATAAAACAATACAAAACTTAGTTCTGTGTCTGAACAAACCTTACATACAGTCCAAAAATTTAACATAATTATGAGCTCTGCAGTCAACTGAAATGTACCATGAGCAGTCAAATGAAAATCACCAGTCACAATAATGAAACATTAGCGTTTTAACAAAATAATATCTGACACATCTTAAGTAGCATATATCTTATCATAAAACATCACTTACAGCAGAGGTTCCCAAACTGTGGGGAGCGCCCCCTAGGGGGTGCGCTGTGTCATTGCAGGGGGGGGGGAAGCCGTCTGGATGAAAAAAAAACATGAACACTGTATGCGCTGGGTTTTTACCTTAGAATGGCCAACTCTCTGTTATTCCTATGTCAATTTGATATAGTAGAGGCTTCCACACTTTCCATATTTGTGTCCTCTGTCACTTTTATCAGCAGTTAAAACTGTTTAATCCAGTGTTTCTCAACCTTTTTTGGACCAGCGCCCCCCCTAGCCCTTATCCAGGTCCCTCACCGCCCCCCACCAAAAAATTTAGAGGCTACTTTGCACTGACCATTATTTTATCATTAATACTATTACTATTGTAGAGGTTTTGATTTTTATGCTTGTTTCTGTTTTTATAATCAAAAATAATTTCCCAGAGAACAAACAGCCATGGGAATAGAAATTATTTTCACAGGCGTCTACGAAAAATGCAATGAACATTCAAGTTAAAATTGGTAGGCCTAACAGCAGCCAGAGTGGAAAAAATATTCTTACTTTGTGCCATTTTCTATTTGTTAAATATTCCACAAGATGATCAGATAAAAGATGTTCAACATGCCAGTTTAAACTTTGAACTATTTGCAAACCGACTGAGCTCTGCAACATTAAAACATGGATAGAACTGTAACTACACTAATCAAAGCTCTTCTTCTCTTCAGTGTTTGTCGGTTTCTGGTGATGCAGCTCTGTGCTGCCTTCAGGAGAATGGGACATCAGAGTATCATCCATAAAACTTTACCCACATGGCATTTAATGTGCAAACCAGAGCTTTCAGTGGAAAAACAAAAGTTCCAGGTCCTGCCATAGAAATATGAGACAAACATTGATTATATCTTTATATAGACCTCTCTATTGATTTATAGATCAATAGTTTTACTGGACAGAAATTACAAAGAACAAATCTGGTTCTTAATCAAATCTAATTAAAAACATGAATAAGTGATAAGTTATTTACTGTTATGATCTTTAAGATATACTTATTCTCAGTACTAGATGTGGTCTCAACAAACCCATGACATTTCAACAATATTTTACTTTTTATCTGGAAATAGTGTCTGTTTATTCTTGCCATACAGTCCTCTGTATTAATTATTGATCGAAAGGTCTTGCCATACCAGTTTATTCCTCTGTATTTACTTTAGTTTCTTAGTTTATTCTTGCATTTTGTTCTTCATTCATTTCCATTTAGTTTCCTTTGAGTAGTATCCTCTTTTGGTTTATTGCTATGTCCACTTTAGTTTCTTTCCTGTTGCTAGATTTATTTTATCGTTTACCATCGCTCACCATCTTCACTCATCACCTGCTGCGCCGCCTAATCGTCATGTTTCATATCGTGTTGATTTTTCACTGTCAAATGTCCTATAATTTCATGGCTTCCTACACTTGAAAAGGAGGACTTGAAGACTTCAGGAATTCACTCAATCTTTTTTATTTTCACCAATGAGTGAGAACCAATGAACAGAACAGGTGAAAAACCTACAAAACACATACAAAATATTTTAACATACATTTTAGACATTTGGTTCAAAGTTAATAATTTATCTTGATGACTAATTTCATTTTTAACCTTAAACATACATTTCTTTTACAATTTTAACCATAAATTCACAGTATTAAATTATTAAATTTCATGTCTGGTTGAATTTGAATCAACAAATCCACACATTTTAGAATTAGTTTTTTTTTTTCTTTTTCTTAGGACATAAGGTTTTTTACATTAGATATCTTAACATACATTTAGTGGAACCAAACTATAAAACTAGCAGTGCAAACTGTTACTTCAATAAATTCTTCATTTCATTTCTCAAATGTGAAACTACAGTCAAATTACATTCAATTGAGCCCAGTTAGTGGCTTACCAGTAGTCCTTATAAGTCCTTTTCCATGAAATGCTGCTTTGGAGGCTGTTTACGCCTTCCTCAGCTCTGTTGCAAAACCAATAAAGTGGTTGGTGGATTCCTTATATACCTGAGTTGAGGGTGCTGCTGATTGGGCCAGATTTCTTTCACCTGCTGAGAAGTGCTGCAGAGTGGCATACTAATGTGTGTGTGTGTGTGTGCGTGTGTGTGTGTGTGTGTGTGTGTGTGTGTGTGTGTGTGTGTGTGCGCACACAAATGTCTATTCATGCACCCACATCTGAACTAATGAGCAAATCTGCGCAACAGTCTGTGTAAGATTCTCTGTTTTTATGCCATAATTCACATCTAGTTCGTCGCTCCGTTTTATGTCCTGCTTCTCCTGTTTCAGAGTTTTGCGCAATGTGTGCGTCTTTTTTTTTTTTTTTAAGCCCCTAAGGTGCAGGGCGGTCGGGAAGCGTATCGATGGGGAAAAGGCAGACTGACATAAACCTTTTAAACAACGGAGACAATTTCGGTATTCTGATTATTGACATTTAAAAGTGCTGTGTTGTTCTATCTCCCCCGTTTCATACCGGACCACTTACAGCTCCGGTGTTAACGCTATAAAATGAACGCTCTCTATTGTGGTATCAATATGGAGAGATTTCTTTATTTGAATGAGTTCATTTTTCAGAGGGATACAAAGTGAGGGTATCGTGATTTTAGCTACCAGTGGCAGGAGAACGGAGCTGCGCCAAGAAGCTAACAAACACTGAATAGAAGAAGAGCTCCCATGTATATTGTTGCAGCCAAGCATGGTTTAATCTTACACAATACAGTTTTACTAAGTTGCTCAAAGTCTAAACTGGCATTGTTGTGCATTTAAAGTGTAAAGTTTACCTTCGACCAAACGCCCCCAAAGGCATCCCAGCGCCCCACTTTTGTAAAAATGTCCGCCAGCGCCCCCTGCCGTCCTCTGAACGCCCCCTGGGGGGCGGTAACGCCCACGTTGAGAACCGCTAGTTTAATCCGTTGTTAACATGTTGTAACCTGTTTTTCCGAGCCACCTTTAAACGCAACATGAGCGCTACGACGCTCGCGCCCTGTGAAGGAGACCTGCTGCTGGGCGGAGCTACGTAGGTTTGTGTTAGAATCACGGCAGCAAACCAGCAAAACGCAAAGAACTTTTCACAGTTTTTCCCTCCAAACTAACCGACTGAGTTGAGTAAAGCTGTTGGATGCAGGTAATGTTAGCTAAAAGATGACTAGCTAATATCAATACAGAACCTTAAGCTTAACAAGTACCTTGTAGGCTACCGATGTTGGTGTCTATTTTCAGCTACGTACATTCATTTTGCCCCCCAAAAAGTCAAAAGATTAAATGCTGAAAACAAAATAATATCCAGCCATGCTTGCTGCAGCTCCAAAAAACCCCAGGAAATTACTGAACAGTAAGTCAGACACTGATAATACAATGGTTCTTCAAAATAAAAGCCTTCAAATTTACTACAGCTACAAATAACTAAAAATGTCATCAAACTTACTATATTCATAAAATATTAAAGAAAAAATGCTGTAAAACAGCACAGCCACAGTCGTTCGTGTCTTCCACTGACTGCTGCTGAACAGCGTCACTCTCAAGCGCTCCAAGCAGGAACGAACCATTTAATGCAGATAGGGGGTGTTCAGGGCAAATATGGATGTGTGTTTTTTGATCTGGAAGTGGGAACATAAAATTTTTACTGCTAAAAATAATCTTTGAAAATAATATGATTAATTTTGTAACTGACAGGGCCCCGATTTTTTTTATTTTATTTCTATGAACAAAAAATAAATAATTAAATTGTGGAGGGCCTCCTGTTGGTCAGGGCCCCTATAATTGTCATCACTTTTCCCTCCTATTCTGCACCCCTGGTCATAGCCAAGCATATTTTAATGTTACACAATACAATTTTACAAAGTACAATTTGAACAAGTTGTTCAAAGTCTAAACTGGTATTGTTGTACAAAGGTGTAAAGTTTACCTTTGAGCAAACGCCCCCCAAAGGAATCCCAGCGCCCCCCTTTTGTAAAAATTTCACCCCCTGCCGTCCTCTGAACACGCCCCGGGAGGCGGTACCGCATTTGTTGAGTAATACTAGATTAAACTAATAACGATATAAATATGCATCAGAGCCGCAGCTTTTAATCTTTCAGTGTTTGTGGCTTGATTATTGTTCAGGAGGCTCCAATTATTTTGCCTCAGAATTGGCAGATAAATGGTTGTACCACTATGCATCTGCTTGTAGTCATTTTTACGTATCTGAGGCGCTGTTGTAAACACTGAGTTAGGAAGGTGTTGCCAGCAGCAGCTCATCTGCATCATTGTGTCGTAGCCTGGCGCATTCTTTAATGAGCTCAAAACAGGCAGAACTCATCAGGTGAAATCTCAATATTGGAGAATGATTTTCTGTATTAAATGTAATGAACATGTTTTGTATAGCCCACAGACCTATCCCAGCTTAAATCTATCCAAACATAATAGTGGACTTTTAATGTACTTTCCAAATCCTTCAAGATTCCATATGTCTTGTATCCAGACTCAAAGAGAACCTCGAAACTGGAGCACTTGCCCTTGTCCACAGGTTTTAACATTTTTTTAATGCATTTATTTTAGACACACTCATGCACATACATCATAGCATACATCTATCTGTCTGTCTGTCACAGCACCCCTCCAATATTTCATATTGTACCATTGCTTCTTCCCCATTAACCTGTCTATTTGTGATGTTTGAGTAAGTGGAAGAAAGGAGAAGGAAATCTCTATCATACCAGCAGTTGTAATGCTCAACTTCACTAATCTCACACACTTGTGCAACAGGGTTCTTAAAGAAAAGTCTTTTATTACCCTGTCCCTTTTACCCCACCCCCACATCACCTTCCACGGATAGCTGCTGCAGTGCCAGTTCAAAGCTCCTGTAACAAGTCAGATGGTATCCAGCCAAGTGTCATAAGAAACAGACAGGTAATGAAACTTGACTTACCCCCTATACAGGAATCACTTCTTCCACAATGCACCTGTCACCAAGCCTCCAGTAAGCCGAAGCCCTTTCTTCCTACTGTCTGACATAATAATTGCTTGTTAATTCTTTTTATATTTTAGTTTTCACAGTGCTTTTGGAGGACTTGTAATAAGTTGTGCAGCAAACCTTTTTTCACAAATGGATTGGGATTCACTGGAGTATTCAGTTTTCTAATTGCTGCTGTAAATCTTGAAATACTGATGCATTTGTTCATGTGTTGTATACAATGTCACCAAAACAATGCAACACATCTATAAACTCTTTTGTAGCCTTATACCATTGGGGAAGTGGGAGTTGTAATTAATAATAAAGGTTAATGTTATGCTTGGTGCTAATTTTGTGACTCGCATACAGAACACACTTACGAGATGGAGAGAAACTGTTAATAAAGTTTATTGAACAACTGATAATTGAATGTGCATCTTTGTCCGGGAGCCGGGAAATCGGGGTTACCAGGAACACTGAAGACAGAGGAGATGAGAGGTGAGTAACGATTAGACTGATGATGAATGAGATTATGATTTGGCGAGGCTAAATCTTAATGGTGAGATGGAGATGAATCCACCAGAGGGGAAAGAAGAGACATAGGTCACAGGAGTGTGGGTTCTTGCGGGTTTGTTCATCCAAGGAGATGTAATACAAGAGCCGGGGATTCCGAGGAGAAAATGGTGGAGGCTGTAAGGTGGTGATTGTTTTGGAGGGCGAACAGGTAAGCAGCACAGACTTGGAGAAGTGGAGCAATAAGTAGCCAGTTGTGGAAACTTGAACCAGGAGATCTTTATAGAGAATCTTGAGGTTGTCGTGAGGAGAAACCCAGATACAAAGAGTAGCATCCAGAGCACCGCAGGGAGATGTATGCACACTGGGGAAGGTGGTTACTGGAAAGAGCACCACGTGGATGCTAAAGGATCTGAGAAAGACTGATTGGGGGAAAAAAAAAGCAAAATTCAAGGAGAACTGAAATGAACAAGACCAAGCACAAGAGTAAGAAGAAACACAGAAACAAGAATTAATTAAAGCTGCAAGCAGCCTTGCAGCTCAGTGCCGCTCTGGCCTTGTGGTGACCACGGGAGGTCCACCAACGCCACCCGCCTGCCACTGTCGACGCTCTCGCGAAGTACCTGCACCAGGTCCAGTAGATGTTACAGATTGATGCATTCAACAGTGCTCCCTGATGATGCACACAAATTCTGGTGCAAATCGGCTGATGTAGTGAGGAGACATAGCTGATGGAGCGCAGTGGAGGTAAATTACAATTTAATGCTAGTAGGCTCTTTACAGGTTCAAAAAAGTCAATCATAAAAACTTTGGTGAAAATCAGATGATGCATGTATGATTTAGAGACAACCGTATTCAAATGGTAAGGGATTGATTTTCGTCATTTGACCACGCCCATATGGTTCAGCCAGCAGCCAGTGTTAACAGAATTCATCATCATGTCACTGGATGTCACTTGCAGGTTTAAACCTACATGAATCAAAGAGTAAAAGTAAGGCATCCAGCAGAAAAAAAACAGGTGACTTCCTGTTGTAAGTGGGAGAGGCTATGGTGATATCAATGGGGTATATGCCACGAGAGGTGGTGACGTATTTTCGTTTGAATTTATTCCACATAGGTTGGTTCCGGGTCCTGCTTGCTCCTATTGTTTTTGGCCGAAGCTGCAAGATCTGTACCATGAAAAAGACACAAAACTTAAAATATCTGTGAGCTGCTGGTACAACGACTGAGTTTTGTGGTGTGCCGTTGTTTCCAGTAATTAGTCGGTACCATCCAGTGCTTAGTTTTTTCATTTTCCAGCTGATATCAAGGCGACAGCGGACTGTAGCCAAAACTTAGCCACTACAGCTAACACGCGGTTTGTAGCTGCCTGCTATTTCAAAGCTTGAGGATATTGAAGATCCAGCGTCAGAAATGGGAAGATGGGGGATATAAAGGGAGTTGTACGTGGTTCGTTTAGTGGAATAATTTGTTGGAGGAAAATAATTCCAGAGGAAATCCACTGCAACGGGAACAGGCTGAGAACAGAGGCAAGCGATTCGGCACAAGGTAAGTCAATACGTGTGTGTTGATGTGCGTTTATGTTATATGGAGTATGAAATTATTTTTAGGCAACTCCTTAGTTTTTGTTTATGTGACAATTATATAAAATACATTTAACATGCAGTCGGAGCGATACCGAGCATGGTAATTTAAAAACAGCCGAGAGCAGCAATGCTCCAAACCACACAAGAAGTCAGTCAGATTAAGGTCCAAAACCTTCGCTTTACAGCCGTTTAAGTGGCACCGACCCACATAAAAAACCCACAGAACAAATGGTGCAAATCACGTATTTCCCGAATCCCGAATATATGATTTTCATAATTATTATCCACGTTAGAGTGAATTTTTCCACTTGACTGCTATAATCTGTTCTTGCGTTACACAACATAATTTCTCTTTTTTTCCCTCTGAGATTCTGCTTAGAAAATGAGGTTATGAAGTTACATCCTCCTGCTGCTTTTTGTTTTTAAAATGGTTAACAGTTACTGTGGGCAAATCCAGCAAGGACCAAGTGAAAAACTCCATCTCTAACACAGAGTGACCTGTGCACTGGAAGCAGGCTATGTGGAAAAAAAATGCGGAAGTGCTAAAACGGAAGTCCGTGGCATATACCCTATTGACCACGTGAATGTGATGAGGGCTGGTCTGTAGAGACATAGAAAGTCTGATGAAGCTCTGACATTGTGTGTGGAAGTTATTCCACCTTGATGTTTCATGGCAAATAGTAAGATTTTGACACTTAGCCACACCCACATGCTTTGATAAATGAAAAATCCTTTGACAACTTTTGATCTTCAATACCTCAAGACCATGCTGAGTGATTCTGAAGTCTGCATCTCAAAAGCTGTAGGATGAGTTTGCTCAGATACAACGTTTATAAAAAAGAGAAAACCGCAGTTTTGGGAAATGCTGGACTCAAGGATAGCACAGAGGCCCTCATCCTGGCTGCACAGGAACAGGCCCTAAACACCAGAGCAATAGAGGCTCAGATCTACCACACCAGACAAGACCCAAGTTGTAGGTTGTGCAAGGAGGCCCCTGAGACAGTCCACCACATAACAGCAGGGGGCAAGATGCTGGCAGGGAAAACGTACATGGAACGACATAATCAAGCGGCGGGCATAGTGTACAGAAACATCTGTGCAGAATATGGACTGGAAGCCCTGAGATCAAAGTGGGGAACACCCCCAAAGGTGGTGGAGAATGACCGAGCTAAGATCCTGTGGGACTTCCAGATCCAGACAGACAAGATGATAATGGCGAACAAACCGGACATTGTGGTGGTAGATAAACAACAGAGGAAAGCCGTTGTGGTGGATGTAGCAATACCAAGTGACTACAACATCAGGAAAAAGGAGCACGAGAAACTGGAGAAGGCCTGGAAGGTGAAGACCACAGTGGTGCCTGTGGTCATCGGGGCCCTTGGGGCAGTCACTCCCAAACTGGAGCAGTGGCTAAAACAGATCCCAGGAACAACATCAGACATCTCAGTCCAGAAATGTGCAGTTCTAGGCACAGCCAAGATACTGCGCAGAACCTTCAAGCTCCCAGGCCTCTGGTAGAAGACCCGAGCTCAGAGGATGAAAGAGACCACCCGCAGAGGGTGAGAAGGGAATTAAATTATTTATATCATTTCTTTTTGTGTGTGTGTGTGTGTGTGTGTGTGTGTGTGTGTGTAGTGGATTTCTTTAACTGGGACCTGAGTACAATTTTCATACCACAAACTCCCAAAGTGGTATGACAATAAAAAATCCTTGAATAATGTTTCACAAGTAAAATGGACATATTAGCGTTTACATTTTGTGAATAGAATAATACTATGCTGTATTTATGTCAAGCGACAAAATGCCAGCTAATATTAGCTAGTGTTTGGTATAATACTGGGGATTCAGCCCCCGCTATGAAGGCTAAAGGAGATTTTATAAATCTTAAAAAGTTTGAATTATTCCCTAACATTGATTTAGATTATGCAGCATAAGGTGACAAAGACTGTTAATTATACCTAATTCTTTCACTCTGTCAAAAGTAAGATAGCTCCTGCTTTTTTTTGAAGGTTTCATAAAGACAATGATGTCAGGACGAAGTGGGAAATGTCTTTAAAGAGAAACAGATTCACTGCACCGCACGAACCTCAGCTGCTGAATATCTCTTAAGCTACAACTCCTCGGCTGGAAAACATGAAAAAAAACTTATATAGACATTATGTATATACACATGTGCATATAAATATTTGTAGTTTAACACATTATTCAGTATTAATCATTATTTAATCATCCTTGTTTCTCTATTATTTCTTGTATTATTTTGTGTTTGTATATTTATATAAATATGTATTGATATTACTAAATAATGACTGGTTGTGTGCTTTGTAGAATGCTCATCCTACATCAATATCAAAACATTCTATTCCAAATCTATTCTGTTTTCCCCACTAAGAATATTTAAATATGCTGAACCATGTATCAATCCAATTCAAAGATACTTAAAAAAAATAATTAATAATTTCTTGTAAATGTAGCTATAGCTGTTTGAATAAGGTTTACAGTAAAAAAATCGTGAAAATCTGTTTAATATTTTAGTTATGATTGAAAATGCGCTGATACATCATTGCTACTATCAGACATATTACGCATATAACATATGGCTACCCTAAATCTTGTCAGCGACATTAGGCAAGAGCGGTCCATGAGGCGTCTATTCTTTCTTTGCTACTGATTGCTAACAGCTACTGATCTTAGGCAGGAATTTTTTCAACATAATCAGACAACATAATCTATCTATCATATAGGTAGATAGATAGATAGATAGATAGATAGATAGATAGATAGATAGATAGATAGATAGATAGATAGATAGATAGATAGATAGAAATGATCGAAATCCCTGAGAGGAATTCAATCAAATGTGGAGGCTGTAAATGGCCAAAGGCATGAAAATCTGAACTTCAATCCAAAATGGAAAACTTCTTGTTTGGCGTACACTATGACATTAAAAGACTTTCTGTGCATCTTGGAGAGTTCTACAAGTGCACCAAATTTCATGTCTCTACGATGAATAAAGGTCAATGGTATTTGGAAAGTTGCTAGGTGGTGCAGTGGAGGTGTTTCTTTTGTGATTTTTGCGACAACCTTAAAATATGTAATTTTCACGCAGCCTTGACACGTCCGCCAACTTAGGTGAGTTTGTGAATATGTTGAGGCCCCCAAAAAGCCAATTCATTTGCCGGAATAAAAATAAAAATAAACAGTACAATTAGAATAGTCCTTTGCAGCTATTAGCTGCTCCGGCCTAAGTAGAAAATCGGAATGAACATTGTTTACTTCATGACGCTATTTGTCTGTGTATGAATTCATTTAGCTACTACCTTTTATAATTCGTAATTTAATGTATAAAAAGCAATATATGCGGTTCTGTGATGGCACAGGGGTTAAGCACAACCCACATATGGAAGCCCTAGTCCTCGATGTGGCTGTTGCAGGTTCTATTCCCGACCTGGTGACCTTTGACGCATGATTTCCCCCTTCTCTCTTTACCCACTTTCCTGTCAATTCACTATAAAATAAAGGCCACTAGAGCCAATCAAACCTTTAAAATAAATAAAATGTAATAGATAAAAATTTATCCAATGGGCTTGGGAATCCATTCAATTGAATGTTTGATTTTTATATGGTGTTTAATGATGGTGGATTGTATTCAATCCAAAATGCTCAGTATATAAGCTTTATGTGATTATGTTCAAAATTGTAATAGTACATCATCAATGATATCAGAAAAATACAGAATTAAATATTACAACTTGTGATTTACAGTTCACTATATGCTTAATTCTCAAGGCATTGCGTTTCTTATGCTTGGTTGTGTTTAACATTTGCCAAAAGGTTCCCTGCATTTGATTTCATTTGAGAAAATTGACATATTTGTATTTTCTGTAAAACTACGCATGTTTGGCTTTGCATCTTTTTGTTAAAGTTTTTTGATCATTTTATCTATTGCTAGGATTCATATTGAAATAATATTTCAGTTAATCTATCTCAGATAGGTTTCATCGTGATCGAGAATTCTTGACCTCAGTTATCACTTGAGTGAGATCAAAGAGCAAAATAAGTCCCACTTATTCCACTCACCGCGACATAAGTGCTGACCTGGGAGATTTCCATCCAATCATCAGTAATGTGCATGCCAGTCTTCGTATTCCACTGGGCCAAATCAGAGCAGAGGGTTCAGAGTTGAGTTGAATCCATATCACTTTAGGATCACTGTCTTAAAAGCACTGACCTCTTACTCAGATTAATACAATGAAACTACTTCATAACTCACTTTAAAATGAAATATTTTAATATGTGGAACCTTTTTCACCCTACAACCACCCTTCCCAAAGGTGTCCTCTGGTATGTGTACACTCATCTTGAAACTAAAGCAAAAGTTTTTTTAAAAGTTTACATTATTGACTAAAATTAGTGCTTGTGTAATGGTTAATGGAAGGTTAATGTAAAAGTATCAAGATAAGGTGAAGGATTCAAAAAGCACTTATTGATAATTCAACCCAAGGAGTAGTTTTAGACATGATTTAACATATTTTCTACCAATCTTCATCAATAGTAAAAAAGATTGGCAAGCAAGTTTCAAGTTCAAGTTGTAGACTTAGAACAATCCTATAAAAATAACATTTTAAATATTTTTCAGCCAAAATATTGTTAGTATTTAATTTCCTCTTCAAAGAATCAGGTGAAATACCAACAGAATGTCTTTACAATCAAAAGTTATAATTCACACAATGTTTAAAAAGGTTTTGTTTTTTTCTTCACTTAGTTCAACTAAATGACTTAACCAAATTTTGGGGAAAACAACTCAAAAACTCAACATAATGATGTTTTAGAGTTTCTTGATATCTAGGGATAATTCAAAAACAATTTTTGGTATCGGGTAGCAAACACACAGCAGATATATAGGGTTTACGCGCCCCCTAACTAAAAGGGGGTGTAACCTTTTGTGGCGTAAAAATGAGAGGATAATAAATCATTCCAAAGTTTTTTTCACAAATACATATAAAAGCTGAAAGAACCTTGTTGTGTAAAAACTGAACCTTTGGATTCAGTTTTGATAGCTGTTTGTCTGCATCCGATATCTGGACTTGGTAATATTTATCCACTCTAGTTTCTCAAATGTTCTCAAATTGTAAGGGCATCTTACAATAAAACATTTTACGATAAAAATAAAACAACTGATTTTGACACCCCTGGTAAACTTGCATCTGTACTTCTAAAAGTCTCTGTCTCTTCAAAATTAATTGAAAATATGAAAAGAAACCCTACATTTCAGTGCATTTAATCTGAACTCCGAACAAAGGTTGAAGAAAAGAAGTTCCATAAATTCAGAGGGAGTACTACTGAATACATCAGTTCTTAAGTACAATAGAAGCAGGTAAGTGTTGAGATGAAAAGAGTCTAGTCTCCACATAACCTTTTGCCCTGCACAAAGCAAGGGATGGAATTATCTGCTACATTCAAACAGACGAGATTGTCAGCATACTAATTCATGGGAGGTCCAATTTGAAGCATTAAAACCCTTCATGTCACATGCAAATGATGTCTCTTCTTAATCCTACAGACACAAACAAATACTGCAGTAATCAACCTTACAACTAGACACACAGCTGTAGTGATAAAAAAGAACATTCACTATATTATTAAATAGTAAAAAACATCTTCAAAAGGGACTCAGAAAAGCTAATTTTGATATTGATCCAAGTGCAGTACTTATATCTTTTACTATCCCAGCACACTTGTTATGATCTCGGGTTTGAGTTTGTTTTGTCTTTCTGTTTCTTAGGTTCTTACCTCTATTTTGTGTTATTTCCATTTTCACCTCAGTTCCTTCTTAGCAGGGATGCCAAATTAGGGGGAAAAGTTAGGACAATTCCATGGGGCCTGACAGGGCCCCGTGGAATTGTCCTAACTTTTGTTTTTAGCAGCAAAAATTAAATGTTACTCCTCCCAGACCAAAAAGCACATCCATATTTGTACTGAACACCCCCATGGATCTGCTTGAAATGGTTTGTTTCTGTTTAGCGGACCTGACGGTGACGGTGTTCAGCAGAAGTCAGTAGAAGATCAGAATGATTGTGGCAGTTACTATACTGGTAAGAAAAATTATAGTCGGATTTTCAAAAAAAAAGAAAAAAATGGAGAGAGAGAGAGAGAGAGAGAAAAAAAGACAAGAGTGCCAATTTGTAACCCAGTTTTTCTCCAAGAGGTGAGTAGACTGTGTGAGATTGTCAACCATTTAGCATAATTAGCTTAGACAGAGACGACTGCTTGTCTCCATTTCACTAACATTTAATGAATTAAGGAAGAAAAAGTTACCGACATATTGATATATTTAACTTGCCCCCTGTACCTTTTACCACACTTAACAGATGAGCATAACACCTCACCCCATCCCAGTGAAAAAGGTAACACTGTGTTCAATGACAAGCTAGTTAGCATCATTCCAGGGAGTCTATAGGGATTTCTCTGTGTCTTTACTCTTTTTGCACACAAAAACAAAATATTTATTACTGACAGAAATTCAAACAATCTTTATAAAATGATTAAAAAAAAACATCGTCCTGTTTGGAGGATGTTTTACCCAAGTTAAGGTAAAACAGTCCAAACAGTTTTACCTTAACTTGCATTTAAATTACAGATATCTGTTACCACTTCCCTCCTGACCCTTCCTCTCCTAAGTGAAATTAAAGCTACTGTATGTAACTTTTATAAAATATATATATATTGTTTTACATATTTATTGAAACTGTCATTATGTTGTGAAAGTATGGCATGAGACATAATCTGTGACAAATTTATTTACTCTTCCTTCTCCTGGTGCTATTTAGAAACAACCAATCAGAGGCAGGAGGCAGGTCTTAGCGCCTTCAATCACAATCTCATGTGGCTGCTCATTCTTCCTCCCCTATGCTCTGCTGCTATGGCTTTGCTAGTTGCTATGCTGCAACTATCAAAGCCTGTTGTGAATGCTCAGTTTAGTTAACATAACTACCAATGATGGCAGATAAACAATTTTCCAGTAACAATAAGTTCTTTCTCCGCCATTAAAATAGCAGTAAGTGAAGTTGAATGACAGCGCTGAGGGCGTCCTCCTGGTTCTGATGGGTTGTTTTTGGCTGTAACGTTACATTACTTTAACTAGCAATAGAAGTTCAGTGAGGAGGTGGAAGAGATTGATTTTTTTTCAGATTATCTGTCTCATAGCAAACTGTCACATGGTGACAGCTTTAACAAATATGGAGAAAACATATTTTTTATTAAAGTTATATACTGCAGCTTGAATTAAATGTAACGAGATAGCATTTTTTGAGAAGTTTTGATTGCCTTATTTATATATTGCCTATGGTTAGCATAGCTACCATTGATGGCAGATAAACAGTCTGCCATCATTGGCAGACTGATTACTGAAAGGAGAGACCTTTCAGTAAGCTAAAACTAATAAAAAAATTAAGCAACCTATTTTCATATAGCATGCCAACTGTTGCATGTGAAATTCACTAGTAGTAAATATTGTGCAGCGAACTATGCATTTAGTCCAACACTGGGGCAGCTAGATAAAGTCAAAGTCTTCTCTGCAGCCAAACCATTTCTGTGTTTGGGGACGAAGAGGATTTCCCGCTATTATGAGGACAATTAAAAATTATGAGGACAATTAAAAAAAAAAAAAAAAAAAAAAAAAATATATATATATATATATATATATATATATATATATATATTCTTAACCATAATTTGATACTTAAGAGGTTGGAGCACCGCCCCCTTGGTGTCTTAACATGGAGGCAGATGCAGAATTCCTTTAGTCATTACTAGATCAAGGACAGCCAGACTAATTCATTTTGCTGAATTGTTATTGTTAACCAAATACTATTATTGAGGGGCACAAACAGGCCTCTTCATGTAAAAAAAGGGCACTTGGAGCATCAATAACACAAGGGGAAGGGGCTCAAGTCCCCTTTGGCCCCCCTCCTTTGCACATGCCTGGTTAGCCCCATATACTAGTATTTGTTTGGCTTCAAATGGCATGTTTAATAATGTTTGATATTAATTAAAACTTCTCAGTGTTTGACATTGTCTAGCAAAATGTTTTTACATCAGGCTACATGTCTACTGCATTGATATATTAATGAGCTACTAAAAGCTGTAGTTGACAATATGTTGTTTGCTGCTCAGCATGATAATTTAGGTGGCTAAAATATATATTTTTTTTACATCAACTTATTGCATAACTTACTCACTTATAAGTTACATACCTTACTCACCAGCCACTTTATTTGGTACACCTTGCTAGTACCAAAGCAGTTGCCTTCAGAACTGCTTTAATCTTTCGTTGTATAGATTCAACAAGGTACTGGAATCATTCATCAGAGAGTCTGGTCCATATTGACATGTTTTGTAACAAGGCTTTTCCTTGCTCTCTTTTTTCCCTCTCTTTCCACTTTGCCATTCCACTTTTATGCTTATATGAAGTGCCACTGATGTTAACTTAGTCCGTAAAAATGCTCCCTCTAGTTTGCATTCTGTTGCCAAGTGACTGATGATGAAATATTGGCGATCCACTTGTGAATTTGCATGTCATAAAGTTAAATGTAAGAGTGAAAATAAAGTCAGTCATGCACCACAACATTTTATTCAATATTTAACACCTATTACATCACTAAAATCAGTCGGTCTTGTAAAGATTTTAGCAACCATGACTCAATCCAGACTAGGTCAACCTATATAAATCTGTATAATTAGGATATTAACAAGAGATGGCCCGCCTGGATAGAGCCTTTGATCTCTGAAGTCCTATCCTGTCTCCCATCCGGACTCCCTGTAAGGTGGGCAGGGGGTTGTGCCGCCCTACCAGCCCCCCTTGAAGTCCCGCCCATGTTGTAGTGCCTTAAAACATAGTCATGTAATATCCAACTTTAAAAGAAGCAACAAAGTTTCCACTGTTATTTCCTCTCAGTGAAGCATATAGTAATTATTAACATATCACTAATTTGTCCATATTTTAACATGGCAATAAATGCAATTTGTGATGATCTGTGTTTTCAGTGCATGTATTTTTGAGGTTTTCTGTTTTTAGTCCTGTTCCTGTCCCATCTTCCCTGTTGATTGCTTCCTAGGTGTGTCTCATTCCCTGATTACCCTCCTTGTGTATTTATGTCCACCGGTTGTCTTTGTTCCTTGTTGGGTCCTTGTCGTTCACACAATCGTTTGTTCCGATTTCTGAGATCTGTTCTGTCTTTCCTCGAGCTGACTGTTTGGACTGTGTTTTTTGGACTTACCATTAAATCTTAACCTTCATCATGACAACCTGGGCTTACTGGCATCTTCCTCACCTCCGTTATCTGCACATCATGAAACAATTTAAAGAAACTTTAAGGGAGGAGTATAATTCTATCTTGTGAGAAAATCTGCTGGCAAAATAAGTAGTCTTGATAAAAACTAAATAGTTGCACACCAGTAACAAACAACACCAAATGTTCTGTCTGTGAAAACAAGAGCACCAAGAAAAAGACGAAAGGAGAGGAGATTGAACAGCATTCCTGTAATCATTTTTTTCATTGTCCAGACATGCTTCATCCTGTTCTCTGCTTAGGGGCTGACATCATAAAAGAACTAACCATAAGAGGACATCAAAAGCGAAGAAGCAGCGTTTGTTCCCAGAAAGCGCTTGTTTTCTGGGAACAAGCAAAGGATACACAAGTCACTACAATCACTAGCTCTCTTCTAACAATAAATCACAAATTCTTTTTCATCCATTGCTTTGGTTAGTGTCATCTGGACAATGCAGTCATTCCCTCTCTTGTATGTGTCATTTCATGAATTTATTCCTATTGTGAGAAAAGAAAGGGAATCAATCAAACCCCTAGCAATCAGTCATAGAACATTTCAGCCAGGGCATCCCATTTACCCATATAACCTAAAAACAGGGAAAAAGGAAACTGCTCAGTTAAATCTTGATTCATGAACGTGAAAATCCATTGTAGCATCAGTTGCTCACAGCATCTGAAGCTGAACCATGCATTGTGACAAAACACAGAATGACTTTACAATATGGCCACCCTCCACTCCTTTTAATACCGTTTAGTACATATGTTTCTCCTTTACAGTTCATGGTAAGTTGGCTGCACATTGTTCCAAGTTATTTTGGTTGTTAATTTCTCAAAATTTACAGAAAACAAAGAAATATTAATCTGTTCTTATTACTGTCTACCCAATTTTCCTTCATAGGGATTTTGTCTATTACACACATGCATGGTGAACACATAGAAGTTATATCATGAGGTTCATTGTCTTGCCAAAACCACTTTTTGACATGGACTGGGGGAGACAGTGATTAAACCACCAACTTTGGATTTGATAGAAAATAGAATCCAACTGACTACAGCCATCCTTTTTGTGGAGGATTTTAAGTTGTAGTTGCATAGAAGCTGGTTTTGGCACTGAAGCATTTTTCAATTTATTGTCAAACAGCTAGGATCAGATCCTATTCCTCTAATTCTGAGGTGACAATTGGAAACAGGTAGAATAATAATAATAATGATACATTATTGATCCCCTAAAGGGGGGACATTTAGTTTTAGAATCGACCCTCTTGATTGGTTGTCTATCTTTGACTCAAGTGGAAGAGTTCCAGTATATCGCTTCACTTTGTTCACAAGAGATGGTAAGATGGAGTATGAGATGTATAGGTTGATTGGTACTATGTCTGTAATGTGCCCACTGCTCCAGTCTGTCATAGTAAAGATAGAGTTAAGCCAAAAGGTTGATTCGAACTACTATAATCATTCAAATTCAAAAATACTTTATCAGTCCCAAAAGAAAATTAAATATTGTGACTCATTAATTCTGAAAGAGTTATTGTAAATTGTAATGGCTGTTGGCAGGACATATCTCTTGTAGCGGTCTGTATTACAGTAAATCTTAAGAAGCCTTTGACTGAAAATACTCAGAATGAGTATCTTCTGAGTCTCATGAGGAGGATGCTCAGAGTTGTCCATATTCCTGATTTTCTTCCTGAAGTAAAGCATTTGTACTTGGATGCATGCAGTATTGAACCAAAGTACTTGAAAAACACACAATTTTCCAAAACATACTTTTTCTAAATAAACCCAGCTCAAGTAGAATGAGTTGGAGAGACTTTTCAACCACAAATTCCACGTACCATACTAAAAGTGAGTACTGATAGCAGTTTGATGAAAACTGATTTAAGTCGATGTTCAATAAAATACAATTTTGCATTTACAGTGTGTGGGTTTTAAATGACATATCCTGGTCAAAAATAACACTGAGGTTTTTCCTTTATTAAAAGGGCCAATGTAATTCCATCTGGTTTAACAGACCAATAAAGCAGTTTGTTTTTCAGAATTAAAAAGCAAAAGGTTTAGCACACTTGAAAAAAATGATTCGGTGGTGAAGTAAATTTAACATAACTGAATCTATGAAATCAACAATAAAAATTCAAGTTAGTATCTTCACACAAATATATTCAGTGTTGATGTCAAAAATAGTTGCTTAAGATATAAGACATTGTAATTTTTTCAGAAAATAAATTAAGTACTAAGAGCCTATCTTTTTAATTTCATCCACACAACAAAAAACAATCTTATCTTTACTATGTTTCATTTGGTATTTCAAAACACCAAATACTACCATAAACAATCAGATTTCCTAAGCACCAACGGACTAGCAGTGATTTGAAGTAGAGACAATTTTGAGCTAGCAGAAGTGATCAAGGTGGCTATTTAGTTTATGTAGAGCTAAGCAAAATTTATCAGGATACTTAAGGTTCTAAATACTTAAATTGCATAGCATAACTTAATTTGTTTTTATGTGTTGCAATAATTGATTTTTTTAGGGCATTAGTTTTCATGGTCACATGATTGGCCAGCTAGGTAACCCACCAGCTAGGTGCCATCGCAGCAGCATCTAGTTAAACCACTTTTTTATTTGTCACAAAGTTAGTTTTAAGATGTTTAAGGTGAAAACTCCAAAGCTTCATTTATACGGTCAGTTCATGGAGAATATAGCTACTTTCAGAGCATTAGAGTGCTTATTGTCTAGTTTTTAGCATTTATTTGCTTTCATGAAACAACACTATGAGTTATTTGTTCATTTTCATTACCACCCTGCTCTGCCTGATGGTGAAGCCTTGTATATGAATATGTTTGTTTTACTGAAAGTGAACAAACTATTACTGTTTTCCATATTTTCTGTTAAAGTTTAAGCAGAGAAACAAATAAAAAGCAGGGACCACGAACTCTTTCAATCAAGTATTTTCTAGTTTTAAAAAAACACTTAGGTTTTGGTTGTTGATTAAACAAGTACAACATACTCAGATTTGCAAAGTTATCTTAAGATTTTACAGAGTACTTGCAAATTTCATTTTGTACATTAGAAAAGTTGAGTAACGTATATAAACTTCCGTTTTGCTTAATCTGTTTGACAAAATTAAGTTAACTTTACTTGGATTTTCTTTTCATGTAACATAATAAGTACTTTAAATAAAGAACAGTCTTGCTTGATAAACATGAATAAATTATTTATAAATTCTAAATCTACTTAATTTTTAAATGGATAGGGGGAGAATATTTTTATCAGTGCAACATCAGTGCAACATCCAGACCTTTATGTCTTCAAGAAATACCTGTGGAATACAGAAGTGATTAACTTTATCAGGATTTATAGGTATTCCATTCTGGTTTTATTTATAAAGCAATTTAAAGTTGACCAAAGTGCTGTGCACCATAACCAAAAATAAAAACAAAATACAGATACAATAACAGTAACTGTAAAAACCAGCACTTTAAGCTGAGTTAAAAGCCAATAACAAAAAGTAAGCTTTAAGAGAAGACTTAAAAACACAAAGGGATTCAATCTGTCTAATAAGTGATGGTAAACCATTCCACAGTTTTAGGACAGCAACTGAAAATGAGTGGTTACATTTCAATTTCCTGTTTGATTTTTGTTTTCAGATATAGCTGAAAAATAACAATAGAAACTTATCCCATGCTGAGTATATTATAATTTTACCAACTGGATGCATATATGTAGGTTTTGATACGTTGGATCAAGCACCAAGCCCTGTGGTACTCCACAAATAAGTATGAAGAAGATTTATTATTTACAAACTGGAATCTGTCAGACAGAGACAAATTTGTCTCTGAAACAGGCACTAGGCTGGAATTAAACCAGACTAGTGATATAGGGTTTGATCTAACCCTGTTTTTTTTTTGTGAAATCAACAATCATCTCCTTTGTTTTGTTTACATTCAAGATGAGATGATTCTTCCCACACCATGCCACAAAGCAATACACCACCTCTCTGTACTCAGCCTTTTGTCCATCTCTGATAAACCCGACAACTGTAGTCATCTGAGTATTGTGCTTGTCTGCTTATTCAGTTGGGCAAACAGGAGTCTCTCCAGGACCTTTATGAGGTCAGGCCAACAGGTCTATAGTCTTTGATGACTGATGGGTGAGTTTTCTTCGGTACCAGAAATGGGCAGGGTGTCTTCCACAACAATGGAACCTTCTCTTGAGTCAGGCTAAGGTTGAAGAGATGTTGCAGAATCCCACAGAGCTGTTCTGCACAGGACTTCAGGACTCTAGGGCTGACACCATCTGGACCGACAGTGAAGACTGCCTCTTCACTGTCAGGTGAAGAGGCCTCTTCACCTGACTTTTAGACAGAAAATTGGGGGTGGAGGACAAAGGGAGCAGCAGCATGTCCTGATTTTCTTGAAGTCAGACTTGTGGAAGCAGGAGAGTCTGTGGCTGAGATGCAAGATAGGACATCTGAGATTTGACAGGAAAGCTGTGGGCCAGAAAGTGGGATGTCTGTATGGCTGGGATAGGAGAGGATGATGATGAGCTTGTTCCTGAGCTGAACCTGTTGAAAAATGTGTTCAGTTCATTTGCTCTGTCCAGACTTCCATCTATCTCAGTGTTTCTCAACCCTGGTCCTCTCCGCCCCCCTGTCCTGCATGTTTTAGGTATTTCCCTGCTGCCACACACCTGATTTGTATCTCTGGGTGATTAACAGGCTTCTGCAGTACTTAATGGTCATGCAATCATTTGAATCAGCTGTTCTGGAAAAGAGGCACATCTAAAATATGCAGAGCAGGGGGGCGGTGAGGACCAGAGTTGAGAAACACTGATCTATCTATCTGATACTCCTTTTGCTTGAAACCTATAAACTTCAACCCTGACCACACATCTCTGGTATTGATCTGAGCATCATCTCTTCTTCTGTCATCTGCTGAGGCAGCAGCATCGGAGCCTGGGACTTAAAAAGGCTCAACAGCCTGATAAAAAAGGTTTATTCTGTTCTGGGGGCAACTGTGGAACCTCTGGAAATGACTATGCAAAGAAGAATTCTTCATAAAATTAAGAAGATTATGGGCAACCCTGAACATCCTCTTCATGAGACTATATTGGGAAGGCTGAGTATCTTCAGTCAGAGGCTTTTTCAGATTTACTGTAATAAATCTATCCATCCTGCCAACAGCCATTACAATCTACAATAACTCTTTGAAGAATTGAGTCACAACAACATTTAATGTCCCCTTGGGATTAATAAAATATTTTGAATTTAATTTGAATTGTTCCTCTGCAGCTTTGTTCTCTGACTTCTTCCTGTATTTCTCCTTGCTGTCTCTAATCTTGACTTTGAACTTCTGTATACTCCTCAATAACTCCCTGTCTTGTTCCCTAGAGCAGTGATTCTCAACCCTGGTCCTCAAGGCACACTGCCCTGCATGTTTTAGGTGTTTCCTTGCTTTCAGCACAGGTGATTTCAATTAGCAGGTCTTTGCTGAACTGCAATCAGCAGAATGCGGTGCAATAAAGCAGGGACATTTCTAAAATATGCAGGGCAGTGTGTCTCGAGGACCAGGGTTGGGAAACACTGCCCAAGAGGCTCTTTTTTTTCTTGTTTAACAATTCCTTTAGGTCACTGGTGATCTAGGGTTTGTTATTCAGGAAGTATCTCACTGTTCTGGTGGGGATGAGATGGTGCTGTCCATACAGAAGTTAATATAGTCACACACTCATTCATGGCACTGATGTTATCACCTTGTGGCTGGCAGTGAGTAGTCCAATCAGTGGCTTCAGAACAAGCCTGCAGGGTCTCTTCTGCTTCCTGTGACCATTTCCTAACAGCCATCTTCCTAGCAGGTAGTCTCTTCACTAGGGGTTTTTATTCAGAGCAGAGAAAAGCAAGATTATCGTCTGATTTTCCTAGAAGAGGTCTTAGTTTGGAGACATATGCATCCTTGACATTAGCATAAAGCAAAACCAAAATCTTGTTTTCCCAGGTGGAGCAGCTGACAAACTGGTTAGAAGTTGGCAGTGTAGAAGACAGTGAGTCATGATTAAAATCACCAGATGTTGCCACAAATGCATTGGGGTGTTGTGTCTGTATCTTAGCAATAACAGAACTGATGACATTGCATGAATTATCATCAACAGCTGAGGGTGGAATTTAAACAACTGCCAAAATAACACTGGTGAACTCTCTTGGTAAATAATATGGTCAGAAACTTACTACCAAAGTTCAATGTTTGGACTGCAGAGACAAAACTTCACAGTAACATGTCTTGGATGACACCATCTGTTGTCCACAAACACTGCTAATACACTTCCCTTCCTTTTCCTGCTGTTCTTTAAATCTTTGTCTGCTTGTATAGTCAGGAAGCCTAGCAGAGAGATGTTGAAGTCGGGGATATAATCCTGCAGCCATGTCTCCATAAAACTCCATAATACTGCGTTCCTTATACTCTTGCCAAGTCCTTGTCAGGGCTTGAAGTTCTTCCATCTTGTTAGCTAATGATCTCATGTTATCCATTATGATGGATGGTACAGATGGTTTGAACTTCCTCCTTCTCTCTCTCCTTTTTGCTCCTGCTCTGCATCTATGACGTCTCCTTTTCAATTCCTCTGGGATTTCTGGCTTCAACTGTGGTATTAGTTCAGCTTTTCTATGCTTACCAGCTTTTCTATGTTGTAAAACACCCTGTTGCTATGGCTACACATCATAAAAACATAACAAAAATACAAAAAATATTGCCAAAAATCAGTCTAAACACACAGAATACAAAACAAGAAAGAACAGCTGTCCAAAAAAAAAAAAATTCCTCCAAAAATGCAAGGACGAATGTTTTTAAAAAGAGAAAAAATCTCACTGATGCACAGAGCTACTCCAATGTGCTGCCACCCTCAGTGACTAGAGTTTTACATAAAAGTAATGAACAGTATCAATGACAAAGGGCAGCCTTGGCGGAGTCCAACTCTCATTGGAAATGAGCCCAACTTACTGCCAGCAATGCAGACCAGTCATACAGGGACCTAACAGCCCATGTCAAAGGACCTTGTACCCCATACTCCAGGAGAACCCCCCGAGGGACACGGTACACATGTGGACTGGTTGGGTGAACTCCACAACCAGGACAAAAACCACACTGCTCTTCCTAAATCCGATGTTAAACTACCCGATGGACCCTCCTCTCCAGGACCCCTCAATAGACCTTACCAAGAAGGCTTAAGAGTGTGAGCCCTCTGTAATTTCAGCACACTCTCCAGTCCCCCTTTTTTTAATAGGGAGACCACTCTGGTCTGCCAATCCAGGGTGACGCCCACTGAGGAGCTCTTTGACTACCTCAACGACCTCTTTCCCAAAGATTGGAGAGCCTGACCCAGAGTCCCCAGGCTCTGCTTCCTCAATGGAAGGTTTGTTGGTGGGATTGAGGAGGTCTTCGAAGTATTTTGCCCACCAGCCCACAACACCCCAAATCGAGGTCAGCAGCACACCATCCCCACTATAAACAGTGTTGGTCCTGTACTGCTTCCCCTTTCTGATTCATTGGATAGTGGACCAGAATCGACTCGAAACCGTGCCGAAGTCTTTCTCCATGGCTTCTCTGAAGTCCTCCCATGCCAGAGTTTCTGCCCCAGCAACCACCCAAGCTGCATGTCACTTGGACTGCTTGTACCCATTAGCTGCTTCTGGAGTCCCACAGGCCAAAAAGGTCCTATAGAACTCATTCTTCAGGCTGACGGCATCCCTCACCAAGGGTGCCGACCAACTGGTTCAAGGGTTGCCGCCGTTTCAGGCACCGACAATCTTGCGGCCACGGCTCCGATAAGCCACCTTGACAATGGAGGTGCAGAACATGGTCCACTCAGACTCAATGTCCCCTACCTCCCTGGGAATGTGTTCAAAGCTGTCCTGGAGATGGGAGACTCTGCCAGACGTTCCCAGCAGACCCTTGCAATACGTAAATTGTTGGACACATCCTGCCAAGTTTTAGTCCTCTAATAATCTTTAGATTATTAGATTATTTAATTATAATTGGAGCAAAACATGTTTCTACAAAATGCTGGCTCAGATTTGCAGATTACTAATACTGCATCATAAATTCTGATGTTCCTTTCCTTTCCATTTACAGTGCTACTTTGTATTTGTTACATAAAAGCCAACCATTTAAGATTGGTGTTTATAAATGTGAAATCTTCAGTATTCTATAGCTAATGTTTAATTATTAGTCATCCAGCAGGAAAAATAGTTTGATTTTTACTTATAATATAAAGTTTATTTGCTCTTTTCAGTGTTGGTCATATGATTTACATACACCACCTAAGCATGTCAATTGCTGTGTGAAATGAGTATAGTAGAAATGCAGAAATAAGGAAAAAAAATTGAAAATACAGAGCAGAAACCAACTGAGATGATGTCTTATCTGTGTTTTACAGAAGTAAGAAAGATGAAGGGATGTGTCATCCATACGGGAAAGCTACATATGTCCCTGTTCCTCTGATTGCTGCTCTCTAATGAGCATTGCGAATCGTGAATCTTTTCAGAGTAAATTGTTGGAGACATCTGGCCAAGCTTTTTCTCTGATGCAACTGAAATGTCCCTCTAGATGGGTTGGCATGGCAACCTCTAACTGCTATTCAGGCGCATTGTGGGTTGAAAGGTTTAGGGTCCATAGTTGAAAATCCATTTGGGCCTCTAGCAGAGTGCTCTGCTCACACTCCCCAGACTTGAGGTGCAATAAATACTTCATCACCCGAGGAAAAATAGATTCTGTTTATGAATGGATTGCATTCATGGTACAAACATGTCACAGGTTTTGCCTTTGTTGCAGGGGTCACATTAGTGGTGGAAAAATCAAGTGGTTTGGCAGTGATGTTTTTTTTTTATAATATGTTGTCCATACAAAAAAGTTTAGACAATTTTTTTCCCATTTTTTTAAAGCTTTGTATTATATATTTCTGTCTTCTTACACATTGAAAATCTCCTTAGTTTAATGGTCACAGGTAGGCTTCGGCTGTGTGGAAATAGTGAGATGCACATTGGGGGTGGGGAACTTAGGTCCATCCCAGCAGTTAGCTCCCCACAACAACACTTAATGACCCCTGTACTTCAGCTGAGATGGGACACTCCATCCACTGAATTATCTCAAGGGTACTATGTTTGAGAAAATTATCCCATCCTCAGAGACAAAATTGCAGGGAATTTATCATCACATTAGCATACTTTGTTCTTCAGGCCATGTTCTAAGTTGTAGAATCACAAAAATGAGGACTGCACTGTTTCTGCTGCTGGATTCACACACAAGATCGATTAGCTGCAGTACATTTCCTAAAACTGCAGGTTTATGATTGACCTCAATACTACACAGCAAAGAATGTACACATTTGTTTGTCATTTTAATTCATCACTTGGAGATACCAAATATGGCTAAGTGAAGTGCATAAATTCCTAAAAATGTACATTTAAGTTAAAAAAAACTGACAACAAAAAACCCCCAGTAAAATTAACATTTAAAACAAACAAACAAATAGCAAACCCCATGAAGAAAGATCTAAGGCCAGATGTAACACACACTCAACTGTGCAGGTCAAAATGCCATTTGTTTTGTTTTGAAATGTAAAAACGAAACAAATCTTTTAATTTTTCTAAATTTTTGGTTGAATGAAAATCTTTTCAAACCTCAGAGGTTACATTAACTTTGGGCTTAAGTGTATATGGTTCTTGGAAAAATTTTAGAGCAAGAGGATCCATCCATCCATTTTCTCACACCCTTATCCCATTGGGGTAGCGAGAGGTGCTGGCGCCTATATCCAGCTATCAATGGGCAAAGGCAGGGCACGCCCTGGACAAGGAGATAAAAATGAGAAATTAGGCAATGCTTAATGGTTGAAATTTTGAATCTATAAAAGGATGTTTATTCTGAAAATATTTATGGTTTTTGTTGTCCAAATTCTCTTACATACATAATATTTTGTTATTTTTTTGAAACGGTTTATTGATTAAATCATTAAAAATTCCCTCCCCCCAGTCTAATGTATTTATTCTCAAGCTGAAAACACATTGAAAACTTGAAATCTGTGGAATTTAATGTCCGCTCTCTGAATTTCCATTATTTTTCTCCACATTTGCAGGTCAGTTGCTATAGCAACATAAGCAAAGGAAGACTAGTGCTTAATTGATCCACTAATGCATTTAGCTGTACACTCATCACAAGTTGCTTTTGTTACCAGGTCACATTTTAGGGACAGGCATTTACATAAAAGCATTTACTGATGCCAGAACCAATCATTATCAGCAGTTTTCACTTTTGTCTATTGGCAACAAATGTGGTGTAAACACTGCCTATTATAGGCTACAAAATTGCTTCATCAGGGAATTATTATAATATTGACTCTAGTGGAAAACTAGTTTGGCAGGGATATTTTTTGTAAGTAATGTGAAAAATGCTAATTATTAGTTGCATTACAAACAAAAGCAGCAGTCAGTCATTATTATTAATTATGAATGAATAAGGGTTCCGGGTTTGTTTTTAGAAAAATATCAATAGAGTTAATCTCACAAGATACACAATTTTCAAAGAAAAGCCAGTTTGTTATATATATATATATATATATATATATATATATATATATATATATATATATATATATATATATTAAGAGACCACTGCACTGAACCAAATTGAAAACCTCCACCAAATACTTATTTCTGAATTCTTCCTGAGCTAAAAGATTAGCATTGTTGTTTCTAAATCGAATATGAACCTGTTTTCTTTGACAGTACTGCATATTTTTTGTTAATTTGACCATTTCTCATTTTCTGCAAATAAATATTACATTTTTGCTTGGAATTTCAGATTCCTGTTGTCAATAGCTCATAGAATAAAATAACAATGTTCATTTTATTCAAACACATATCTATAAAACGTAAAATCAGAGTAACTGATCATTTTACGTGGTCTCTTCCAGTGCTGTATATATGTGTGTGTTTGAAGAAGTTTTAACTTTTGTCTGAAGTATAAGGAGGCAAATCCACTCATTTTGTTTGTTACCTCGGTGGTTGGCCAGTATTGTGTCACCAGAGCAGGGCTCTATCAGAGGGTGGAGGAAAGGAGAGAAGTAAGCAGGTGTTCACCTGCTGCATGCATTGGCTTTGAGCCCACCTGTTAATGTCAAGACAGGCACGTGGCAGGGCACACATGCATATGTGTGTGTGTAACTGTGTTAGGTGATGAGCGGTTCTGGGAGCTCATGCCGCCCTAGTTGTGAACACATCAGAAACATCTAACACTGATGCTGTGCAAACCAGAACTAAGAGGACCCAAAGTTTCAAGCTGACCTGTCTTAGCCACACAGAGGTGCTGTTAACCATTCTGTTTGTTTTTAGGAACTGAACTCAGAAATGTTTTTTTTGGCACAGCTATTTTCACTACTTGCCTTTAATAGGGAACAAAACTTTGACCAATCACTAATACTGTGGTGACCAGAGCTGATGCTCCCACGTTCTAAGCTAACTGGCAATACTGACCAAGCACCTAATTATCTGCAGATTGTGATACAGACATAGCCAACCAAACAGCTAAGCCCACCTTGTGATTGAAACTCTATACATAGCAGGTTGGGTCAGGGCAGAAATGATAGCTTAGGACAGTGGACAGCCTCCTGCATGTTTTAGTTCTCTCCCTGGTTTAACACACCTGTATCAAATGATGGCTCATTATAATGCTTTATGTGTGTTTGTTTCATTGTGTGGACAAAAAGCCAATGGAAGAAATCCTGCATCTCCGAAGCAACTGAGTCAATGAAGTGGTTAGATATGCTAGTGCGGGTTATTTGTGGTCACTTCTTTAAGTCACCATCTCTCCCTGCAATAGCTGTAGGTAGCGGTAAAACAATATTGCCACATTTAAGCTGTGGCAATATTGTCACAGTCATAAATAATGAATTCATGATTTATGTCAGAGTCATAAATCATGAAAACTGGTTAGCGAGTTGCTAACATGTAAACAAATAGCAATTCCGGTTTGTGGCGAAAGTCATAAATCATGCAAAACCTCATGGGGGCTAGGAATAAAATGGATACAGAACAAATTACTTTTTTGATATATTAGGAAATCTGATTCTGTTATTGATCAAAACTTTTAGGAAATCTGTGATGAAGAGCTAAGAGTCTCTGAATTTGCCATAAGAAAGATGCCGTCTGTCCGAGGACAGACGGCATCTGTCTGGCCCTTGGGCCAGATGACAAATGGACTGAACTTATGCAGCACTTTTCCAATCATTTTGACCACTCAAAGGGCTTTACACGAGAGTCATATTCACCTATTTGCACTCACAAACACTTAAACATTTATACACCGATTGGTAAGCACTGTGAGGTTAAGTGCCTTGCCCAGCATCACATTGACTTGTGGCAGGAAGAAAGTGGAATCAAACCTACAACCTTCCGATCACAACAACAAACATTTGTTGTTTCAGGCTGTAGAAGAATGTGTTAACAGGAAGGAACTCAGGGAAACTATGAAACAAGAGAATTAAACTACTCCCAAAACCTGAAAATATAAGACAAATTTAAATAACTTAAGGCCTATTACGCTTTTAAACACAGACTACAAGATCCCAACAAAAGTTTTGACATCAAGGTTAAAACGGGCTTACCTAAAACAATTAGTCAAAAACAATCCGGTTTTCTAAAAGGCAGATCTATCCATAACCACCTGGTTCTGGACCTGATTGATTATAGTCACAAAATAAAATATGATGGTTTTATGTTGTTTTTAGATTTTCACAAAGAATTTGATTCTGTGGAACATCAATTTTTTATTAACACGTTTTGGATTTGGAAATAGATTTCTTGATATGATTACCATGTTTAAACACTAATATTATATCTGTGTGTCTCTGTCACAGGCCACATGGCCCAGATTCCAAGCAGAAACAGGAATCAGACAAGGTTGCTGTATCTCACCTCTCTAAATATAGTCACATAATTACTATCAATCACAGTTAAAAACTGTGATTGGAAATATATAACCAGAAAACAATCACAAGCCAATTTGCAGAAGATATTTGTCCTAAAAAACAAAGAACAAATTCCATTAGCTTTAATGTGTTACCCTGACTTTGTGAGGTTCTGTGTTTTGAGTTCGAGTTTCTGTCTGTCTAGTCCGGTTTTCCCCTGAGTCTCTGTGTTGTCTTGATTGATCCCAGCTGTGTGTCGTTCCTGTGATCACCCACCCAGTGTATTTAGTCCCAGCTGTTGTCAGTGTTCCTTGTCGGATCCTCGTCGGGTCTCACGTCTGTGTCTGTTCCTGTGCTGCCAGTGATTTTCTGTTGTTCCTCCTGGTTTATCATTAAATTATCTCACATCATCATGACTATCTGGGATTCCCGGCGTCTCTCTCACCGCTCTCCTCAACACATCATGACAGTAGGATCCGACCAGAAAAGAGGTGAGGACGCCAGCGTTTGGGGTAGCGAGGCTTGGTTCCAGCAGCAGTTGGAGTTGGCTCAACGGGATCTTTACAAGGACGTAGAGATCTTGCCTTCTCCGCTGCTGCTGGAGGAACTGGGTCTCGCCTCTGACCTCGACGTACCCAGGCAACGCGGGCCGCGACGGAGGCGGCGGCGGGGATCTAGAGCGGAGGAGTTCTGTGGCGGAGCTCCAGCCAGCCAGAATCCCTGGGTGGGAACTCGGCTGGCGTTCTGTCCGCCTGGAGTCGGACCCCGCCGTTACTGCTGCCCTGAGCCGCCGGAGATCCCGGCCCCTGGGTCACGCCGTTTCCGCCGCCCTGAGCCGCCGAGATCCCGGCCCCTGGGTCACGCCGTTTCCGCCGCCCTGAGCCGCCGAAGATCCCGGCCCCTGGGCAAAGCCGTCGCCGCAGCCCTGAGCCGCCGGAGGTCCCGGCCCCTGGGCAAAGCCGTCGCCGCAGCCCTGAGCCGCCGGAGGTCCCGGCCCCTGGGCAAAGCCGTCGCCGCAGCCCTGAGCCGCCGGAGGTCCCGGTCCCGGTCCCGGCCCCTGGGCAAAGCCGTCGCCGCAGCCCTGAGCCGCCGGAGGTCCCGGTCCCGGTCCCGGCCCCTGGGCAAAGCCGTCGCCGCAGCCCTGAGCCGCCGGAGGTCCCGGTCCCGGCCCCTGGGCAAAGCCGTCGCCGCAGCCCTGAGCCGCCGGAGGTCCCGGTCCCGGCCCCTGGGCAAAGCCGTCGCCGCAGCCCTGAGCCGCCGGAGGTCCCGGTCCCGGCCCCTGGGCAAAGCCGTCGCCGCAGGCCTGAGCCGCCGGAGGTCCCGGCCCCTGGGTCCCGCCTGCAGCTGCCTCCGGTTCCCGCGCCGAGGCAGCGTCTGTCCCCGCTGCCTCCGGTTCCCGCGCCGAGGCAGCGTCTGTCCCCGCTGCCTCCGGTTCCCGCGCCGAGGCAGCGTCTGTCCCCGCTGCCTCCGGTTCCCGCGCCGAGGCGGCGTTTGCTTCAGCCCCCAGTGTTTCCCGAGTCTGCTCCCTCCGAGACTCCGCCCCCTGAGCCTGCTCCCTCCGAGACTCCGCCCCCTGAGCCTGCTCCCCCCGGTGTTCTTTTCCTCGAGCCTTCAGAGTTTCTAGTGCCCCCTCCTCCCGAGTTTGCTGATTTGGTCCCTTCTCCCGAGCTCCTTGAGTCTCCGAGCCCTCCTCCCGAGTCTCCGAGCCCTCCTCCCGAGTCTGCAGCCGGCCTTCCAGCCGGCCCACCGGAGCCTGCAGCCGGCCTTCCAGCCGGCCCACCAGAGCCTCCGAGGGTCCGCCTCCTGCGCCGGCGACGCCCGCCGGACCCGCCCAAGGGGGTCCGCTACCTGCGCCGGCGGAGGAGACCGCCGGACCCACCTCCTCGCTTCCTGCACCGGCGGAAGAGACCGCCGGACCTGCCCAAGGGGGTCCGCCTCCTTCGCCGGCGACGCCCGCCAGACTGTTCCCCTGGGACTGTTTGTTATGGACTCTTGCCCTCCGTCCATCGCCCCTCCGCCCGCCCTGATGGGTTGTTTTTTGTTTTTTGTTGTGCTTTTTTTTTGGGGGGGGCGTCTGGTAGCCGCCCCTTGAGGGGGGGGTTCTGTGTTTTGAGTTCGAGTTTCTGTCTGTCTAGTCCTGTTTTCCCCTGAGTCTCTGTGTTGTCTTGATTGATCCCAGCTGTGTGTCGTTCCTGTGATCACCCTCCCAGTGTATTTAGTCCCAGCTGTTGTCAGTGTTCCTTGTCGGATCCTCGTCGTGTCTCATGTCTGTGTCTGTTCCTGTGCTGCCGGTGATTTTCTGTTCCTCCTGGTTTATCATTAAATTATCTCATATCATCATGACTACCTGGGATTCCTGGCGTCTCTCACCGCTCTCCTCAACACATCATGACAGACTTGCTTTAAAGAAACGCCTTATTGGAGCCTTCCATTAGCATTACAATGTCATTAGCATTTCATGGGCAGGCCCCAATTATAATTAGACATTGCTATCAAAGCAGCAATTTTTATTATCATGAACTTGAGGCTTGAATCTACCAACAAATGGGACAATCGAGCAATGACCTACTGCTTCTAAAGGATCCAGCAGCTGATTCCAGCAATCAGCTGCAGGTGGGTCAGCCTGCTGGAACTCTCCCACGAAGATCCTCTATAGGGAGAACACTCACTTGGAACACAAAGTGAATCCTAACACTATTTCCTAAAGCCACACAAAGTGTAGTAGAGAATTCACTGTTGCCTGGCAGCCTCTCTCTTCATAGTGATGCAACTAAATGAAGTGTTGCAACACTGAAAAACCTGAAAAAAACGTGAGGCTGCCTTCACTCACCACAGCGAAGGTGAGTCTGGGCAAAAGAGTGAATGCCACAATTCCCAAATGTACCTCTCTGTCTGTGTGAGACTAGTAGAGCATACAACCACATTGCCATAACACAGGTTTAGGATGATGTATGGACAATATGTTTTGAGTGCTTTTATTTCTTTTTTGACCACATTGTTGTAATAAAAATTAAAACTAATCCAAGAAAAGCTTGGGACTCTTTAAACTGGTAATAAAGGTCACATCTTAAGTTGATCTGTAGAACTGTAATTAAGCTCAAACAGCCTCTTCACTTGCTAATTGACAGTTTACGAACAACCTAGAAAACCCAAAACAGGGCTAACACACTTGATTTAAAAATTTATGTAGGAATGTTTGATATAAGATTTTCCAGTACAGTCTAGTGGGAATATGTGCCAAAGATAGCTTCACATTGTGCATCCATGGCCTGGATTTCCCACCTGCTTCTCAATGGGCTTCTGATCAGGGGATGTGGAGGAATGTCTAAAGGAGGAATGTTATTCTCCTGGAAGAAGTCCTGTGTCAGAGTGCTTGGCTCTGCAGGGTTGCTTTATTGAAACACCCAGTGATCATAGCACATGCAGGATCCTCAGTCAAAACGGATCAAACCAGCAAAATGTCCAAATAGCAATTATTTAAGCTAATAAGCAGCTTGTTTGAGAATAGAAGCAGTTCCCACTAATTTGCCTACATTGTCCTTTTTTGTTGTTTTGTCTGTTTCTCTTCTTCTGCTTAAGAACATTGAATCCCACATTCCAAACCAGTAATAATTTAGCAGAAAATCTGAATAGCTGTTATAGCTTGGAGTATATAGACTGTTTGTCAGTGTTATGGAATTCAAAACCTACATCAGTAATGTTTAAGAATTGTAAGATCAAAAGAAAAAACATGGATATGACAAAATAGATTAAATGCGCAAATGAAACTTCAAAATGAAATAATAACTTTAACATTTGATGATGGAGCTGTCCTTAACTATCTCATTTTTTTGCAAGCAATCAGCGAACAGAGGGAAAGGAACTTCATAATGTCAAAGAAATATATCCAAAAATAACATTTTATAAGAATGACTCTTGTTATGATTAGCATTTGTGGTCATACATGAACTGAGAACAATATAGTCAGGGAGCCTCTAATATTAGAGATGGGAGTTGGTATTTTAAGAAGCTACTTGTTCCCTTTCTTAAATTGTTGACTTTGCTTTACAGAATTGTTTCTAATGAAGCCTTTGTCTCACTCAGAGATAAGAGCTTAAATACATTGTCAGCTCATGCTGTTTATCCGGTCAAGTGTTTTGCATCATATGTTTGTCAGCACACCATTAGGGGACAGCGGAAAGCTAATTAGTTGTTTATGGAACAGACTGATTAGAAGTTGGACCTGCATTGTGTGGAACCATGGGATCCATACAAAGCTGCTGACTTCCTGCTCAGAGCTTTGTACCTCATTTCCTCCTTTCATTCTCCTAAAAAAAGCAAAACTGAAGAAAGTTATGAGCCAGTGAAAGATGTGACAGAAGCAACCATGGTCCTGTTGACAAAATCAGCATTTGGGCATCAGCTGCATTTTACTCTGGATAACCATTTGCTTTATTAATGTTATTTTCCTTTTTTGTATTTTTGTAAAATATTTTTTCTAAGTTTCCCTTTTTTAGATGCATACCAGCTGAAAATTCAGGAAGATGTGAAATCTCTGCTTTTTTCTATATGATTATTTTTTTGTCATATTTACTTATGCCACACAAAAATAATTCTGCACTTTTGGGTTGAAAAGTGTAGGAATAATTTGTTTTTCCTTATTAATGTAATCCAGATTCTCCAACATGTCCTATGTTTGTCTATCTGTTTACATTGTAATATATTGTTACTCTTCTTGTGTATATTCACTTTTTGGTCTTTTCATCAACTTGTCCACTTTATGGTCAATAAATGGGCCAGCGCCTTAAAGAGTCCTTTGGAGGATCAAGGGCTCAAAGTTAAAAAGGGGCACATTGAATAAGATCTCAAAACACCATACAACAACATAGCAACAACCCATATTAATTAAGAATCTAATATTTAATTGACTCATACTGTATCATTGTCATCATGTGGGGACAATGCAAAGCAAATATAGTCTATGTTTTCCCCGACAGGTACAATGTTGCTGTTTCGCTGCTGACAATCCTGGAGGGCTGTGTTGACCTGAGACTGTAGTTGTTAAACAGACCATAGGAAAGAAGGTTGCTGATTATGACGCATGCTATGAAATAAGCACATTTGCTGCTATTTTACTAAATAGGCCCAACTACTTCTGTTGAACCTCTATAACAGCTTAGCTGCAGAGTGCTTGAAAGATAAAAAAAAAAGCTCAGAGGGGTTTACTACATACTTTTTTATGTTAACACCTATGATCAGGGGTGCAGTAAAGGGGTGAAAAGTGATGACAATTCTAGGGGCCCTGACCAGCAGGGGCCCTCCACAATTTAATCATTTATATTTTGTTCATAGAAATAAAAAAAATTGGGGTCCTGTCAAATACAAAATTAATCATATTGTATTTTCAAAGACTGTTTTTAGTAGTAAAAATTTAATGTTACCCCTCCCAGACCAAAAAACACACATCCGTTTTTGCCCCGAACTCCCCCTTGAATCTGCATGAAATGGTTCGTTCCTGCTTGGAGCGCTTGAGAGTGACACTATATGCAGCCGCAGTAAGAAGAAGCTGTGGCCACGAACCTTTGTGCCAGTTACTATGCTGCTAAGAAAAGTTATAAAATCAGGTTTTCACAAACAAAATAGAGAGAGGGAGAGAAAGAAAATGGCAAGAGTGTTAATTTATAACCCAGTTTTTTTTCCAAGAGAGGTGGGTACTGTGTGACATTATCAACCATTTAGCATAGTTAGCTCAGCTACAAACTACTGTTTGCCTCCATTTCACTAGCATTTAATGAATTAAGTGAAAAAAATACCAACATATTCATATATTTAACTTGTTCCCTGTACCTTCTACCACTTAACAACAGTTGAGTCAGTCAGCAGCAGTTATAACCCAAGTCCCTCCTGACCCATCCTCTCCTGAGTGAAATTAAAGCTGCAGTATTAACTTTTATATAATTTTTTTTCACATATTTTTTAAAACTGTCATGTTGTGACAGTATGGTACACTCAAAAAAATTAACTTAGGGGGTTATTACATTAATAAAAGAATATCATGTACTTTTAACACAATAATTTCACGTTTTAAACAAAAACGTGATAAAATCATGTTGAACAAACAAGAAATTCATCAACTTAACGTTTATGAAATTGAATCATGTTGAGATAACACGATTCATTATAGTCAGACTGATCTTGTGCTGGAGGCGACGAGCGAGATCACGGCAGATCCCGCGAGATCATGGGAAATCACACGAGGCCCCGCGAGATGATAGTTTTTCGTGCCAGGAAAATGCCAGCTGCAGTTTAGAGAATACTAAATTTTCCTGGCAGGATTGTGCACATATCAGTGTTGCTATGTCTGGTTACGTTTCTATGTAATTGATGTACTCATGTCAGTGGCTAACATGTGTTAACATCACATGAAGTGATGGTTAGCTGGTAATTAATCAGCGTTTTTCTAACATTTGCACCATTTCCTGCTTGCTCCATGTCATTGCATTTATAAAAAATAACATGTTTAACAGAATTATTTTATGTTTCAAAGGCAAATATGACAAAATCACGTCAAATAAACATAAAATTCAACAACCTAGCGTTAATAAAATGTATTCAAGTTGAGACAACGTGATTCAATTTAGTCAGACTAATCTCCCGCCGAAGATGGTCTAGCGAGATTACGGAAAATCACGCGAGATGCTAGCGAAATTACGGAAGATCCCGCGAGATGCTAGCGAGATCACGCGAGATTTGTGTCTGGGAAAACTTCAAACTGTTCTTTCAAGAGAAGCGGGAAGATTCCTGATTTGGATCTGCTTAATTTGAAAAGGTAAGATTCAGTCTATTTTCATCCGTCTAAATCAAAATAAAAATCGAAATAAAAAGATGCAAATTAAAATCATCAGACTTGTTAAAAAACATTTTTTTCTATGTTCGGTCACGTTTCTATGTAATTGATGTACTCAAATCATGCTAACATCACATGAAGCAGTGTAAGGATCACAAAGCTGCTGTCAAGACAAAAAACGGACCCCATAAATGTCACAGTTTTGCTCCTCCTCAGGTTGTTAAAACTCCCTGGAAAAAAGTTGCACTGATGTAAATTCAGCATCTGGTGCCATACAAACTCTGAAGTCTGAGGTTTAGTGGATTTTAAACACTGGGGCCAAACATAAGTCTATTTAAATGTTTTTTTTTATTATTATTTTATTTCAGTACTGTTATTATGTAGGTAAATGCAGAGTGGACATTGGATACACACACACTTTTGTGGCTTTCTATCGTAATACAGATTCTTCATTTTTTAATAATAATAAGTATTAAATTTGAGTCAGAGGAACCTGCGGAAACCTTTGCTGTTAGAACTTTAAATGTGCTTGCAATGTCCACATAAATGTCCACCTTCTAACTATGGATTTCTAGTATTTTTTTCTGGCTGAAACACTCAGAGGATTGTCCATTATTCCTATTAGTCCATGAACAGACTTGAGCTTTCTTATTTTTTAAATACATATATTCCTCTGCTCTAAAGATGTATTTTGTTATTGTACTTGTTTTTCCATAAATAATTGTAGTTCAAAAACAATTTTTAAGTTTATCGGTTTAATTTTGAAATGTTGAGGTTTTTGTTTTGATTTTTATGTTTTATATTTTTATTGCTTTCTACCATGTTCAATTCACCACTGTTCTGCACATACATGCTTGCATGTGCCCAGTGGTTATATTCAGTTTCAGAACAGCTGAAACACTGGGTGCCTTTAGATCTCAACTTAAAACCCACCTGTTTAGAGTTGCTTATAGCTAAATTAGGCTTAGTGCGGTTTTAATGTCTTCAATGTTTTTAATGTTTTTGACTTTACTTTTTATCTGTTTCACTGTTTATTAAATGTTGCATGACTCTGTGTTTCTGTTTTTAATTATGTAAAGCCCTTTGAAATGCCTTTCTGCTGAAATGTGCTGTACAAATAAAATTTGATTGATTGATTCATGATGCATTCAAGAGACTTGTACTAAAAGTTTGAATGTTCAGATACAACTCTGCTCAGGGTGAATTACATATTTTAATGTTTGAAAATCTGATCTCTTTCAGAACATCACCTGTCTGTTATCCACCTACATAAGCACTGGTGAAGGGGGACATCGGCCATCAAGTTTCAGATTGCAGTGGCTAATGGTAAGTTTTGCCAGATCTAAAATGACTGAATCTAGTGTTAGAGCGATTATAAGGGTTCAGCTAAACTTGTATTTGGCAAGTCAGTTTTATTTGTCTTTGTTTGCGTGGGGATGTGGAACTGTAAGGAGTGTTGTCTCTCTCTGTCTAGTAGATATGAGCTGCTATCAGCCCTATGCTAGCTACAGATTAGTACAGAGCAAGGGGGAAGAAGGATGAGCAGCAACATGAGATTGTGATTGACAGCACGAAAACTCTCCTGCCACTGACTGGTTGTTTCTAGCACTGAGAGAAGGCAGAGGAAATAGATTTTTCACAGTATATCCCTCTATACTGTACCCTTGTTTCAGACATAAATATTTCTTAGGTGACAGCTTCAGTTAGAAGTTTAAATAAAATGTTAAACTTAATTTTAGTCATGGCATAATGAAAGGAGAATAACAATTTTAAAGATCTTTCAAATAGGCTGCAAGCCACTGATCACTTTCGTTGTGACTTCATTTGAATTTAAGTTTTCAAGTATGTGACCCTATAGTATACTGCTGGATTTTTGCGGTTGTTCTCATTGTTTTCTGATCTGCATATTTAGGAAAACACGGCTGAAGTCAGACGAGAGTGGATCCTAAAAGGTCTGTGTGCGTACCTGGATGAAGATCCAGAGAAGCTGGAGAAAGAGTACATGGTATGTTAATTTATCTTTGTGTCCACAAAAGAGGTGATTATAGTTGGAGTTAATTGGACTTCCTGTGAATTACCAATAAATTTAAAATAAGAGATGATCATTAAAACTCTTCTTTTTTTCACTTGGGTACATTCAATTTTAATTTGACTTTTGAGATGCTTTTAGATTTCTCCCACAGAAAAGGATAATCATTAGTAAGATTGATATAATTACAGTTATTGTTAAGTGGGTTTAAAATGAGGATTTTTAGGTGAGTTAAACTCCACAAAAAGATCTTTGGCCTGTTTTATTTAGCCTTTTTTTTAACAGCATTGTTTCATATGCAGACAAAAATATTAACTAACTTTACCTAAGATGTTAGTACTGATCTATTTGGAAATAACTACCACACATAGTCATGACATTTCCTCCATCCAGAAAACAAGACAGGTTCTTCATGTATAAGATGTTTGGTTTGTGTACAGAGTCAGGGCTTTGTTTGCACATAAGTAGGACTAGTTTAGAATGACAGTCTGTGTGGTGGATCCTCAAACTGTCATTTCAATTGAGGAGAACAGGCCATGGAATATGGGGCCTATTTGGGATTCATCCCTTCTCTTCATGTTTTTCCATATGAGACAATATACCGTATTTTCCGCACCACAAGGTGCACCGCATTATAAGACGATTTTTGTGAAAATGTAAGGCTTTTAGGTGCACCTTATGGTGCAGAAAATATGGTACCTTTTCTAAATGGGAAATCTTATCACTGAACTCACAATTAACACAGACAGGTCTTTGATGGACCTTAGCTGTTGTTGAGTCAGCCAAACAAGTGTAAAGTTATTTTTTTATTTAATGAGATGTGAAATCTCTCCCCGCCCCCAAAACCCCACCCTTGTTCCCATCATCAAGGTGCACAAATGGCCATAACCGAGACTGTCTGTGGAATCTGTTATCCGACCGGAGAGTGCAGAGCCTGGCGATGCCATTGAGGATGTTGGGATTCTCCTGGACGGGATGGAAGTGATGAACAACTTGAGCAATCTATCTTTACATGTTTTTCTAAAGACCGCAATCAAAAACTAAATTTTAACTGTTACAGTTCGCAAAGTTGAGCGAATTTACTGACTCTTTTTATGTTGTTAAGAATTTGATCTATGCTAAACACAGCCCAGTTTTTTTCTGGAAAAACAAAACTGACCTTTTGTTGTTTATTTCAACTTTCAACTCAGCTGTTTTTTGTGCTGTGTAAAAAGAAAATGGATAACAATTTTGAAAATACAGTTCATGTTGTACTTTTTCTCATTGTTGAGTGTTCTTTCTTCTTTCAGTGTGGTCTTAAAACACTTAATTTAATAGCACTTAAGAAAATGTCTTTGAATTAATATAATTCAATCATGGAAAGATTTTCCACATGATTATATAGCTTTCTTTCAGCATGAAGCATGTTTGTTCAGCTAACTTAATTTTCATGGGTTGGATCAACTTAATTAAGTAGTGTGAAGGTATCACTGTTAAATAAGTTGGTTTCAACTAAATTTGCATTCATCTTAATCAAGTAAAGTCAATTATTTGGTCCAAAACATTGCAAATTAGTTGGTTTGGTTATATTAAATTACATTGGGTCCAACTAAAGTAAATAAGTTGAATCAACCACAAAAGTTAAGTTGAGCCAACACATTTGCTTTAAATTGGAATAACAGAATTACATAGTGCTGAAATAAAGCAAAGTAATCAGGTGGAAAATCTTTCCATGATTTTTTTTATGTTAATCCAAAGAGTTATTTCTTTCAGTGTATGAGAGGTAATGTGAAAAATCTATGTCCTCTGCCTTCCCCCATGGTTCTCTAGAAACAACCTGTCTGAGGCAGGAGAGTTTTAGTGCTGTCAATCACAGTCTCATGTGGTGCTGCTCATCCTTCCTCCCCCTTGATTTGTGCCGTGCTGCAGCTAGCATAGCACAGAGCTGTGCAGATTCAAACTGAATGCTCAGTTTAGTTAGCATAGCTACCAATGATGGCAGATAAACGGTTTCTTGTAAATGATAAGTTGTTTATCCCCCATTAGCACATTTAGCAGTGAGTGAATGAGGTTAATTGACAGCGCTAAGAGCGTCCTACTAGTTCTGATTGGTTGTTTTGCTCAGAACGGTGCATTACTTTAGCCAGTAATAGTAGTTCAGGAAGAAGGTGGAGGAGATTGATTGTTTTCACAGATTATCTGTCTCATAACAAACTGCTACGACATCGTGACAGTTTTAGCAATTATGGAGAAAACATATTTTTTTATTAAAGTTAAGCAGCTTGAATAAAATGCAACTACATAGCATTTTTGCAAAGTCTGGATTGTTTTATGTGTAGTTGCACATTGCTTTTGACTGTTGCTCATGGGGAGAGACATTTCAGTAATCTAAAACTAATAGAAAAAAATTTGAGCAACCAACTTGTATTCTGGATGTGGACTGTTGGATGTTAAATTCATGAGGAGTAAATATTGTGCTAATTATCAGAATTGAACCAAAGAAAGCAAGGCAGATGCAAGCCTTTAAAATTGTGATGCTTTTTATGGGTCAAGTAGACTCAAAAAATTGTAACAGCAGCTGCACAGGGGGGCCCAATCAGATTTTTTGTCAAGGAGCCCAAGATTTCTGGCGTCGCCCCTGCCTATGATAGATCTAGAATTGTAAGGTTGGGAGATATCAAGGCAAAGAAAACTCAGTAGCTGCTGGTAGGGTCCTCCAGACTTTCATGGGCCCCTATGAATGTTTGAATTGTAACACAGACCATATAGATCTACATTTGTAGCATTCATTTATTGAGAATGATAATGCTATTAAATTTTATTTAATGCAATCAACAGAAAAAAAGTACCTTTAGGAAGTTTATTAAAAGTGCAAAGAATCATCTTTATAGTTTGATTGTTGTGTTACTATGGATATGGTGTAATCTTTGTGTTTGAGCTGGGTTTGTTCACAAATACATCATTACAAACAATGACCAATAATTAGTGATTGATTTTAAACTCGACCAGTTAACCTGGGCTCCCTATCACAGACTTCACTAAATTTATATTTAAACACTGTTAGTGATGCTTTAGTTCTTTGTAGGAGGGAGGCAGGGGGCTAAGTCTTGATTCTGTGTGAGGCCCCACATTACCTTGGGCCTACATGAAGAGCGAGCCACTTCGCTGGAATCTACCTGGAATCTACCTTTCTTTAGCAGTTGAGGTTCTGCAGTATTATTCACAACCGCTCCTCTCCAGCCCAGATCCCATCAGCAGCAATGCAAATCGCCTGCAGTAACGTCAGGTTAAAGTGAAGCAGAGAGCGAACAGCGAGCAGGCGGTACCGGGGCTTTGAAGTGCATCACGGTGACACTCGCGGTACCGTTTAGTAATGTCTAATATAAAAACAGATATTCTATATATGTCGGTGGGACCGACTCAGGCTGCATTTAGTCCAGCACTGTGTTAGTCTGATAGTCTGATAGACTAACACAGGGTGATAAAATTAAAGTTATAGTTTTCTCTGCAGATGAACCACTTCTGTGTTTAGGGGCGAGGAGGGTTTTTCCCGCTATTGCGAGGACAATTACGAAAAATAAATATAAACGGTTTTTCTAACTTTAGCATGACGTTTTTATTCACAAGCAAGTATATGTTGAAAATAATATTCTTGCCTATAATTTGACAGTCAAAGGTCGCAAATCAGCCCCCCTCCTCTTCACCATCGGCCCGGTGTCTTAGCAACATGGAGGCAGAGAAACTGAGAATCCTCAGTCATTATTAGACTGAAAGCAGCCACAGCCAGACTATTTTATTTTACAAAATCATTATATTTAGCTAAATATTATTGTTGAGGGTTACAAACAGGCCTCCTGACACACAGATAAAAAAGAAAAAAAGAAAAAGGGCACTTGGGGCATCAAGGATAAAAGGGGTGGGGGCTCAAGGCCCCTCTCCGCTATTTTCCCCCCCTCTGCACGTGCCTGAAATGGAGAGCAGTGGTTTAAGGTTTATTTTCAAAAGGAATTTAATCTCCCTCAGCGCACTGAGTCACTGGAAGCAACTGCTGTTAACTCTGCTACTTTTAAGAATGCATGTTATAGGACAGGTTGACACAAATGCACTGCTTGGAGCAGGGTAAAAAAGTAGATTCCTGATATCTCTATCTTCTCTTTATCCATGATGAAGCTAGATTACTCCAAAGGATTATATCTCAAAGATGAATGCAAATATATATTACGGATTAGCTGCAGTCTGTGAGGAGAATGTTTTACTTTGTTTCTTGTCTGTTTTATTTCTTCTTGCTTTAAGAGGAATAAAACATATTTCTCCAAAGAGACATGAGGGAAAGGCACAATAAATAATTCTAGTGAACAATTTCAGTTATCACTGCCACGGTAAACATACGTCCTTGAATACTTAACATAATTTCAGTTGCCTTAGGTATTTATCTATTGCATTAATACTGTACACTGAAGCTAACTAGAAATATTTATATACACTGTAAAAAGAAATTAGTTGAACCAACTTAATTGAATTGCTTCAATTGGTAACAAGTAATTCAATTAAGTTTATTCAATTAAGTTTATCCAACTTCATTTATTGAGTTTAACCAACTTAAGTTATGTCTATCCAACTCAATTTATTATGTCTATCCAACTAAATTTATCAAGGTTATCCAACTCAATATATTATGATAATCTAACTCAATTCATTGAGTTTATACAACTCAATTTATTAAGTTTATTTAACTGAATTCATTAAGTGTGTTTGAAATGACAAATTTAAGTCAATCTTACTCAAATCATTTAGTTTACTTCAGATAAAGAAGTAAACTAATAAATTATCTCTTTTTACCAAGGTTTTTTTGGCTCAGGCGGCATTTATTTGAGAGTAGTTAGACAGGAAAGTGGGTAATGACAGAGAAGGAAGACATACAGCTAAAGTCATCAGGCTGGAATTGAACATACAATAGCCATGTCATGGACTAAGGTCTCCTTATATGAGTTGTTCTTTGAAGAAATAAAATAACATTTTAAAAGATACATTTAAAATAATTTCAATTATAGCTGTATTTTAAGTACAATGTGTGGTAATGTAGTTTTGGATATTTTAGATTTAAAGTTTGGAACAATTTAATAGTTTGAGTTGACTTTTTGTAGAATGTAGTCAAGGTGATTAGAATAATTTATTAGACAAAAATAAACTAATTGAGTAAGAGTGACTTAAATTTGGTGTTGTAGCACTCAAGAACACTTTTGGGTGGTCTCGGTTTCGTCTCAGACTTGACTGCATTTGGCCTTGGTCTTGCCTCAGTCTCGAACATCGAGGACTCGGATTTTATTTCAAGACCAGTCAAGCCCACAACTGTACAAATATCACTAAATTGCCAGCATATTGTCCAGTTTATTTGTCATCATCCTTGTTTGTCATACCGATTCAAATCCAAGCAATAACGTGACTTACTAATGATGCATTTTTGTTACCGCTGTCACCCATCACCTCCCACTTTCACTTGCACGTGGCACTCCAAGACAGGGTGCAGCATTTTTCTCTGAGCAGGAGAAGACGTCTGTCTAATTGTTGGTAATAAATTTCCCTACATAAATCATAAGAAAGCATATGGCGACGTGTAAATTCAGCAACCCTTTGCTTTCAGAGATGCTGAGACTACGACCATCTTTTATCGTCACGAAAATAAGCTCAAAGAAAGATAAGTTATGTGGAAGTGATGTCAGCCAAGCTAGTTGCACAGGGACAAATTGCATTTGCTATAAAAAAAAGCTGTCACTCACTGATGAGTCTCTCATGTAAGAAAATATTGTGACCAAAATCAGCAATATAGTGATGTGGCATTTACAAATGATCCAATTCTTCTGAACGGCTCTATGAACAATGGCACTGGAGTCTCACTAGGAGCCAATCTTTGTTTTTGTAATGCTCTGCACACACTGCAGTACCTATTATTCTGTTTTAATATAAATATATATTTAATCATAAAATAAATAAAATACAATCAATCAATCAAATTTTATCTGTATAGCAGATTTCAGCAGCAAGGCATTTCAAAGTGCTTTACATAATTAAAAAACAGAAACACAGTCATGTAACATTGAATAAACAGTAAGAAAGAGAGAAATTAAAGAAGATAATAATAAAAAATAAAAGTTAATAAATAAATAAAAAATAAAGATAAAAACATTAAAACCCACACCCCTTTTCAACCAGGGGGGGACGACACCCACACCCCTTTACACAAGACCGTAAGATCACACAGAGCAAGCTCATTGTTCTTTGATTATTTTTGTCACCTGTCATGGTGGTAGACATTATAACACTGCGCTACCTAGCTTCATGCAGTGGGAGACAGAGTGAGAACAGTTATGGTTTGCTCCTGCTTGGTTACTTCTTGATTATTCCTTCTTGGTCGGTTTTCATAGTTGAGTCTTGTTTATTATTAGTACATTGCCTTAATTGCAATGTTTAATGGTGCAGACAGAGGTAGTTTCTGACCAGGGCAAAATGGGCAACCACCCAGGGCATTCTCATGTTAGGAAAGGATTGAAACCTCAGCAGATTGTGGCAAAGAGAGGGAAGGGCAAAGAGTTTGAATTGATAATATTAGTTAAATTTATTTAAGCTCTAAGTATTTAATATCTGTGTTTTTATGGGAATTGGATCTTTCAGATAAATTTGAGAAGCAATTTTGATCATATTTCACATTTCACATTGTGTCATGTAGCACAAGGCACTGGTCTTGGTCTTGACTCAGTCTTGACCTCCCTGGGTCTTTAAACACTCTGGTCTAAGTCTTGACTTGGTCTTGGGTTAGGTGGTCTTGACTACATACAACACTTCTTAAATTTGTCATGTTAAACAAAGTTAATGAATTAAGTTATAAAAACTTATTAAATTGAGTTGGAAGATCATAATATATTGATTTGGTCTGACATAGGATATGAAACTTGCACTTCGTATAAAGTTTACGTAATTGTTTCAAGTAAAGTCAAAGTAAAAAAGTTCCTTTACGTTAATTGTTAGATTTGTAACTTAAGTTCATTGAATGCAAAAAAGTAAGTTGTCATCACTAAACCAAATGAATTAAGTGAAATTAATGTAAATCAGTCCGTAAAATTAACTACAGCCAAAAACACTTTTTAGAGTGTATGTGGTGTTTATTATACCAGGAGAAGGTGCCTTATCAGAGGTGGAAGAAAGGAAGACAGGTCAGTAGAGATAAGGGCAAACAATGAAAGAGAAAATAGATGTTTGACTATCTGAGAGTGTGCAGAGAAAAGCAAGGCATGGGGCTGGGGCTGTGGAGAAAGGGGGCACCAAGCAAAAGCAAAAGAACATATTCAAGTTCACTGATTAAAAAGAATAATTCAAAGAAGTAAGAGAAAAGATTTCAGTGATCGTTTTTCTTATGGGTGGAGAAACAGTGCTGTGATGTAGTCTGCTTTAGGGTTATCTGTTTAAACTGTGTTTGGGTGGGGATTATTTTATTCAACAAATAAGCATAAATAAGACTTCTATTTCATCCTTTAAAATTTTGGTCAATATGGCCTCTTTTTAAAAATTTGAGTACCAACATCATTTAATGTCCATGCACATCTCTGGTGTGTGTGTAGCTGTGTGTGTGAGAAAGAGAGTAATGGTAACCTGCAATATTGCTTTATTTCAATATTGTTAGTAATTATTTACCCTAACTAGTACATGAATATAAAATTCCCTGACTGCAGTAGAAGGTGTCTAAAATGTTAATTTTTCTCCTGTTGGAATGTATCCAACTTGTTGAACAGGGCTATATGAACAGATTCCTTGGTACATGTAATATAATTTCATTATTTATTATTAACATTATATTGGTAAGTTTAAAAAAACAGATGGAGTGGATGTTAGTTTTTTCCTCAGTTTTTAAAATATTTTGTCAGTTCAGTGAAGAGATTATGGGGGGGAAAACAAATTTACAGCATAACAATGTTATTACCAGTTAATTTCGAACATGCTAAACCATGAAATTATAGGTTTGACAAATGCAGTACAAAAGTGTGACAAATATTTCCTGTATGCTCTGTATAAAGATAATGCAATCAAAGGTGGGATTATCAAATGCTTTTTTCAATAATACTACAATGTGACCACTATTATTTTGAAAAGAATCCAAAGAAGTTTTCCACCTTCTGTGAATTTACAATCCTCTTTCCAGATCTTTACCAGGCTTTCTTCTAAGAATATGCCAGTCTGAATGTTGCTGAAAAACAGATGAATTTTATTCTACTAAAAAGAAACAAACAACTGCTGCCAGTCATGATCAATGATCAAAAGTTAACATGCATTTGTCTTGTCAGTCCAAAAGACGTTGTAGAACCTACAAAAACGATTATTAATAGACTTGGATAAATTCAGGGATTTCTCTTTAAGTTGTTTGTAGTTGCTGCTCCCTGTACCACTTTAATTACCCCTTGAGGATGAATAAAGTTTTATTTAATAGAATAAATCTAATCCTATGTTTATTTTGACTTTAAATAGGTTTTAACATGTTTTTTCATTCCTCAAACCCAAATGGTATTTCTTCAGATGGCATATTACTATAGCTCCCCCCCCCCCCCCCCCCAGAGCATTCCCAGTAATACTGCACTTGTTGGTTAGAGATAGGAGCCATCTTATAAACAAAACAATGCCACTGTCCATTCTGAAAATATCAGCGAAAATTATATTATAAAAGAGCAGGACATATATTTAGGGCCGAGAAGCCAAGTGCTTCGAAGGCCTATTGTATTTGAAGAAAATCTTTTTATTTTTCCTTTCCACCCAAAATCATAAATTTGGGGGCCAAAACATATTCAAAAACTCAAAAACCAAACTTTGCCCAAAATTGTCCCACGCATGAAATTAAACAATATTAATGGAATTGTAAGTGAATGTGGCCAAAGTACTAACGTGAGTTGTACAAACCGCATATCGTAGAGATCTGAAACTCAGTATCTTGGTAGATCACTCCTAAGAAAAAAAAGTCCCTTAGAGGTATGCTCTAAAATGTGCAGGTAGGTGACCGTTTTGGGTCAAAGGGCAAATTTTGGCAATTTTTCACGCTTACTTTAACCTTAAACTCCTCCTACGGATTTTGAGCCATCTGTTTAATTTTTGGTCAGTATGCAGTTAAGGGACCGGAGATCAAAAGTTATCAAAATTGTTTTTTAGCATGGCTTGGCTGGCCGAGACTTTATGTCACCAACTGACATTCATATGATCAATTGGTGACATCACATGATCAGTTGGTGACATCACATTAGCCCCACTCCCTTTCAATAGGAAGTTTCCTGCTGGTTCTCTTTACTCTAGAACTCGTAATTATTTGAACATGTGTTTAACTACTGTGATGAACTGAGTTAAAAACAGAAGGAGTCACAGGATATTAATTAGAAAAATAGGGTTTTTTTTATTTTAACCCAAAGATTATAAATGACAAAGGATAAACTGAGCTCATAAAAGAGGTCAAAGAAACAAAACTGAACTCAGGCAAAAAATGTAAACAAACTGGCTGCACAAACAAACATAACTGACCTAACAAAGAAATGACACACAGGGGTTTATATACTGGCTGATCAGACCAATTAAGACACAATAGGGATAACTAAACAGAATACAATTACAAATAACACAAAACAACTAACAGTACAGCTAAGTTTGGTTAAACTAAAACTCAAAAAATGAAAATCAAAAATATTAAAGTTTAAATACTAATATTTACTTAAATACAAAACTTATCTAAAGAAAGAAACTACAAATTTCCCCTGCCAGCAGGAACTAGTGGTGCAGTAAAATCAGCATTTAAGCCTGCTGAGCCCTGGCATCCATCTTTTGTCTGGCCACTCCAAGGCAGGTAAGTACCGGCAAAAACAAACAAAGTTAGTTGCAAACAAATTAAACTTTAAAGTTGATTTAAATACACATGTTAACTAAATGTGCGCACTAACATAAAGAACAAATGTATCCAAATCAACTTTTACTGAAACTAAAGTGTTGTATTTGAATGAAAAAAATAAATTATGAAAACTAAATTGTGCATAAGAATTACCGACTTCTGCCTTCAGAGTGTGGCCATGGATTTGGTCATCACACTGCATACACTGTTAAAAACTAAAAACTATGATGTAGTTTTTACAGCCATTTGTTACAGTGTAGGAGAACATGAGTCTAAATCCCCCTGTCAACAGTGGGCAGTGGCTGAAGCATGAGCATAAATGTCAAATTCCAATCCTTCAGCGTTTGCATATGGTTGGCTCAAAATCACACATGCATCATCCGATTTGCACTGCCTAGTGGACAAGTGCTGGAACAGTGCGAGAGCATCGACAACACCAACAGCCTGATAGTGCCGCAGTCCCCGTGGTTGCCGCCGGCTGGAGCGGCACTGAACTGCGAGGATGTTAGAATGCTCCACTGTTAGCAAAATCAGAAAAAACATCTACCCAACCAACAAGTAGACTTGAAGACTGCTCTGTCAGTATTTCACTGTCCCTCTCAGTTTCCTGATGATCTTAAGTTAGGAAGAATCAGAAGGATTAAAATAAACATACAATTCCTTCATATGACAAAATAGCTGGTTGCTGGAAAAATTCATTGATTAAGATCTATCTAGTTTTGCAGTGTCCTTACTGGTAAAAGTTCTATAATTGTAATTGTTCTCTTCTCTTTGTCCGATGGCATTGATGTTGTGTGTTCATGTTAAGATACAAGGATCTGACAGCACCTGCCTCCTGACACACTACCATCCCACACACTATACACAGACACACACACAGCGACATCTCTCACCCCCTTGTTGTGGCAACTCCTTTATTAGCTTGCAAATACTCAGCACTCACAGAGAGAGTAAAATGCCTCAAAATAAAGGAGAGAGAAACTCAAGCTTTAGGTTATGTGAAACTATTGTCCAGCACTGACAATAGTGAAGCAACATTGACTAAAAGGGGAAATTTGAGTCACCAATCTGCTTGACCTTATTTGCTGATAAGAAATGGGTCTCTGCTGGTGCTTTAGCCACCAGTGACTTCAGTAAACACCAAGTAAGAACCACAGTAGGTCATTGAGAGTCTTCCTTGCCTTCAGTTTAACATGACACTCAAGTACTACTACAAGCAGCGAAAGAAAAGGCAAGACTGCACACATTATAAACTGCTTCTATTCTCACTCTCTGGCTGAAATGTCAGAGCCTTTCTTTTAGGTGGAGGTTGGGGAGGGGAGAGAAGAAGGGAGAGAGTGAGCCACACAAAAGACTGGGGATTCTATAGTGATTTGTTGCATTTTCATTGTAACTACTTTGATTGTGCAGGTGAAGTAATCATGGATCTAAACTGAACATGAAAGTGGCTTCCAAGTGTGTAACTTGAAACACACCTATCTCTTCTCCTCTGACAAATAAAGGATTGTTTTCTGCATGATAATCCCACCAGCTGACAAACTAAACAGTTTCAAATATATATTTGAAACCTATAAAAGGATTCACAAAGGGGAAATAAGGACAACAGAGGCAAGCAAAAAAGGAATAATTCAAGCATTCATGGTGACAATTACAAGCTGCTTTTTTGTGAAAGCTATTCACAAAAGATAGAAACAGAAAATAAGGACTTATTTTCACTGTTAAATAGATCAGTTGTTCTTCACCTAATGTTTCTAAACGTAGTGTTTCATATTAAGTGCATGATCTAAATATCTTAGAGGCTTTTGATTGTAATTGTTATATGTAGTATTTGATTCTATTGTAACCTTTGAAGTGTTCACAGTGTGAGGTGGCAGTGAAGGTACAAGTGGTTCTCTGATATCCATACCTGCTGTTTTTACTAATAATGTATGTGTTCAGCTTCAGCATCCTGTATTAGCAGACCTCTAAAAATCCCACAATGCCATTGATTAAGTGGAGGAGATTGCCTTTAAATACCAACCAGGCTGTCCTAACTGGACTCTCACACAGCAAACCTGAAAGCATTTAAATAGCCCTGACTTGTATGTGTCAGTGCTCACAGACAGCTTGGATTTGATAACAAAACTACAGACAGACAGATAGATTGATTACTGGGAGGATTAAAAAGCACTAAGCTGTAAAATTTGATCAGTTTACAGTGAAAACTAGTCAAAGTCCATGTATCCTGCTCTAGTTAGCAATTTGTGTGCCGATCACCATCACAGTTCAGTTGAAGTAAACAAAGTGAAAGTGCAAAGGGGAAATATCTGGACCTATAACACAGTTTGTCATGTGACTAGACTGAGCCTATTCCTTTCTGATAACAATGGCAAGTTGAGAGACATATTGCCTGACAGGCTACTTGGGTTTGCAGACAAAGGAGTGAAACAAATCCTGCAGAGGCTACAAAACTGCAGTCCCTCCCAGGGCAGCCAGTCTGAGCCACCTCCCTCTCCTTCTCTGCTGGTAGCAACTTCTCCATTAAATAAATGGTTAGTAGCTATACATCTGTGAATATGAACAGCTATAGTACTATGCCCTTTTGTCTTTAGATTTATACAGGATCAAAATTTAAAACAATGCATTAATGGAGTAAATGTCTTTATCTTTTTTACCCCTCCATCATTCATTTCTTAACCACTCAAAACATATTTTCATTTCTCGAATTAAGTTAGACAAACCAAGTCAACTGCAGGACTAAAGTTGCTGCAGTATATTTATTCTTCCACTCTCTTGTTTCAATATATTGCTCCAGCAGGGAATATCACAGTACTCAACAAACAACAATGACTTTGCAGCCTACATATGGGACAGATGCTTTTTGAAGGCTAAATGTGCTTTTGAATAAAAATTAGCAAACACAGTCTTGTTTCTCACAGTGGAGCCATTAAAAATAGAAATGGAAAAACAACACAAAACCTGTTTCTATTCTCTTCCTTTCACTGCTGGCCAGCACTCTCGTGATTGAGGCAAGGGTTTGTTTAATTAATTTCAGCCTTGATGGAATGACTAGGGCTTATGCTTTTGGCACCAGGCTGACACACCGGCCCTTTAAGCCTCAAACTCATTGCCATAATGTGCTCTAAAGAAAACCCTGCAGAGAGAGGATGAAGCAGCAGGTCTTCGATCTTATCACTGCCATGACCACTCCCTCATGATTTAGACCCGGTAAGGTAACATCTGCGCTGCGGACGTTAGGGGTTTCTACAGTATGTTTTGTGTCTATAATTGATTGATATGTAGAGTCTTAATTGATCTATCTTCACCAAGACAAACACAGCGCTTGACTCTCACTTACTATTATGATCATTTCATTTGAAGTAGCATATTCATTCAGTTGTGCCAAAAAATATTTAATAATTTTTAATGTTTTGTCTAAGCATTTATTAATTACAGCAAAATACACCATATAATATTTTGTTATTAGAGGTTGACTTTATATGTCTGTAAATAATCAAAGCATAAATCAAATTAAGATTTAAATAAAGTATTCTTAAAACAGTGATGATTTTCCCTTTTTATCTTGAAATGTATAATAATAGAATGACTTAGATTTACACCTCAAACTGCATTAGACACTGAACAACAGGCACACAAATTTAGAATAATTAATTTCCTACATGGATCACAAATCAGAGTGAGATGGTTTACAGTGTGCTGACATAAACACTGTTTTTTTGTTTGTTTGTTTTATGTGTTTTTGTTGTTTTTTTTGGCTATAAAGCAGAAAAAATGTGGGGCCATCAGCTTTCACTGAAAGAATTTACAGTATGCTTTGCTTGTATAAACTCAAATATGAACAGCCACTGTGTGCCATTGACCCACTGGAAAACTGCATTGAACCAAATATCAACCTAGGTCCTCATCTAAAAAAAAGAAGTGAAAGAAGATGGACATTTACGGATGGCAGTAATGAGGAAAAACACTATAAATATGCATTCCATTACATTTCAACAAATTTAATTCAGAGCAAATAATTTGAGATGAGCCGCTGCTAAAATGATGGTCTTAATGGACAGGTGTCCACTTAAAATCTCTGGCAAAGCTAAGACTAATGGATTGCTTTATATGCAGCACATTTAGAGAATGGAAAAGGGATTGGGAGAGCTTAAGCGACTGAAGCACCCTGCATGCACTAATTCCTGCATAAATATGCTGCTGTAGTCAGATGTAACCTTTTTCTAGCTCTGTATTTCAGAACAATAAAAATTAACCCTCTTGTGACTTAGCTTCTTTGGATCACATCTTGCAATGGGCAATGTTTAAGTTTAAATATTGTGATTTAACATAACTTTAAATATCATTAATACATACAGTTTTGTTGAATTTGTTCAGTTCATATTTATTTTAATTAAAACAGTTGTTCCTGATGGTTTTTAAAAAGGTTAAGTTATGGCTATCCAAAAATGGAGCAGCAGAGTGTGCAACTTTATTTCCTTTAACCAAACCTGGCAACACTGTTCCGATCTTCTACTTTTACACTTTTCTAACTCTGTTCTGTACGAATTCTGAAATGAAATTGTTCTTGCAACATTTTGACAAGTCCCCATGAAAGCGATATTCATCAACACATACTGAGTCAAACTATTTCACTAAAGGAAATCACATAAAAAATACAAACAAAATGGAAAAGGTTACTTGAATTGAACTGTAACAAAATGTGTTTTTAATGATTCTTGCTCATGACTAAACAAATATTAGAGAAAACTTTAATTATATGGTATCATAAAAGTTATAAAACAGTGTCAATTGTATGTTTTTTATTTTAAATCTAATGAATCCAGTTCTACCACAGAATAAAATGTTAGAGAAAAGGGAACATATATTATGGTCACTTTCTTGGTTACTTAGTGAGAGCTGACAGAAATGACATTCTTGAAAAAGAAAAAGACAGTGGAGTACCTAAACATTAGGCTTTACAGCTGTGGGTATGTGTGCAGTTAGGAGCATGTTGTCTAAGGGAAAGCAGATGCAGGAACAAAGCTGTATTTCTGGTCTTTATCTAATAACAAAACCCAGAGAAGGCAGTGCACCATTACACAACACACACTTTATGAGCTTCTTAAATTGTGTTCCACTTCCACTTAATAAACAAGGTAGGGAGGTATAAACATTCCCATAACCGTTATATGGCATGTCTTAGTTATGTTGCCATAGGTAACATAGGTACACAAAACCATGACAATACACACGCATTAAGCATAAAATAATAAAACAATATCAATAATACTTTATAACATTATTTTAAAAAGAGGCTATCTCACAGTGTCATCTGGTGGCCATGTCATCTAACTACAAATATAATCTATTCCATGAATAATTTCTAAAAAGTGAATAAAAGTCACAATCTGCTCATTTCACATTTGTTCTGATGCTGTTTTTTTTTTTTTTTTTTGAATAAAATAGGTATCTGGTCATGATTGACTCCCTCTTTATAATCTTCATGGCTTTATCAGCACAGTGACCCTGACCTAGACACGACTGCAGAATATCAGACATGAAAAACAACCAACTTCAGAAGCCCAATATAAACTTGTGTGCTCGAATTTTTGATTGTGAAGTTATAAACATTATCGAAAATAAAAGCAAACATCTTTACCAAATTAAATCAGTTGGAGTAATTCTATTACAACCTTTTGCAGTGTACAAGGTTGCAGGAAAAAGAAAAAAAACAGACTGAAACTCTTGTCCTGCTTCTCTGGGTTGGGTTCGGACTCCCCCAATCTTGGAAAAGTCTAGAATTGTACCCCCCAAAGAAATCATGAAGAAATTTAAACAATATCAATATGAAAAGGCAAAATAAACAAAGAAAGAAAGAAATCTGCCTCTAATCTAAGAAAAAAAAAAAGGTTACCCCCAACATTGTTAGAACAATGGTTCCATCCAAAGTGTAGCAGGAGTAACAGCAGAGCTGAACGGCACAGGCTCCTCAGAGCGAGTGAGGGGATAACTGTTAGCTGTGGCTCTGTAGCACAAATAACAACCCTCTCCAGTAAGTAAATACCTAAAACAAAAGACATGTAATACATTTTATTTGCTTTAACTGCTCAATAGGAAGAAACACATTAACAATAAAAATCAGACTGCAATTTATTATTTTATTACTTTGGCTGAATCATGATAAACTGACTCATTTTGCCTTGGAAATCAAAAGCAGCAAAACTGGCTTCATTGCTTTGATAGACTTAAACTTTGTTTGTCAAAGGTAGCAAATATCTCACTTATATTTAGCTCTTTAGCTCTTATGTTAATGAGAAGAGTTTGAAATGGGAAGGGCTAAGCACTACAGTGAGCCAACAGCTTGGTGTGTGGGAGCTGAGAGCAGATAGAAAAACAGAAAGATGTGCTTTTATTTATTGCCATCTTCAAAATGGAGCTTCTCAAACCATATTACACAGAAGAAAATCTGTATATTTTCCTATAAAAACACTGGTGCTTGGAGTGTTAAGTTTAAATTATGATACTTACAAGATCGTCATTATGTCTACCAAAAAAAGGCTAAAAATAAAGCAACTTAAGTTATAATCTAAATAACACATAGCTTGCACTAAGAGCTACAACAATAAATCAGTATTTATAAGGAATTTTATCCTCATAAATACTAATTTATGAGGATAAAATCAATATCCTCATTTTGTTTAACTTATTAGTAACTTTTAATGAGTTACTCATTAAAACTTGTTTTAATTTAGAGCCTTAAATTTTTGCAAATGTGTAGCAGAGATTAGATCAGTGACACTGAACTAAACATTTAAGTTTTAGTTTGCCTTCTATGGGTCTCAGTTTGCTTACTGAGAAAAACACGTTTGAGCATTACCACTTACTAGTCATCTTTAGTCTTGCAGCTTAAACACATTAAGCACATTTTAAACCACATCTTATGTTACATTCACTGCAACTTTGCTGAACTCTGCAAAATTGCTCTTGAAAATGTTCCTCCCAGTAATGAAATGGGATTTCCTCCCTTGTACCTCACAGCAAACTCCAAACAACGTTATAGTTTAGCTGTGTACTGCAGACATGCTGTCTGTTATCAGAAATCACGATCAGCACCAGGAATACATACATTGAAGGGATCCATAGTTAGTTGTAACAATAGACTTTATTTGAGAAGTATTTATTGTAGATGTAAAAACAATACAATAATAATACTGTTGTTGTTTAGTTTTTATAAATATTTAAAAAATATTGTCACAAGAACTTCGCCATGTTCATTCTGCAATGCATTCTGGATAAATCCTATCAACTTGGTCTAACTGCGCCAGCGCTATCCAGCCAGAACAGCGATGAATAAAGTCATAAAGCTTTTTCAAATTGAACTGGGAATTGATGAGAATGTAGAAATCACAAGAGGCCAAGAAGATAAGGAGGACAAAACTGAGGAAGAGGACAGAGTTGGCCGCTACCTTCATCTTCATAAATGAAACAATGAATGACACATCCCTCTGGTCAGACTGTGTGATCTGGTAAGGTGTTCTATAGCTATATGTCTGGTCCAGTAACAGCTGTTAATGGTCCATTCTTCTGTCTGGTGTCAGATCGGTGGTTTCACGTTCAGTACCGGCGGTAGTAACAATAGCTCCGCTAGCATTTAATAGAGCTTCCAGTGCTGTCTGTCTGTGATGTTTCTCCCAGTGTTTCCTTCAGAAGTTGTGTTCAGCTCTCTCCCACTACTCTTCTTTTTTTTTGATGTGGTTAGAGATCCAGACTTCCAGATCCAGATTTTTGTATGAGTCACAAAATCTCGTCCTGAGTCCATATGGTGCCACAAGCTGAGAAAAGAAGGAAGGAAAGCAGAAAAGGCTATTTCTAGCAGGACATCAACAAAGCTTGTCTTTTTTTTCCAGCCAGCCAGCCAGCCAGCCAGCCAGCCAGCCAGCCAGCCAGCCAGCCAGCCAGCCAGCCAGCCAGCCAGCCATTCATTTTCTTCCGCTTCAGCTGGGGTTGGGTTGTGGGGGCAGCAGCTTCAGAAGGGAGGCCAAGACTTCCCTCTCCCCAGCCACTTCTTCCAGCTCCTCTGCGGGAACCTCAAGGCGTTCCCAGGTCAGCTAAGAGACATAGTCCCCCCAGCGTGTCCTGGGTCTTCCCTGGGGCCTCCTCCCGGTGGGACGTGCCCGAAACACCTCACCAGGGAGGCGTCCAGGAGGCATCCTGACCAGATGGCTCCTCTTGACGTGAAGGAGCAGCAGCTCTACTCTGAGTCCCTCCCAGATGACTGAGCTTCTCACCCTATCTCTAAGGGAGAGCCCAGCCACCCTGCGGAGGAAACCCATATCGGCCGGTTGTATCCGTGATCTCGTTCTTTTGGTCATGACCCAAAGCTCATGACCATAGATGAGCTATGGAACGCAGATCGACCGGTAAATTGAGAGCTTCGGTTTTTGGCTCATCTCTCTCTTCACCACGACAGACCGGTACAGCGCCCGCTTCACGGTAGAAGCTGCACCAATCCCCTTCTTCCCTCATTCGTCTTTTTTTTTCCATTTGAAAAGAGCGGTACGCTTCTGTCTCATAGATTGAAGCAAATCTTTCAGGGGATTTTCTAATTATGGAAAATCAGTTCATATATTAAATGTTATTAACCATTTTATTGGTGATGCACGGACAGGAGGAACATGTTCCCATAGAATGGCACCCAGCACAGTTAGCAAGAGGTTGCGCAATCGAACATGAGTTTCAGCTCACTGCTGCATTACCAGCTGCGCTTCCGAGCATTTGAATGGGAAATTGCAAAAATTCAGCGATTTTGAAGATAAAATAATCAAAATTAGTTAAGCTAAATGAAAAATAAATACTTTATAGTACAAAACACAGGGTAAAAATAGCAATATAAATCATCTTATCATTAGATTAGTAGGTCACTGGTCATCTCCTCCCAGGAAAATTCCGCCATCAAATTACTGTTGCACCCGGACTCTTTTTCAGGAGGGATCGTCTTGAGTAACCAAGAAAGCAGAGTTGAAATCAACCATCCAATTAATTAAAGCAAAAATATGTAACAACAATGTATAGAGATAACAGAGAAATAGTTTACCATTACAGTGCTGGACCACATCTATGAGTCTTTAAGGGACAACACATAAATGGCCCCGGACAACCGGAGTAGTTTCTTTTTACTCTTACATTAGCTACACCCTAAAGAGGATGTTCCCCTGTGAGGTAATTTCCTTAACAGTATGTCTATGTGAGTGTCTGAGTGTGCATAGATAAAAACGAGAACTTTCAAAATAAAAACATTGGAACAATTTATATGAATAAAAAGCAGTCTGATCGGGGTGCTGTGGTGGCGCAGGGGCAAAAGCACGACCCACGTATAGAGGCCTTGGTGGTCGCAGGCTCGATTCCCAGCCTGGTGACATTTGCCACATGTCTTCCTCTCATTACCCTCTTTCCTGTCGAACTACTTTCAAATAAAGGCCACTAGAGCCAACAAAACCTTTAAAAAAAGCAGTCTGATTAAAATAACAAAAACTTAAGAAAGTGAAAACCTAAACATGCAAACACAATCTTACATTACCAATAAGCTTCTCTCTGGTATCAGCTTGTCATACAAATCACACCTACTAACCTGTAATAATACATCTCTTACTTACAGAAAATAATTTATCTCTTAATTACAGAAAATGTTATTTTTGTATAAAATCATTTGAGTCAACAATCAATCTGTCACTTACACGTTTTCTGAAACAGCCTTGTTTTTTTTTTCATGCAGGGAATTAACGCCACGTCAAAAGCAAACACACAAGCATCAATAGATTTCCACTGAGCACAAATAAAAAATATCAAGACACCAGCAGGGAAGTTGAATTTGTCATGATTACCTATGAAAACACACAAGTGCCCTCCTACACTTAGTAAGGATGATGGGTAACACTTTATTTGAAGGGGGGTGAATAAGACTGTCATGACACTTTCATAAACATGACATAACACATGTCATGAACATAAATAAGTCTTCATGAATATTTATGACTGTTGTCATAAAGCGTCATTTGGTAAATTATGACACTTTTAATACAAAGTTGACATTATTCAAAATGTCTTTGTTATGACAACTTGTCATTAACCAAGAAATCATTACTGTTTAAACTTTACCTTTAATAACATAAAGTTACCTCATTTTTAAAGTGCAATCAGTAATACTTTTATAAAAAACTTATATCAGTAATGATTTCTTGGTTAATGTCAAGTTGTCATAACAAAGACATTTTGAATAATGTCAACTTTGTATTAAAAGTGTCATAATTTACCAAATGACGCTTTATGACAACAGTCATAAATATTCATGAAGGCTTATTCATGTTCATGACAGGTTTTTATGACAGTCTTATTCACCCCCCTTCAAATAAAGTGTTACCGGATGATGTTATATGAAAATCAATACTATTGCATTCAGCTGAAGCAACAGATTTTCACAAGATTCACTGTGTTGTATTATCATGAAGAAAGCTCCTTGACAAACCTGATTAGCTGCCATTTGAGACGGCTGTTCCCAGAAGGACCTGCTGTCACTGTGACCCTGCTTAACCTCTTGATTTTCTGGGTTCAAGTCCAATTAACCTCTGGGATGAAGCCAGAGTGTCACCAGCAGTGCAGTCAATAGAACCTCAACAGTAATAATTAAATTTTCCGGTTCATCAAACAAGCCCCAGCCCCACCTCACCAATCTTCATCAAAAATGCAACCATTTATCATTGAAGACTCTGAGGAAAACAATTTTCCAAAGCAGGTTAGTGTCTCAGTTGCCATCTGTAGTGCACTGACTCATCGACTGCCTTAGCTGTAGGAACAAGGCCAGGCAGTACTCTGAGAACAGTCAGTGGCTCTTGTGTAGGCTGCATGTACCTTAACTCTCACACCAAAACAAGGAGATACTAAGATGACTGGAAAAACAGTGGCAACAGAATTGAAATGGGCAACTACTGCACATATTCATGGAGGCTCACTTACTCAGTACTTCTTTTTTAATTATACAATCACTCAGACTTAAACAGTGCCTTCTATTTTATGTATTCACTCTGTGTAATCTCAATTTCTCTGTAATTGTTTGTACCTGCTCAATCTGGTTCAGGTTGGAAGGGGGAAAGGGTAGAAAATATTCCACTCAACACTTTTTTAGACTGTGGGAAGCAAGAGAAGAACAGGGAAAAAGTCAACATGCACTGTCAGCACAGAAAGGCTCCAGCAGACAATAGGATCAGAAGGCTTCTTGTTGTGCAGGGAAAAGACCAAACACCAAATCGCCCCAGATCCGAACGCGGAGCATGTTCTGTGGCTGGCAGTTTGTGTTCATGAGACGGAGAAGTTGTTGTCTTTCCCAAAGACAAATTGATACAAGGAAGGATACTAGTATGTTCAATTGAACATACACGCATGGTATCTTTACATTTTTAACTCAAAGTTAATTTATCAATTTACAATACATTAAAGCAAACAGGTGTTTAAAGTAAGCCATGTTCCTACTTGTTGACATTTAAGGGATACCATAAAAAGAAACATGATTTTAAGAATTCAATCCCAACTTTTATGCTGAATTATAAACTTTTGATCTAATGAAAGGATTGGGAATAACAATTCTGCAAACCTAAAATTGTACCAAATTTGGTGGCGTCAAAAAAAAAAAAAAAAAAAAAAAAAAAAAAAAAAAATATATATATATATATATATATATATATTAAATTAATAATAATTTTCCTTTGGAATTCATAAAGTATTTTTGAATTTGAATTAAATAAATTTTTAGTTTAAGCAGAATCAAAAATGTTAGGAAGTAGAACTTTGGAAGCAAAAATATACTTCAGTACGTTTAGTTTTGGCAATGAAAATTATTGTAATTTTAAAATCATTGACAATTATTAACAAAACTAGTAGTTTAAATTAATAATGACTAAATTGGGGCACCATTTCTGGAGAGAAAAAATATGTTATAACCAAAGAATTCAGTCTCAGTTATTATTTATAATACCTATCTGATAATGTTTTATAATAATAATAATAATAATAATTGAAGACATACATTCAGCTACATGTGTATAGAATAAACACACGTTCTTTCAAATATACAAGAGGTTAAAAAGTGAAATTAATTTCCATCTAGTTCAGATTGAAATAGATTTATTCAACATTTAATGCTTGAATAAAATATGTTAGCTTAATGTTAGTCTCGCTAAGCTAACACACACAACTAAAACTGAGAAAGATCAAATGATGAAACTAAGCTACCAGACCGTCACAGGGCAACACAGAGACAAACAGCACAATCATGTGCAGACACACACGCACATGCACACACGCACTCACACGCACACACACACACACACACACACACAGACACGCACACACAAGCCCACACACATCTAAGGAGAATTTGGTGAGATCAACCAACCATATCAGTCATGTTTTTGGACTGTGGGAGAAAGCCAGAGCACTCGGAGAGAATGTTATTCTATCGAATAACAGAACAACATTCTGTAAAACAAGAAACAGTGTTTTACATCTTGCTGCTTCTGCCTCATAGTTTATACAATCACAGCTGTTTTTTGTGCATCCCTCTCCTTATTGATTATCTAAAAATGCCACCCTTAAGCCTTGCATCTTGAGAGAGGAAATGAAAGAAAGGAAGCGTGTGAGTATGGTTTTTTTGTGTATTTCACTTTATTGAGTCTCCGTGCTGTGGTGGGGGCCCCTGATTGTGCTCCACTGTCCCTTGTTTCCCCTGATTATCCTCTGTGTATTTATACTTACCTGTGTCTGTGTTTCCTGGCTAGATCCTTCTGGATCCTTGTCGTTTGTTGTGTCTTTGTCATCGCTGTCGTACGTTGTGCTTTTATCCTCCCTGCCATTGCACATTTAGTTTTATTTGCACAATGCTTCCAAACACAGTGATGCATGGTGTTTTATCTGTCATTATGAACTAAAAGTTAAATCTTTAAGGGTTGATTACTATTGTTACTTTGTTCTGGTATTTTGTTGTTGTTGTTTTTACCTTGTATCACTAAAAAAAAACCTATGTATGCTTAAGATGTACACAAACTTAAATGTACTCTTAAGACTGTCATACAGTCTTATGCATAAGGCTTTCTGTTGTGTTCAATGTTATTGTAAAATTGTGTCAGATGTGATGTTGCACAGTCTCATTAGCCTGTCTCACATCAGCTGCAGCTTGGCTTAACTGGGAGTGAACAATAAGGTCACAGAAGGTGCTTTTCCACTAGACTGCCTCCAACTGGTACAGTCTCAGTCTGCCACGGTCAGATTTGTTTTCCATTAGCAAATCCGGCGCTGCTCTGCCTGTTTGTTCTCAGATTTGTGTACCTACTTCAGGGGTAGTACTAGTAGCACTGAGCAGTGTACAGCACCGAAACCATCTGATTGTCAGCTGACTGCATTGATTGATTGGCTCGTGATGTACATCACTGAAAACTGCAAACAACATTTAGCTGTGAACTGTGGACATGCTGTTTGCTCTTCATCATTATGTTTGGACCAGCAATGAATTTCTATAAGACAGTTAAAAATCTGGGTTTATTTTAGTCCATCCGAACCAGAGGTTCTCCAATACTGATGCTGCTCACATACTGCCCACAACACTGAAGAATATAGCAGATAATGGAAAAGCTCACTACCTGGTGTAAAACCGGACCACACATTAACTGGTTAGTGCATGACTTGCCAGTAGAAAAGCATCTGAAGTCAGCACCAAGGCCTGTTGAGTGTTAACAATACATGCTGCTAGGAGACCTAGAGGAGGTCGGCAGCCGGACGAACAGGCTTTGTTTGGCCACATGGCTGTCAAGCTGAATATGGGCCACGAGGGACTTGTTCACCCAATTGCTACATGGGGTGGTATGTATCCATCTCCATGGCAGCTTTATTGAAATAGCTTACGCCCCCATGCACCACTGACAGATGCATCTTTATTCAAGGATTTATTCTGGATTTTTTTTTTCTTTTTTGAACAGGATTAGGATTATTTAAAGGGATTAATGTTTTTATGGACAGTGTGAGAGTTTAAATAAAAGAGGACAAAGCTGAAGGGTCATTATTGAGTATTTGATGTTTGTGTGAGCTATTTGATTGACTAAAAGAGACAGGGAACAGTGCCAGAACCTTTGCATTTGCATCATTCCCATGTGTCCGTAAATTGCATCAAGCAACATCCACAAACAAGAAGGATGGATGACAGAGTCACTTTTCTTGGCTTGATGCGGGTCAAATGTTGCTTCAAGAAATGATCTGATGGAACGAAAAGACTATGCAAGTTGTGCAAAAACGAGTTGGCCTATCTCTGACAATATTCAAGTCTAAAATAGCATCTCAATGCAAGTCAAGTTGCAGCAACATGGACGTCCTCAGCGCTAATGCGAGTGTCCACAATCCACATTTCTAAAGAAGTATTTTTTTCAAAGACGTTACATGAAAGGTCAGGGGTCTGTTAGGATCGGTTCTGTTTTTGTTTCGTTTCTTTTTTGTTTGGAAGCCTGCTGCTTCCCTATTCCTCCACCAGATGCCGCCTGAGAGCAGAGCCCTTGCAGAAGTGCGTGGTTGAACCTGGAGACACACCTGTGGCGCATTATCTGGCTGATGCTGTGGATATTTAAGTAGCAGCAAGCTCCCTTGCCTGAGTGTTTGTTTATCTTGGTAACAAATCGTCCCAGAGAAAGACCCTCAGAGTTTCCCCTTGAGTAATTGCTTTTGTGTTTTCCTCTTGTCAGGTTGGTTCCTCATGACGCCATTGGTTTTACCAATTGGATGCCTACCTCAAGCACTCCCTTCCTGGTCTGTTTGTCTCTTGTGGTTTCCTTCGTGATGCAGCAGTACGTACCTGTTTGACCCCGGAGCTCACTAAGCTTCACGCCTCCCGGACCACTGTCAGCCGCCAACCTGCACTCCACACAGCCAGCTTACCTGTCCACCCTCCAACAGTTCCCCATTAACCACGCCGCCCTTTGGATTCCGTTCTGCTCCTAAGAACAACTTGCCGCTGCTAAAAGTAAGCCTCGACATTTACGCTGTTTCCCCTGAATTATCCGAGCTCTGATTATATTCTCTCATTAACAGTGGGTGATCTGGCGAACCCATACCCACTCCTGCTCCGTGTTTTATTCCTTTCCCTTTTCTCCTGTTCAATAAACTTCATTGTTTTGAAATGCGTGTCTCCTGATTGTGTTCGTGCATGTGGGTTCGAAAACTGGAACCAAACATGACAGGGTCCCAGAACACTTATACGCTGCATGGGTATTAACCCTTTGTAACTATGTAATCTAATAAGGTTAAGGTGCCATTGCGGAAGTTGGAAGAAAGGGACAGGAGAGTTGAACAGAGTGGCTGTGAATGTTATAAATTATTTTGTACCAATATAGCTATAGCTTCTACTTCAAGTTGAGCTATTTTGTCTGTGGAAGTATCATCACCCAGTTGGGACTCTTAGACAGCAGTATTTAGTTAATATATTGGAAAATAACTAGCTTAGTACTCATGTATTTGTTGATTTTATGAAATCGCTGACTTTGCCTGAATAAAAACCACGACTTTTACGACTGTCATAAATTAAAACTGCTATATAACAGTAGCGTAGTAGCTTAGGAAGCAAATGTAATGCTTAAACTGTCCTCATCTACACTGCTGCTTACCCTTTACAGCCATAGCAAAATTATGCTATGGTTTATTTCATGGTATGAAATAATTTGCACCACTGAATAAGAAATAAATTCTGGTTATTACTGCCAAATATCACAGTCTGGGCATTGCATACATATATGCCTCTTGATTTTTTTCAAATCACATTTGATCATTTGATGGTGGGGCATTGATTATTAGTGTGAAATGACAAATAGATTCAGTAAAATGGGTTGCTGTCCACCAGTGTTGTGGTACTCGAAGTCGGTCTTGGTCTCGAGACCGGTCTTAAGACCATTTTTTGATGGTCTCGGTCTCGTCTCAGACTCGACCGCATTTGGTCTCGGTCTTGTCTCGGTCTCTGAGGACTCGGCATTTTATTTCAAGACCAGTCGAGACCGCAACTGTGAAAATATCACTAAACGTACAGCATACTGTCCAGTTTATTTGTTAACATCTTTGTTTTCAGTAGATGCAAAACGCACCGATTAAAATCCAAGCAACTACGTGTTTCTGTTACTCCCCCCTCCGCTCCCCACCTTTCACTCGCGCACGGCGCTCCAGGACATGCGCAGTGGTTTTCTCTCAGAGGCAGAAAATGTTTGTCTAATCGTCAGTAATATAATAGCGCTGCAAAAATAGTAAGAAATCTGATGGCCACAGCTAACTCAAAATCGCTTCGCTTTCACAGACGGTGGGGACAACGTCTAACTTTTTTCGTCACTTAGAAAAGTAGCTCAAAGAAAGGTAAGCTCCGCTAACGTGATGGTAGCAAAGCTAGCTGTACAGAGACGCATAAGAATTTGTGATGGAAAAAAAAAAAAAAGTCACTCACTACCTGAATTATTGTGCGGAGGGATTGACTGACTTGTAGCATATATGAGACAACGCTATGTCCAAAAGTCTGCAATATAGTGATGTGACACTCAGAAACAGTCGATTCTTCTCCACGGTTCTTTACTTATTAGATAGGACTGGAGTGTCGCTGAGAGCTGTTGTTCTATCAGATAGCCATACGCTGTCAGGATAGCATACATGCAGTGAGTACCATGCCTCACTGGGAACGCCTTGGGGTTCCCCCGGAGGAGCTGGAAGAAGTGGCTGGGGAGAGGGAAGTCTGGGCCTCCCTTCTGAAGCTGCTGCCCCCGCGACCCGACCCCAGATGAAGCAGAAGAAAATGCATGGATGGATGGATGGATGGATTATGCATGCGCATTAAGAAGTCCGACGGTCAGAGGAGTTGTGAGTTCACCATACGCAGCAAGTTATGACGAAAATAAGTCATTAAATTGTTTTCAATGATAACTATATAGATATACATGTGTTGTCATGGTTTCAAAGTGTATTTAAAGCAGGGTCTGGCTGCTGCTGGAGTCAGCTACAACACACGCCCGTGTAAAACTCACTTAACCGCTAAGTCAGGATGCCATACAACTGTTAACAACAAAGTGTATGACGATCTACGTCATGATTCTATGTTGCTGATTAAATAAAATCATATGGTAATGACGTGTCTGACAGATATAGCCGGTGTTCTATCAGATAGCCATACGCTGTCAGGATAGCATACATGCAGTGAGTACCATGCCAGTGCATGCGCATTAAGAAGTCCGATCGTCAGTGGAGTTGTCAGTATACGCAACAAGTTATGACGAAAATAAGTCATTAAATTGTTTATAATATGACATAATATAACTAGATAGATATACATGCGTTGTCATGGTTTCAAAGTGTATTTAAAGCAGGTCTGGCTGCAGCTGGATGCCATACGACTGTTAATAACTGTTAATCAGTGTTGTGTTCAAGACCACCTAACCCGAGACCAAGACAAGACCAAGACCAGAGTGTATCGAGACCGAGACAAGACCAAGACTTTTAGGGTCCGAGACCAAGTCAAGACCAAGACCGATGAAAGTCGAGACCGAGTCAAGACCAAGACCAGCGGTCCACGCTACATGATACAATAAAATGTAAAATATGATCGAAATTGCTTCTCAAAATAATCTGAAAGATCCATATTCCCATGAAAAACACCTAGATATTAAATACTTAATACATTTTACCAATATTAAATATTCCATTTCTGTTTTACAATGTGTGATGGTCTCGTGCCATCCCAAAAAACATAACACCCTGGGCATTTGCCCATATTGCTCATGTAAGAAACCACCACTGTCTGCACCATTAAACATAGCAATTGAGGCAATGCCCTGACGGTAAATAACGCTCAACTACCAACACTGACCAAGGAGCAACAAGCAAGAATTAACCAAACAGAAGGCGCTCACCGTGACTGTTTTCACTCTCTATCCCAGTACATGAAGCCAGGTTGTCTGACACCATGGCAGACATTACAGCTGCCACGTTGAACAAAAACAATCAAAGAGTGCATGCTCTGCATGCCCTTTCTTTCTTGTGTTTTAGTTATTTGTTAATTTAAATATCAACGTACATAATTAAATAAAATAATGATGCAGTGTACACAGAGCATTACAAGAACAAAGAACGGGTGTTCTGTCAGGTCAGCATACGTTGTCAGATAGTCATACGTTTAGCTCAGACATGCATACGCTGTCATTACCATATGATTTTATTTAATCAGCAACATAGAATCATGACGTAGATCATGATTAACAGTTATTAACAGTTGTATGGCATCCAACTGCAGCCAGACCTGCTTTAAATACACTTTGAAACCATGACAACGCATGTATATCTATCTAGTTATCATATTATGTCATATTATAAACAATTTAATGACTTATTTTCGTCATAACTTGTTGCATATGCTGAACTGACAACTCCACTGATGGTCGAACTTCTTAAGGCGCATGCGTTGGCATGGTACTCACTGCATGTATGCTAGCAACATAGAATCATGACGTAGATCGTCATACACTTTGTTATTAACAGTTGTATGGCGTCCTGACTTAGCGGTTAAGTGAGTTTTACACGGGCCTGTGTTGTAGCTTACTCCAGCTGCAGCCAGACCTGCTTTAGATACACTTTGAAACCATGACAACACATGTATATCTATATAGTTATCATTGAAAACAATTTAATGACTTATTTTCGTCATAACTTGTTCCATGTGGTGAACTGACAACTCCTCTGACGGTCGGACTTCTTAATGCGCATGCGCAGGCATGGTACTCACTGCATGTATGCTATTCTGACAGCGTATGGCTATCTGATAGAACAACGGCTCTCAGTGAGTGACACTCCAGTCCTATCTATAAGTAAAGAGCCGTGGAAAAGAATCGACTGTTTCAGAATGTCACATCAGAAACAGTATTGCAGACTTTTGGACATAGCGTTGTCCCATATATGCGACAAGACAGTCAACATCTCCGCACAATAACTCAGACAGTGAGTGACTTTTTTTCATCACAATGCTTATGTGTCTCTGCAGCTAGCTTTGCTAACATCACGTTAACGGAGCTTACCTTCTTTGAGCTAGTTTTCTAAGTGACGAAAATAGTTAGACGTTGTCCCCACCGTCTGTGAAAGTGAAGCGCTGCTGAATTAGCTGTGGCCATCGGATTTCTTACTATTTATGCAGCGCTATTATATTACTGACGATTAGACAAACATTTTCTGCCGCTGAGAGAAAACCACTGCGCATGTCCTGGAGCGCCGCGCGCGAGTGAAAGGTGGGGAGGGGAGCAGGAGGGGGGAGTAACAGAAACACATAGTTGCTTGGATTTTAATAAGTGCGTTTTGCATCCACTGAAAACAAAGATGTTAACAAATAAACTGGACAGTATGCTGTACGTTTAGTGATATTTTCACAGTTGCTGTCTGGACTGGTCTTGAAATAAAATGCCGAGTCCTCAGCGCCCGAGACCGAGACAAGACCGAGACCAAATGCGGTCGAGTCCGAGACGAGACCATCAGAAAACGGTCTTAAGACCGGTATCGAGACCAAGACCGATCTCGAGTACCACAACACTGCTGTTAATAATGATCTACGTCATGATTCTATGTTGCTGATTAAATAAAATCATATGATAATGACAGCGTATGCATGTCTGAGGTAAGGTATGACTATCTGACAACGTATGCTGATCTGACAGAACATCGTGAGTTCGTGCTAAGCGTATGACAATCTGACCTGACAGAACACCCGTTCTTTGTTCTTGTAATGCTCTGTGTACACTGCATCATTATTTTATTTAATTATGTACGTTGATATTTAAATTAACAAATAACTAAAACACAAGAACGAAAGAGCACGCAGAGCATGCACATTGCTCTTTGATTGTTTTTGTTCAAAGTGGCAGCTGTAATGTCTGCCATGGTGTCAGACTACCTGGCTTCATGTACTGGGATAGAGAGTGAAAACAGTCACGATGAGCGCCTTCTGTTTGGTTACTTGCTTGTTGCTCCTTGGTCAGTGTTCATAGTTGAGCATTATTTACCGTCAGGGCATTGCCTCAATTGCTATGTTTAATGGTGCAACAGTGGTGGTTTCTTATATGAGCAATATGGGCAAATGCCCAGGGTGTTATGTTTTTTGGGATGGCACGAGACCATCACACATTTTAGCACAGAAATGGAATATTTAACATTGGTAAAATGCATTAAGTATTTAATATCTAGGTGTTTTTATGGGAATATGGATCTTTCAGATTATTTTGAGAAGCAATTTCGATCATATTTTACATTTTATTGTGTCATGTAGAGCGGGCCGCTGGTTTTGGTCTTGACTCGATCTCGACTCCCCTCGTTCTTGGTCTTGACTTGGTCTTGGACCCCAAAAGTCTTGGTCTTGTCTCGGTCTCGATACACTCTGGTCTTGGTCTTGTCTTGGTCTCGGGTTGGGTGGTCTTGAACACAACACTGCTGTCCACTTTTGGGATTACAGACTTTAACCTAACAACACAAACACACCAGGTTGGAATCCTATAGAGTACAGTCTGTCTGTCATATCTGGGATTGTCCGACTTGGTTTTGTTTATTCATGTGTTATTTTGGGTAGATCTGTCTTGTTCCTGTCTTCTTAGCTCAGCTCTTCTTAGTGCATCTAGTTATGTTTATTTTTTTATAGTTACTCTTTGTCACTCTAGTTTCATTAGGTTTCTTTAGTCTAGTTATTCCACTGTGACACTTTCTCTCTCTGGGTTTGACTGTATCCCAATTCTCCACATCTGGCCTTCGCCTCGCCTCTTTTGGTTCCCATTTCCACATTTCTGCTAAGTGTTATTATAAATATTATATTAACAATTAAAAATGGAATAGATTTCTTGTACAATATCCACTTTTGAAAATCTTTCTAAAAACATTAAGGAAGTTGCAATTATAAAAATTGCAACTTTCTCTTTGTCAAAATCTCAGTCACAAAACACACAGGAATTGTTATTCATTTTGAATTTCTTTTGCAAAATGTCATTAGAGGGAAGTCTTCATGCATACTTATGAACTTAATATCTTAATTTTTTTGTGGGAGTGGAATAGAAAGATATTTGGTTGTCATTTTCTTTAGAGATATAATGATTTTTAAACAAATGTTTTCTCCTCGGTCACTACATGCTGGTTCCTTTTGTCTTCTATCACTTCTTTGTTTCCCCCTGTGTTCTCCTTTCCTGGATGTTCTTTAGATTTATGATTTTTCTTTTGCTGTGGCTCCTGTTCTTTTGTACGTTTCTGCATTTCACCTTTTTCATTAAAACACCAAATTCACTGGCCACTTCCGACTCACTGCATTCGGGTCTTACATCAACCATCTACACGTTATGACACTGTCTCACTGTGTGTTTACAAGCCATGTTTTGCTGTTTTTAGAAGCATTTGCATTCATGGCATATCATTTATAAATAATCATCTCACTCACTGTTACTGTATTTAAATGAAAAGATTCTTTAATTTTTTTTTAAATTCTGTATGCCAATAACAAACTCTTTGATTTACTGACATACATTGTGTGCCTTTCAGTATTTCTCACCTGGCAAGGCTCATTTTCACAAAAAATACTTAAATTGTGCATAAATGCAATTATTAAAATGAACACAAGCCATTGTACAGTCCTCAGATAAAAGTAGGTGTGCGTGCTTGTGCATGTATGCATGGAAGAATGTTTAGCACAGCTCTCCAAATGTCCAACAATGATTTATTCAAGCTAGAGAACAGTATTGATTGATGCAGTGGTCTTAATCAAAGTCCAGCACTCCCAGTAATTAAATAAGTTCCTACAGGTCTTTAGCTTTTCTGTTCCTTTGAAGGAATGGTGGGGGAGCATATGCTATGCCTATTGTTAAACTGCATATGTATTAGCTTACAAAAATAAACTAATGATTAAGCAGATGTCAGTGATGATAGGGAGTAAAATAATATATTACTTGTATGCTTTATATACACATTCAAAACATAGAGGAAAATTAAATATGATATGAAGATATTGACATCAGGCAGGAAGTTGAAGCGTAGGCACAAATAGGTTTTCCAAAAGGACCATAACCCACACATTCAAGGTAGTTGCAGTATGTTAAGGAAGACAAAGCAAATGCTTCAGAATAATCATTGATGAAAACAAAACATAAGTTATTTTATGCATTAGGAATTATTCCTCTAATAATACCTCATGCAAGCCTCTTATTAATTTTGTTTAGCTCAAGTCATTCATCAAACAGCATGTCACAAACATGCATGTCACAAACATGTAAAAAAATGACGAATTAACCCGACAAGCAAAATGGGGGAAAACAACTACAAGCAGCAAATGAACACGCAGTTATATTAAAACAACAAAAAAAAAAGACGGGACTCATGAGTGGGTTGAGTAAAATTTAATTATTAATTAGGTAAATGACAACCCAGCTGAAAAGGCATGAAGCAGAAAGATGGGGACAAAACAATGGCTTTGACGTGGCTGTGCTAACCATGCGCCACGTACCTACAGGTCAGGTGCACCCACCAGGGAGCAGGAGGAGGGGGAGAGCCACGAACAATGAACAATACATGGCCAACTCCCGCAACAACCAGAATCCCAGTAAGAACCCCAAGCCCATGGCGCGTGTCTGACCACACGCACTCCCAGAGAGCAGGAGGGAGACCACACAACCCAAACCCAGTCCCTCAAGGTTTAGGGAAGACACGGGCCTGAACGAGATTGTGGGAGTCCACAGCTCAATAGAAATATGTGTGAGAACACACAATGCAGACCTGGCTTTAAAGGCTACATTGGTGCCACCCACCGCTCAGATTAAAGGTGAACTTGCACCAAATACCACATTGTTTTCTTTGAATTATTTGAGGTCTAAAAGGACTGCATCTTTTTTGATATTTTGACCATTTCTCGTTTTCTGCAAATAAATACAAAATTTATGCTTGGAATTTTGGAGACAATGTTGTCAGTAGTTCTTAGAATAAATAATAATCTTCATTTTACTCAATATACCTATCCATCCATCCATCCATCCATCCATGCATTTTCTTCTGCTTCATCTGGGGTCGGGTCGCGGGGGCAGCAGCTTCAGAAGGGAGGCCCAGACTTCCCTCTCCCCAGCCACTTCTTCCAGCTCCTCCGGGGGAACCCCAAGGCGTTCCCAGGTCAGCTAAGAGACATAGTCCCCCCAGCGTGTCCTGGGTCTTTCCCGGGGCCTCCTCCCGGTGGGACGTGTCCGGAACACCTCACCGGGGAGGCGTCCAGGAGGCATCCTGACCAGATGCCCGAGCCTCCTCAACTGGCTCCTCTCGATATGAAGGAGCAGCGGCTCAACTCTGTGTCCCTCCTGGATGACCAAGCTTCTCACCCTATCTCTAAGGGAGAGCCTAGCCACCCTGCGGAGGAAACCCATTTCGGCCGCTTGTTTCTGTGATCTCATTCTTTCGGTCATTACTCAAAGCTCATGACCATAGAGGAGGGTGGAAACGTAGATCGACCGGTAAATTGAGAGCCTCGCTTTTTGACTCAGCTCTCTCTTCACTACGATGGACCGGTACAGCGCCCGCTTCACAGCAGACGCTGCGCCAATCCGCCTGTCAATCTCCCGCTCTCTTCTTCCCTCATTCATGAACAAGATCCCAAGATTCTTAAACTCCTCCACTTGGGTCAGGACACCCCTCCGACCCAGATAAGGCACTCTACCCTTTTCCAGCACAAGACCATGGCCTCAGATTTGGAGGCACTGACCCTCATCCCAGCCACTTTACACTCGGCTGCGAACAGCTCCAGCGAGAGCTGTAGATCATGACTTGATGAAGCCAATAGGACCACATCATCAGCAAAAAGAGATGTGATCCTAAGGCCACCAAAACGGATCCCCTCAACACCTCAGCTGCACCTAGAAATTCTATCTATAAAAGTAATGAACAGAATTGGTGACAAAGGGCAGCTTTGGTGGAGTCCAACTCTCACCGGAAACGAGCCCGACTAACTGCCAGCAATGCGGACCAGACTCTGACATCTGTCATACAGGGACCTGACAGCCCGTATCAAAGGGCCCAGTACCCCATACTCCCGGAGAACCCCCAACAGGGACCCCCAAGGGACACGGTCGAACCCCTTCTCCAAGTCCACAAAACACTTGTAGACTGGTTGGGCGAACTCCCATGCACCCTCCAGGACCCTGCTGAGGGTGTAGAGCTGGTCCAATGTTCCACGACCAAGATGAAAACCACACTGCTCTTCCTGAATCCGAGGTTCGACTATCTGGCGGAACTTCCTCTCCAGGACCCCTGAATAGACCTTACCAGGGAGGCTTAAGAGCGTGACCCCCCCTCTAATTGGAACACACCCTCCGGTCCCCCTTTTTGAACAAGGAGACCACCACCCCAGCCTGCCAATCCAGGGGAACTGCCCCTGATGTCAATGTGATATTGCAGAGTCGCGTCAGCCAACACAACCCTGCAACATCCAGAGCCTTAAGGAACTCCGTGCGGATCTCATCGCCCTGCCACCAAGGAGCTTTTTAACTACCTCGGCGACCTCGACCCAGACTCCCCAGGCTCAACTTCCTCAATGGAAGTCATGTTGGTGGGATTGAGAAGGTCTTCGAAGTATTCCGCCCACCAGCCCACAAAGTCCTGAGTCGAGGTCAGCAGCACACACAGGACGAAAAATGGGATTTTTGGCAGCCATTGACACCTTGTTCTGCCGTGCGCATGGAGATTGAGGGCTTTCGGCAAGAGGTTTTTGTCAGACATTCCTCCTATCTGAAGATTTATCTTGTGATGGGAGGAATTGCACAACTTAATCAATAATAATAAAAAACATGTTCCAGAGTGGTTCATTGTACATAAAGTATTTTTGTGAATAATATTCAAACTAATGTTAATGTTCACTGATTGCTTTAAAGACCCAGAGTCATGCTATGTTGGAGTGGTAGTGACACCATTCCACATCACAATACAGGACTTAAGAAACTACAGATGATTTATCAGTATTCAGTTGCTTAACTTTCGAGTTTAAATTGAAGAACAAAATGGTTGAAAGTATGTGTATGCGATAACTTAGGTGGAACAGATTCAAAGTACTACTTTAATGGTCTTTTATTTTGAAATTTTGAAAAAGATAAAAAATGACTTTTTTGATAGGCTTTTATTTTGAAATTATACATCAGATCTGGTTGCCACTTTCTGGTTCTGTTATAGAGGTGTCCCTTTGTCATCCAGAAGTGGTAGCAGTCTTTGGAAACAGAGAGTTTCTCAGCAATGGGCACGGCAATTTAGGGGAAAAAATATAAAAAATTACTTTTTGATAGGCTTTTATTTTGAAATTACACATCAGATCTAGTTACAACTTTCTGATATATATATATATATATATATATATATATATATATATATATATATATATATATATATATATATATATATGAATGATATACAAACATGGACCGGATGTGCACTTTTATTGTGAAAGCAGCACGTAAATGGGTGTACCATAATGTCTTGAGCTACAGCGCACTTGTATATTGTGTGCTGGGCCGGCTGGAGTTAGAGCCGGCTAGCTTTACCGCGGTATGAAGCCGGTATGTATTATGTACAGTCACTGCTTTGATTCCCGACTGTATAATGGTTGGTTGAGAATAATTTTAACTTATTTACTTATATATTTTTGAGAAAGCGATATATTTGCTACAATATTTTTTTAATTTTACATTTATTTCCACAGAGTCCACATAATGGGAGTCACATTTGTGTCAATCAGACTCTTCAGGAACGTCCTGATGTCTGTGACGAGGACAGAGATGCAACTGTGTGTGAGTATCTACTATTTTAGAATGTTGATGATATTTTATGCTTCAATATTGTTTATGTACATAATGTAATTATGCTATGTATTGACAATGCACAAAAATGTTTTCCAGCTGCATAAAGGACCTACTGCCAGTCATCTGGATGTAGCTAAATAAAGATGCAGGTAAGATTTATTACTAATCTAGAGATGTCACAATTCCTTGAATGATTAAAGCACTGTGATGTATTAAAATTCATCAAAGCAAATTATCTGCCTCAGAGTTTGTTGAACTATGTTTTGCTATTTATTACCAACTGCTTTTAATTATTTTTTCTTCCAATTGTTTCCAAGTGTTTTCTCTTTTTCATTAAAGTTTTTATTTTTTGTAAGAATGTATTAATGTGTTTTTTTGTTTGTTTGTTTTAAAGGCTTATGTGTGCATACTAAGCTGGAAGTTGCCAAACAATTTCACTGTAGTTTCATAATGACTAAAAGATGCCTGTAGCTCATAATGATTGTCTGTTCTGTATTAACAGCTGATGGAGGAAGGCAGAGGCTACTGGCAGCAGAGGAGGTGGCATTCTGGGAGGATGACAGCTATGAGGCGGTGTCAGGATGGACCCCAAGTTCCTCCAACCAGGAGCTCAGTGACATCAGGATTACATTACAAGAAGAGACGTCAGGTCTATGCTACAGGAGAGATGTTGGGCCTGTCCTGAACGCAGCAGAATGTTTGATCATGTTTGGACAAAAAAACACTGCCAGATGGTCCAGAAACGGACAAGTATTTATAACTTATTTTGTGTGCAAACAGTAAAAAAATAAAATGAAATAAAAAAAAAAACTTCTTCGTCTCTTTTATGTTCCTCATATATGAACATGTTGCATATAAGCAATATCAAATGCTTATACAATACAGCATTTATTTTTATATAGATTTTTTAAAATACAGCATTAAAAATATTAATTATTGGGGTGGGGATATTTATAAAGTCATAAGTGCTGTCCTATGGGCATCACATCAACCAACCAATCACATGTCAATGATGAACTGTGATGTCATTGTTTTTCATCCAATGACTGAGAATCCACATGGGTCTGCTGAAGTGCCTTTGCATATGCTAGGGCTATTCGTATGCTAAGTAGAGTTGTTAACACCTCCTGTCCGCCCGCTCCCCCGCACCGCCACTCCCCCCTCCAAGGATTCCGCATTCGACAGAATTCGACTCCCGTGACTGAAAACGTAGACTGTCAATTGCTGACGATATCCGTCACTGATGAGCTGAGTTTGCGTCAGAATACAGGGTCAAAAATCCCATTTTTCGTCCTGTGACACCATCCCCACTATAAACAGTGTTGATGCTGTACTGCTTCCCCCTCCTGAGACACCGGACGGTGGACCAGAACCTCCTCGAAGCCATGCGGAAGTCTTTCTCCATGGCCTCTCCAAACTACTACATGGGTATTACCCAAAAGTACCCAAAGTAAAAGTCCGGCCACCAGGCGCTTGCCATCGTGCCCCACCTCCAGGCCTGGCTCCAGAGTGGGGCCCCAGTAGCTCCTAGGATCATTGGGACACTCAAACCCCTCCACCACGATAAGGTGGCAGCCCCAGGAGAGGCAATATACCTATAAAAAGTAAAATCAGAGAAACTGATAATTTTGCAATGGTTTCTTAATTTTTTCCAGAGTTGTATATGTAGGCCTGTTTATTTTTGTCTTGTAAGCTCTGTCTTATGTTACATATTACTATAATATCCCCTTCATCACTTCATGTCATTAACCAGTTATGTTTTCCTTATTTTTTTGCATTATGCTGCTACCAACGGCTTCATAACCTACTAAATAGGTATGCAAAGATATGAAAATTTGGGCTGATATCTGATAATCACACTGTTGTTATGGCCAATAACCAATAATTACCAATATCATACAGATAATACCAATATTTTCTTACACTTTTGACATTGTGTTGTCTGTGTCCACTACTTGACTCACTTGATCATCACCTTCCAAGCCCTGGTCAGCCTTTGCACCAACCTCAGAGCTGTAGATAGAATAGTGTAAATAAAAACAATTCTGCAGATACAGAAGTATTCCAGACTATAATATCTCTTTCTGCCACCATCACTGACACTGAAGCCAGAAAAGGCTTTCTACGTTTACAAGATTCACAACACACTGATGCCAGGAAACTATTTCCAAGAATTCAAAGCTTTACTTAACCAGCTTCCACCAACTGTGACTAATTTGAAATGTTTGTTGAGTTTCCTTGGTTAATTTGAAATCACTATTAGTAGACAAGGTGTTTAATAGAATGGCTCTCATCTACATAAATACCTTCACAAAAGCTTATGTCACATCTGAGTCACTCTTGTCATTAAGGAACTGTTGGCTAGGAGCACTTGTCAAGACTCAAGACAAGTGCATTTTTCATGTCACTCCACAAGGCAGACGTACCAAATGTTACCAGAATAGAGGCATCCTTGTCTATCTTCAAGAACCTTTTAACCCTTGTGCGTGCGAGGACTGAGGCAAACATAGAGGACTGTGGCAAATGATACAAGTTTTACGTGTGTGGGGTCAGTTGTACCCAGGGGCGCCACCAACAATCTTGACAAAAAATTTGTTTGGGCCCCCCGCGCAGCTGCTGTTACAGTTTTTTGAGTCTATTTGACCCATAAAATGCGTCACAATTTTAAAGACTTGCAACTGCCTTGCTTTCTTCGGTTCAATACTGATAACTAGCACAATATTTACTGCTCATGATTTAACATCCAACAGTCCACATACAGTATGCAAGTAGATTGTTTATTTTTTTTTTCTATTAGTTTTAGATTACTGAAATGTCTCTCCCCATGAGCAACTGTCAAAAGCAATGTGCAACTGCACATAAAGCAATCCAGACTTCTCAAAAGTAGTTGCATTTTATTCAAGCTGCAGTATATAACTGTAATAAAAAATATGTTTTCTCCATAATTGTTAAAGCTGTCACAATGTCGTAGAAGTTTGTTATGAGACAGATAATCTGTGAAAACAATCAATCTCCTCTATTTCCTTCCTGAATTAATATTGCTGGCTAAAGTAATGCACCGTTCTGACCAAAACAACCAATCAGAACTATTAGGACGCTCTTAGCGCTGTCAATTAGCCTCATTCACTCACTGCTAAATGTGCTAATGGTGAAGAAACAACTTATCATTTACAAGAAACCATTTATCTGTCATCATTGGTAGCTATACTAACTAAACTGAGCATTCACAGTTTGAATCTGCACAGCTTTGTGCTATGCTAGCTGCAGCATGGCACAAATCAAGGGGGAGGAAGGATGAGCAGCACCACATGAGATTGTGATTGACAGCACTAAAACTCTCTTCCCACTGACTGGTTGTTTCTAGAGAACCATGGGAGAAGGTAGAGGACATAGATTTTTCACATTACCTCTCATACCATACTGTCACAACATAATGACAGTTTTAAAAAGTATGTTAAAGAAAATCATATAAAAGTTACATACTGCAGCTTTAATTTCACTCGGGAGAGAATGGGTCAGGAGGGACGTGGGTTATAACTGCTGCTGACTGACTCACCTGTTAAGTGGTAGAAGATACAGGGAACAAGTTAAATATATGAACATGTTGGTAATTCTTTTCCTTAATTCATTAAATGCCAGTGAAAAGGAGGCAAAGTAGTGTGTAGCTAAGCTAACTATGCTAAATGGTTGCTATGCTAAATCTCACACAGTCTTCTCACCTCTCGGAGGAAAAACTGGTGTGGCAACCTGGGGGGTGGATTTTCTTAGTATGAACCCAAATATAAAATATTAAAGGGTTACAATGACCAACAACGCCACCTGGAATAAATCCAGGAAAATATAATGTAGTAAGGACACAGGTAAGTTCTACTGGAAATGAGGAGACAAGATTCAGAAAGTTCTACAAAATTTATTAAACTTCAAAATATCTTTTAAATTCCCAATAATCTGAAATTGAATAGTTAAAACAGTGAATGCATTTGACAAGATAAAATGTCTAAATTTCAAAGGAAACTGAGGCTTACCGATGGGGGAAGTAGTGAGGGAAGGGGCAACATCCAGTGCAGAAAAAGGGGACCACCCTGGACACTACAAAAACACAGCAAACAAAAGAAAAAGGTGCTCCAACAAAACACACAAGACAAGACACCGCCACCAGGGGTCACCACCGCCACCACAGAAGCCTCAATCCCTAAAAGACAGACAAGAAAATGAAACGATACAAGTACAACAGTGATACAATAGCCCTGCAATGTTGCACTTTATCCCCAGGGAAAGTGCAGATTAGTATTTTAAAACAATTTATAAGTAGGCAAAACAGCAGCGAGTGTCACTCCAGGTGCAATGCTGATGAGTCAGAAGGCTAAAAAGAATAGAGCAAATTATTAATACAACTGCTAACAAAAACATAACTTGCAGCAGCTGCTTATCTGTGACCTGTGGCCAAATAATCAGATCCCCAATTCCGCCTAGATGCAGTGCAACTGTAAGAAAACGCTATGTGAAGGTTTTGTTTACATGGATAGACGCTACTTAGCCACGCTAAGCTCTTACCTTCCTGTCAGCAAATGAATGAACGGACAGATCGGTCCAAATATTGGAGGTGCAGCAAAGGAGGCTAAGCAGATAAACCAATTAGTATTAATAGCCATTATTAAAGCCGACAAACGATAAAACAGCCACGCTTACCCAGAACAGTGCAAACAAAGGAAGCAGATTTGGTTGATGTCACGACGCAAGCAGCCTCATGACAGGTGAAGGCTTGCTTATATGCAGCAGCTGAAATTGGCCTTAAAGTGGCAGCGCACCATTTATGCTGCTACACTGGGTTATAAATTGACACTCTTGCCTCTCTCTCTCTCTTTGAAAGCCTGATTTTCTAACTTTTCTTAGCAGCATAGTAACAGCCACAATTGTTCGTGTCTTCCATCGTCTGCTGCTAACAGCGTCACTCTCAAGCGCTCCAAGCAGGAACAAACCATTTAACGCAGATAGGGGGGTTCAGGGCAAATATGGATGTGTCTTTTTTGATCTGGGAGTGCACAGGAGTTGCAACAAGAAGTGCAATTAAAAATACAAAATATTTATTTTGTATTTTCTAAACCAGCCAACATTTTAGAGAATGGACATAAATCTCTTGTCACTAGTTATAGTAACTCGGCGTGTGTGCATGTGAGGGGATGTGGCTTGGACAATCAAAATTGATTGGCCAATGCCAAAGTTCACTTCAATGAAATTTATTGTGCTTTTTTCAGGCTTTAGGTGAACAAAAGAGGAGACGTGCAGTATTTAAATAAATAGAATGTCGAAAGCAGGTTAAGAAATATACCAAACAGCAGTACCTTCATTGCAAAAAGTAAACTTTCTATATTACCTCTCAAGAGTCTAATCACAGTCTAAACCCAGACAGACTCCCTGTGGTGCAGAGCCCTCTTTTATAGCCACAGGCTCCACCCACAGGAAGACAACAGCAACTACAAAAATTACTTCTAACTCAAGTAAACTCTTATCAAAGTATACAATAATAATACTGAGAAAAAATAAATAAATAAACTTGTGACCAGAAATACAATACTCAGCAGATGACAGTACTGACATCATGCAATGCAGATGGGGTTCAAGAAGTAAATGCAGCCCATTTACTTCTGTTAATCCACTTTCAAAATTCCCAATGTCTGTGTCATGTACAGTTGTCCCAACTGTTGTAATAGAGAGACAGATAAACATTATTTCCGTGTTCCAAAGGTAGTTGGTCACAAGGGAGTTCATTGAAAAAATTATGCTCTGTGATTTTTCAAGTTAGTTTCTTTCAAAAACTACTCCCAAAAAACGAAAGTAGTCAACCCTTTCTAACTCTTTCCCATACAAGTACAACTTTTTACTAATCCCAATAATTTTATTTGTGAAAACATAACTTTTGTCTTCTCAATTGAAAATTTAAATCCCCATTCTATCCTCCACTCCCTTTATCTATCCCTTCCTGAAGTTTTAAAATAAGATGTTCTACATTACTTCCCCTTTTCTAAAATAAGAAAAATATGACTATAAACAAATTTGGAATATTGAAAAGAAGTGCTAAAGTATTCCATTTTCCACAGTAATAACGACTTTGCCACTTCGGCACACTAGACTCCGAACAAAAATCAGATGACCCAACTTTTGACGCACCACAAATCTGAGGCCGTTGGAAGTGTGAAATGAGTCTCAAAAATTCTTGTGCATTGGTAACCTGATCTGTGCATAAATGCAGTTCTGTGTGTGAGTGTCTGGTGACTTGTGCATACTTATTTAACATTTTTAGGCGTAGAAGAAGGTTTGAATTCATGATTATCAGATTTGTGAGGGTAAAGTATAAAAAAATCTGTGTAGAAATGTAATGTTTGTAGAAATTGCAATTGTGTGCGTGCATCTTTATTTGTATTTGTAATTTCTTAATATTTGTGTATGCATTTAACCACATATTTACAAGTACCTGGAAGTTACGCACTTTTTAAAAAAAATATGGTTTACAAATCATGTTTCACAGATACAACTATCAAGGCTTTACAAAAAGGCTTTACAAAGATGCTTACACTGATTACAAATCCAGTGTTACATACACACAGGCATTTTGAGACTATTTTCTCTCCATCGGTTTTCCATATGCTCAGACTAAAGGTTCACCTTCTGGCAGACATGGACAGAGAATGTGTACTAACTCCAGATGAAATGGCAATCACACCAAGTGTGAAGGTGCACCTACAAACAGGAAACGTTTTTAGGGATGTGACATTTCCTTTCCCTGGGCTTGGTGGAGTTGTTGGAGGAGGCGGAGTGGGACCGTCAGGAAACTCTGGCAGAAATTACCGATAAGTCACCTCCACTGGAGCGAGAGATGCTGGCCTTTTACCCTTCTTCCTCCTCCACAACACCTGCTGCTCCTTCCCAGTTCCCACCGTCACTGTCTGAGTCTCTAACCTTCTTCCTGGATTCCATCTTCATCCACATACAAACTGCCACCACCACAAGAATGGGCTTTGTGTTATTGCAACATTTATGCACCTCCTTAAATAAAATTATTTAACTTAAATGTTTTATGTTATAACATTTTATGTTAAAAATGGGGATGACTTTTATGAGACAGCATTTGTGAATAAAAAATTAGCAAGAGAATTAAATCATTATTATAATTAGATTCTTCAACACTTGTTAGACCAAATTTTATTATATCACAACTTAAAAACAGAGTAAATTTCTACAAGGTCCAGCTTTGAAAATCTTTCCAATAAACATTAATGAAGTTGCAATTTTAAAAAAATACATATGTTCTGTTCTCTCAATATCTCAGTAACAAGATACTCAGGAATTGGTATATATATTGAATTCATTACAAGGACAAATTCCATACATAATTCCGAAAAAACAAATTGTGGGAATGTAACAGAAAGACATTTGGTTCTTTTCTTTAGGAATACCATTATAATTTTTAAGCAAATGTTTTCGTCTTGGGTAGTCAGAAAAACAATGGACCTCACAGTGTTACTTATGAATATTTAATTCTTTGTCTATTCTTTGTCTATATGTAATCACCCCTTTATTAGCTAAATCAGTGCAGGACAGATTACCTTGAAATGAATATACATTTTAATGTATATTTTTTTGACAAAATCATCATATGGTAAAAAGTTGCCATCTTGGAAATATGGTAATGTACATCAAGGAAGCTGTGTCTGTTGCAAAAAAAAAATCAATTTTCAAATGTACATCCATCTTCCCATTATTCTACATGCTTATCCCTTGAGAGTTGTGAGGGGTCTGGTGCCTATCTCCATCAGTCAGATGACCCCTGGAAAGGTCAGCAGTCCACCGCAGAGTTTTCAGATTCAAAGTATTGAAATAATTGTTTCACTCTACTGTATATTTGTGAATACTACCTTTTGCCATTTATTCAACAAGATATTGCAAACAGTCAAATATATCCTGCAATGATTTTGCAAAGCCAAAAAACCTATACTGTACATTTAGAAATGATTGCTTGTTGTATAGCCTAAGTCGCGACTGTCCGCTATTTTGGATGTTTAATTTGCAGTGCAGAGGTGCACCCTTATGTTCTCTTCGACTGAGTACACATTTCGTAGAGGCGCAGGGTTTAGTGTGAGTATTGGGACCAGGCCTCAGTTGTTGAAATTCTATGTTGTGAGGTATTAAAACCAGATGTCACCAGATGTCCTCCTTCTTTTAGACAGTACAACAATTTGCTTTTTGAATATAAAACATACTTATGGTATGTTTTATGAAATTAATGGTGTTGAAAAATCATATTTGGCACTAATTTACACCCTTTTGTGTCAAAGTAGGCCTTTGACACAGAATGTAGAATCTACATTCTACATTTATTTCTAAACAATACATTTACAGTCCAGTATGGTGTGCATTGTGGGTGTCAGCACAATAATATAGTAATTTTGTGGAAACTAGTTGGCATATTTATTCTAGAACATACACATATTAGCTAGGCTGAACATTGAGTGACTGCATTGAGTGCATTATTGTGTAGGGGTGCAATATGTGCCAGAAAGACATTAAAATACTGCTTTTTTTTTTCTTTTTTAAAATTCAACAGCGCTATCCATGTTTCAGTGCTCATGTTTGAGTGGATTTCTCTCTTCCTGCTTGATCCACTGCAGGTACTGTCACTGAAATAGCTACTGTAGATACCAGCATCAAAATATCCACAAGCTGAGAGACAATGGACAGAATACTGCCTGAATACTTGATTGTGTGTGTGCATGGTTGAGCGTGCATTTTTGTGCAGGTGTGTATTTGGATGGGGGTGCACTTCAGTGTCCATTCAAGCCCATCTCTGACATATTCCATGGCCTTGAAGTCTCTGTTGAGCGTTGCAGTGCTCTCTCTGCTTTGTTTACGGATCACGGCTTGTTTACTATGAAGCCCAGCGCCAACCCTGAAGAGATGTGGGCCCAGGATGTTTTATCTCTTGTCAGGGCTTGCTTCAATTAAATTAATGGAATCCATTCAGCTCTTTCCCTTTCAGGCCCAGACGACAGAGGAGAATACATTAAAAAGATCTTAGAGGCTTAAGATGATGGTGCATCATGGCGTTAGCTTCAGCCAGTCATTTTCTCTCACAGACGTAATTTTTTCTCTTTCTTTTCTTTTACGAAAAAAAAAAATCAGACCCGCTCACAAGATAAAGCTTATATTTGACAATATATATTTCATGAACATGTAAAATCACGTGTGAAAATATGTAAAGACATTTTCAGTGTAAATGTGTCCCAAGAAACACATTTTGGAAAAAGGAGAAAAAATATTTATTTTTGCTATTTTATTTTTTGTGAACAACCTGCCTGCTGGTTGTGACTGTGATCTCAGAGAACCCTGTTCCTATGTCATTTGTAAGATTAAATGGCATTTTTGAAGCCCATTAAATCTACATATGTCCTGTTTTTGATGGATTAACCCTTGTGTTTACAAATGGGGTCCAACCGACCCGTAAAAACCAACCGTAAAACTTGTATCATTTGCCACAGTCCTCCACGTTTGCCTCAGTCCTCACATGCACAAGGGTTAAAAGATTAAAAGATGGACAACATGATCAACTTGGATATTTACTCAAATTGCAAAAGAGTTTGAATCCTAAGCTTGGATATATTGCTTGCAAACTCTTGCATGCCATCACTTTGAATTTCCCAGCATCAATGGCATGTTACACAAATCTTAACTTGCACAGTATTTCTTTTCTTAATTTAAATGAATTAATCATAAGATGAAAAACTCTTGTGGTAGTTGTATGTATGAAGTATCAATGCTATGGCAACGTCACCATGGCAAAGATAATATCTTGAGCCTGCCCTGTACCCAGACAAGTGTTCAAATATAATTTAGCCCTCTGCTGATATTCTGCACTCTATTGCCCATAGCAACATAAATGATGTTCAGTTGAGTAAACACATAAAAATATGTTTTGAAGATTAATAAATAATGAATTATCCCAGAAGGAGGACATTTACAGTCAAATAGCCTTGTTCCTAGAAAACTTAAATATTTTCTAGCTTAATACTCATTGTAAATTATTTGCAATTCTCTAATACTACATTCCACAAACCATGAGTGCTGGTAAAATACTAGCCTTCTTAAAACTACCCTCCATGAATCCAAGTTAAAAAGAAAAGCAGAAAGAAAAAAATATGAATACAGCTATTCTTTTACGGGTGCAGTTCAGGAGATGCATATAAAGTATTTTCCTACCCACAAGCATCAAATATTTTGTCAAGAAACCTTAAAAGTCACCCCAGGAAGAGAAAATATGCTTCGTCAGAGTACAGCGCATATTTTAAGTATTGGATGTCATTTCCAACACAGATATATGAACAAAACATATGGAACCTCTTTGGTGAGCAGATGTTATGTACACAGGAAACTACAAATGTTAACCTGTGTGTTGAGACCGGCCCTTCATCCGGCGTGCTTGGTATGAACCCCAATTGATTTTTTTTCTTTTAGCTGTTCAGTATATTCTATATTCTCAGTGATTCTACAGAATCACGCCAAGCCCAAACACATGTATAAAAAGCTTTTTGTTGGTGCAGAACTGGCTTCATATTCCTTACAGATTCAACTGAGGTTCCTTCACAAATTTACATTCAAACATATGTTTCTGCAGCTTTTAAACTACTGAAATTGCCTTCATATTACAAGACAAAATGAAGAACTGTTTCTATGCTTTGCCTCTGCAACACTGTTGTCAGTGACAATCAACTGGATTTACAGAACAGCAACAGCACAGCAGGTCTTCAAAACTGGTATCATAGAGTTATCATGTGCTGTCCTAATTGTTGCTGTGTTCCAGCTCTGCTCTGACTTGAAAATTACCCATCAACTGTCAGGTGGAAATTACATGTGAGGAATGGGACTGCCCTTTTATTCTTCTATCCTGGCAACATGTTGATATTACACCCCTCTGGTAAGTAAATGACCATAAAAGCCCAAGATGCTGCACACATTAAAATTGGGGATTATTATGTTGGAGGCAGGATTTTCCGTTGAAACATGATGGCATAAATACTTTGATAGTTACAAGTGAGCCCTATGCTGACAAAAACATCTGACATGAAATACACTTGGGTGTCTTATTAGAGTGTCAAACAAGTAAGTCCTCTGTCATCATTGGTCCAGTTATTTCTGATTTAACAGCACCAATAGAATTTGTAGCTTGGTGCAGAGTTTAATAAAAACAAACAAAGCATACATAGTCATATTTGTAGATATTATGTTAATTCAATAAGTAAGTGAAATCTAGGTTTACAATCTCTTCATGGTCAAGCCAGTGCTTGCTTAACTGATGGATTTTTTTTTTAGCCAGTAGAGATTCAATTAAAAACTTTCAATATAGTTTGATGATGTACTGTGGTAAAATATAATTCTCAAATGCCAAGACAAAGTCTCCTCTAAAAAGCAACTTAAACATTAAAACTTAAATCGGTGACAGAACAAAGAAGAGGTTTGGAGTTGATTGATACACAGACAGATGAGATTCCCAAAGTTAACCCAGTCCGGCACTAGTTTGCCGTGTTTTATAATAATAAAGCATGTTTATTATTATTAACTCTTTGGTGCAAAAAAACTGATTGAAAATTGATTAATTTTCAATCAGTTTTTGAAACTGATTGAGGTGTAAGAGGTGTAAGAGCCTTACACCTCTTTGGTGTAAGGCTCTTTCACCAAAGAGCCTTACATTAAGGCTCTTTGGTGAAATTCTGCAAATATTTATGGCAATTCAAATTCAATTCAAATTCAAAAATACTTGATTAATCCCAAAGGGAAATTAAATGTTGTGACTCATTAATTCTTCAAAGACTTAATGTAGATTGTAAAGGCTAGCTGTTGGCAGTGAAAATGTGCCTATATATTGAGCAAAAATAACATCTACAGATCTTTATTACTGTAATGAAAATGTGGGTGACCAAATTGGTAAAGGTTCAAGGACATATTTTTTTTCTCTCCACAATTAAACCCCCAAATATCAAAACTAAATATCAAGTAATGTCACAGGGCAAATCAATATAACAGAACTCTCAGCTTACTCCCGTCAAAAAGTCAAAAGTCCCCTCACAAAGTCCCCTTTCAAAAACAAGAAAAAAAAGTACAAAAATAGGGTATAATTTTCTTAAAATAAGAAAATTATCTGCCAACAGAACGAGAAACTTTATCTTGTCAAGATTTTCCAAAACAAGAAAAAAAATATCTAACCAAGATGAACCTACAAATATCTTAAAATTAGTGTATTTTTACTTAAAACAAGCCAATTCTACTTATACAAGTAAGATATAAGTAGAATTGGCTTACATAAAGTATTTTCCTACCCACAAGCATCAAATATTTTATCAAGAAACCTTAAAGTCACCCTATGAAGAGAAAATATGCTTCTTCAGAGTACAGCGCAAATTTGTACAGATATATTTTTTAATTATTTTTCTATTTGTACAGAACAATAAAACAAATATTTTTCTGGTAACACTTTATTTGAAGGGGGTTGAATATGACTGACATGACACTGTCATAAAAACCTGTCATGAACATGAATAAGCCTTCATGAATATTTATGACTGTTGTCATAAAGCGTCATTCGGTAAATTATGACACTTTTAATACAAAGTTGGCATTATTCAAAATGCCTTTATTACAACAACTTGACATTAACCAAGAAATCATTACTGATATAAATTTGTTATAAAAGTATTACTGATTGCACTTTAAAAATTAGGTAACTTTATGTTATTAAAGGTAAAGTTTAAACAGTAATGATTTCCTGGTTAATGTCAAGTTGTCATAACAAAGACATTTTGAATAATGTCAACTTTGTATTAAAAGTGTCATAATTTACCGAATGACGCTTTATGACAACAGTCATAAATATTCATGAAGGCTTATTCATGTTCATGACAGGTGTTATGTCATGTTTATGAAAGTGTCATAACAGTCTTATTCACCCCCTTCAAATAAAGTGTTACCATTTTTCTTATTTTAAGAAAAATATTCTCAAGTAAAGAAAATGTTACTTGACATTGAATTTCTTGAAACCAGCATATATATACACACACCTAAAACTATCCATCCATTTTCTTTACACCCTTGTCCCTTAGTGGGTTCGGGAGGGTTGCTGGTGCCTATCTCCAGCTAACGTTCCGGGCGAGAGGCGGGGTACACCCTGGACAGGTTGCCAGTCTGTCGCAGGGCAACACAGAGACAAACAACCATGGACACACACACTCACACCTAGGGGCAATTTGGAGAGGCCAATTAACCTGACAGTCATGTTTTTGGACTGTGGGAGGAAACTAGAGTACCTGGAGAAAACCCACACATGCACAGGGAGAACATGCAAACTCCATGCAGAAAGACCGGGGCCAGGAATCAAACCCAGAACCTTTTTGCTGCAAGGCAACAGCTCTACCAACTGCGCCACTGTGCCACCCTAAACCTAAAACTAGTTTTCTTTTATTGTTGCATAGGATTAAAATATATATTTTGTCATTGTTTTATTCAAGGTTCTTATGCTAAGGCAAAAATCCAAAAAATTATCCTGCCAATACTAGAACAAAAGATGTTATTGGCTTGCTGAAATGAAGACATGAGTTCAATTACTTTTAACATCTTTATTATGTTTAAGTTTCACATAAACACAATAAAACATGACTACTGGTCAGAAGTTAAAGTCTGGATGGGCATCTAATCTGAAGCAATCCTATAAATCCTGAACAATGAAGATCTGACACATCTGACACACTCATAAGATGTCCTAAGAGTCAAGCAAACCAAATTGTCCAAAGCAAAAAAAATCTTAGGATTAGACGTCAACGTTAGGAGTTTACTTTCAAAAAGCCATAGCCTTTTATATGTGGAAGTCTTGTCTGAGTTACGGACAGCGTTCTCAAGATATCTGTCAGCAGCACAGAAAGGAGTGGCCACACACATGCATGCTGAAAGGTGAAGTAGCACACTATGATATACTATTAGTCCTCCTTTCAGAAGGTCAGGGCAGGCATGGTTCCAATGGCCAGTAGAAAGTTGGCTTCACAATAGCTACAGAGCTGAAAAGTGGTCTTGTTTGATTGAAGTTGTTGGGTCATCTGCTAATTGGAGCACAGACAGAAAAACAATCACAAAACAAACCACGTTTTAGGGACTGTAGTCAGTGTGAATAAGAATCATACATTTCTTACCTCAAGAATGTGAAGTACAGAGTCACTTGCAACTCCCAAAGTTTCTTGTAGATCAGTGTTTCAGTGTTTCTACATAGCTGAGTGGCTGAGACTCAGCTTGAACTCTGGATTGACTAGATTGACTCAGACTAAAACCTCAGAATTACCTGCAGGAAAACAGCTGATTTTATTGAATTCCGTTGACTTGCATATTAATGAGAAGTACAAAAAGCCATAATAAACACAGTCTTAATATGGTGATTCAACATACTCAATTAATTAACACCAAAAGTTATTACTCAGCTGGAGCAGTATGTCCTTCAAGTTGCATACCTCAGTAGTAACAAGTGAAGTTACAAAACATATTTTAAACAAAAATATCAAGGCAGGAACAGAGAACAGTTCCCCAAGGCAAAACGTTCAATGCAGTTCTGGATTTATTTAATATTTATCCATATTTATATTTGTAGCATAGAGCTTAAAGTACTCTATGCTACAAGGTGGCTGTTAATGTTAATTTAGTATTTGGAAGAGTGGCCAACATAAACTGAACAGCTTCGTTCACTTCCTCTGCTGACATTGCTAAAACTACAGGCAGACTACAATTCTAAAACCTCACTCTCCCCTTTAACAGAATGACTAATTACATCAAAATAATATATACAAAAACTATTCTGTTTGATAAAATATACAATAAAGATTAATTCACCCTCACTCTTGATTATCACTGTCGTTTCCACGTGTTGCTTGTGCATCAGAAACACCAGAAACACAATATAAAGGTTCCGGTTAGGGATTTTTGCATATTAAAAAAAAAATTAATAACTGCGTTAATGCCCCCCGCACAAAAAAACCCCAAAACAACATTATGTTAATTGACTATGGTGGTATCCCTTGACACATAGTGGTAGTCCTGTCTTACTTTTTCCAAATTAATCCAGCTCAAGTAGAGTGAGCTGGAGAGACTTTTCAATCACAAATTCCATGTAACATACTAAGATTGCTGATAGCAATCTGATAAGCTCATTTAAGTCAACTGGAAGTCAGAACATTTGATTTCAATAAGTTAATTCAGCAACAGTGAGTGTAAAATTCCTCCTTATATTGAGCAGTATTGATGACAATAATCAAAGTTAAAATATATATTTTTAATTCATTCTTTACAGTGTAACTAGTTAAGAGTTTAAGGACATTCACTCTTTTGGAGTTAATATAACACCATAAGCCAGTGAATGTGAATGCAAACTGAGTGTAAAAACGTATTTCAACCTGGAGAGACTCGTACGGAGAGAAACTGTGATTGTAATGTTTTATTGACATGAATGAATTAAGGTTTTGGCACTTGGATCCGACAGGAGACGTGGGCATGGTGAATTGAAATTGGCTTGGATGAGCAACTTGTGATGAGAATTATGGGTGGAGGTGGGTTGAGCTCAACTGGTGAGCAGATGAAGCCAGGGATCAAGGTCCTTAAGCATGGAGGCTTGTTTGATGATTGGCTATGACAAAGCAAGGTCCAGCATTGATAGGCTGTGGAAGAGGTGCGTGACTAAGGGACTGGATGATGCAGGTGAGGCCGAAGAGTCTTCCAGCCTGAACTGACTAGGCTTCATAATGCAATTATATACTGTTTGTACTATAAACCTATTCAACATATGAATTTATTGAAATCAACAACAACTTAAAATATTTACTAAAAATACAATCACCAGCCACTTTATTAGGTACGCCTTGCTAGTACTGGGTTGGACCCCTTTTGTCTTCAGAACTGCCGTAATCCTTTGCGGCATAGCTTCAACAAGGTACTGGAAACATTTCTCAGAAAGTCTGGTCTCTAAGAAAGCAACAACTCCCTAAGCCCTACTTTCTCTTGCTTCATACCACAACTCATACCAGGAGTAGAATAAAATATATAATATATAAATAAAAAAAAGCTTGACACTAAGTGTATTTGTCAGTTAAAACAGGCATGCAAAACTAGAATGCATTATAATTTGCTGAACATAAAAAATAATTACAGCAACAAACATGCACCACATCTGCAGTGACACTGTTTCACACATACCGTTAGATTAATTCATAAGTACCCACATTTTCTAATCATTATAGCGTATTAGGGCTAGAGTTTGAGTTAAGCTGAATAATATGTAAAAAAGACACTTAAATGACCTTTGAACAACGTCCAAAACAAGGATACTGAATAACCTTGATGGTAAATGACACCAAGAAAAGAAATATTTGTCTTGAACATAGTTAATGGAGAGCATAACAGCTACACATATTTTAGTTCACTTACCTTACAGCATAGGAGCTACTTAGAACAGAAACCAAAAACTGCCTATGGCAAATGAAACCATGACAAAGAGCTAAAATTACTAATTGGTTTACTGATCAGTTGTACTTTGTTCGATTGATTTGCAATTAATTCTGGTGTGTGGTGCGTAAAAGACAGAGGCTGGCGCCAACCTTGGAGCCTGTGGATACCTTATACTCACTTAGAGGGTGAAGGGGGAAGACATCGATACAGTGTTGTGAATCTGGCACAGGACTTAGCCTCATACTGTCCTCTTCATTTGTCGAGTCTTTGAGGCATGGTGTATGGAGCCATACATTTTAACAGGGAACTGATAAATGATGTATCCTCTTAAGAAAAGTTGGGTAGTATATAATCCTGATCTGCTAGTACCATTAGCAGGATCTTCTGCTCTGGTTACACAACCTGTTATTAATGTTTTAAAATATACAGGGGGTTATTATACAGACTTTTGCAGTAAATCTAGCTCCAGAAGTAGCATATCACTTGAAACATGTGTTCATACTTAAGATGAAAACAAACCTTGCAGTTATTTAATTCTCTTAAATCTCTGTAAATTCTGTCAAAATGTTTTTGTCTATATTTATTCGCCTATTTGAAATTAATTTTACAGTAAATGGTATTCTCCTGTGCCTGTCAACAAAACTTGTTGATTTCTTGATGGAATTGTTGATTGAAAATTTAATTAACACAACTCCACCCTTTTTTAATTTTCTTTTGTATAAACTATTAAGTTATTTTTTAAAGACTACTTTATATATACTGTTTGTTTCTAAGTAAACCTGGTATTCAGGCATCTCTCAACAGTATATGATAATATATTCTGTTATAGTTAAGGATGTGCAATGCAATCTTGTCTCATGTAATCATGCAAAAGTTATTATTCGCTGGATGATTCAATTTAGAATTTTTTGATCACCAGCGATGAATCTGAATTCATCGCTGGTGCTCTGTCACCAAAGTGTGGTGAACAACAGCAGCCTGATGCCTGTTTCCTGAAGGATATAGAGATAAGGAAGTGAAAGAAAGTCTTTGACCACAGATGCTTTCTGACTCCAGACAGTAAGCTTTTTAGCCCTGACTATGTAGTGATCCTGTTACCCAGTGAGCCACCATCACATACAAAGGCACACTAGAAGCTTCCCTGGAGATGTAGTAGAGAAGCTCCACTGTGTTTAGCATCGGTGAGAAAAAGAAATCACTGAAAAACATTCAAAACTGTTTCCTCTCCTGTCATCTTTCACATAACACACACAGTTTTACACAAATTTGGGAGGACCCCAGTTCAACACTAACACATAGCCTCTATGGTTCAGGATTGTGTGGATGTTTTGTTTGGAAATTTTTAACAACACTTTTGGTCAATATAAAATTAACACTCCTCCAGGGTTGGCAATGCTACACTGTGTATATAGCTGTTGCTGTAGCAACAATGTGATACTTAAATTTTAATAAATAAGGCATGTCAAAAAATAGGATCCTTACTAAGTCTATTCAACTTCAGCTTAAAAGGGGGCAAATAAAAAAAATGTTTGTTTGAGGAATGTGGAAAATAATAAATAAAATGAAGAGAAACAACCATCATGTTTTAATTGAAAAAGAAATAAACCCAGAGCAATGCAATTTTATCTGTTTTACTTTGTCATTTTATGTTCTTCTTAACTTGTCAACTTTATTTCACAGAGAGCAGAAAGAAAGCATTCTTCCACAGTTTCAGCCTAAATACAAAGTTGCTTCTTTTATGTTAATGTCCAACTTATTCAAGAGCAGGGGCGCTGCCAGGAATCTTGAGCCCCTGACAAAAAATTAAATTGGTCCTCCCTCACACAGCTGCTGTTAAAATTTCTTGAATCTATCTGACCCATCAAAAGCGTTACAATTTCAAAAGGCTTGCAACTGCTTTGATTTCTTTGGTCCAATACTGATAACTAGTACAATACTTACTGCTCATGAATTTTACATGCAAGAATAAAATTCAGTATGCATACAGTCTGCAAACAGAATGCAAGTAGGTTGCTTAAATTTTTTCTACTAGTTTTAGATACTGAAATGTCTCCCCATGAGCAACAGTCAAAAGCAACATGCAACGGATACATGAAGCAATCCAGACTTCTCAAAAAATGCTATGTAGTTGCATTTTATTCAAGCTGCAGTATGTAACTTTAATAAAAAATATGTTTTCTCCATATTTGTTAAAGCTGTCATGATGTCGTAGCAGTTTGTTATGAGACAGATAATCTGTGAAAACAATCAATCTCCTCCACCTCCTTCCTGAATTACTATTGCTGGCTAAAGCAATGCACCGTTCTGACCAAAACATCCAATCAGAACCAGTAGGACGCTCTGAGTGCTGTTAATCAACTTAATTCACTCACTGCTAAATGTGCTAATGGTGGAGAAACAACTTATTGTTACAGGACAATCGTTTATCTGCCATCACTGGTAGCTATGCTAACTAGACTAAGCATTTACAACAGCCTATGTTAGCTACAGAATAGCACAAACCAAGGGGGAGGAAGGATGAGTCATATAAGATTGTGATTGACAGCAGTAAAACTCTCCTGCCACTGACTGGTTGTTTTTAGAGAGCACTGGGAGAAAGCAGAGGAAATAGATTTTTCACAGATTATCTCTCATACCATACTGTCACAACATAATGACAGTTGTAACAAATATGTGGAATTTTGTTTTTATTTTTTTATAAAAGTTACGTACTGGAGCTTTAATTTCAATTAGGAGTGAACAGATCAGGAGGGACGTGGGTTAGAGCAGGGCAAATATGGATGTGTGTTTTTTGGTCTGGGAGTGGGAACATAAAGTTTTTACTGCTAAAAACAATCTTCGAAAATACAACATGATTAATTTTGTAATTGACACTGCCCCATTTTTTATTTTTATTTCTATGAACAATAAATAAATAAATTGTGGAGGGCTCCCTGTTGGTCTGGCCCCCTAGAATTGTCATCACTTTCCCCCCCTATTCTGCGCCCCTGCTCAAGAGGACATCAATGGTCTGTCCAATTCTGTGCAATTCTGTACTATTCACTATTCTGTGAATAGTCACTGGGGTCCATAGAGTAGCCTCTGTACGTAAGACTGAGACTCTTCTTAAAAATTTACAGAAGAAGAGACATGGCATGTATTGCAATGTCTTTTCACATTGTACTTGCTCCATCACATCAATGCTTTTATTGACTTACAACTCATGACTGTCAGCAGAATAAACAGTTGTTTTCTGTCCTCCTCTGGAATTGCCGATTGTCACAGTTAATTTAAAACATTTTTGTCTTTGGAAGAGCTTTTGCAATTTTGTTCTATCATTGACATGGATTCCCTTACTGAGGTCAACTATTAATGATATGCACACTCTGTTGTATCATAATAGCTGACATATGCATCTCATTATTTTAGAGCCACAGTTCCACAATCTAGGTTTTTGTCAATTTTCTGGGGGCCACAATAGTTTTTGAAAGGCCCACAGGGTGCTTTATAGGTAACTTCTCATCAGAGCAGACAAGAAGTCATGCTGAACTCCAATGTACCCTTAATATCTACATGCTTCTACTAGCTCTGATAACAAGTAATAAAATTACTTGTTAATCGCTAACAACCTGTCTACGGTACGCTCTACCCACCTGCTCTGCCTGTAAAAGGCAGAGCAGCTTCCGGCATTCTCAGATCCAAAACTTGTTACCTCTTACGGCCATAATCATCCACTCCCATGAGTTGTGAAGTTCTGCTGAAGAAATACATTCAGTTTTCACACGTTCTAACGTGTCTCTCCGTGGCACTAACAACCCTCCCCCACACTTCCTCCTTATAAGTAATCTTATAACAAGTAATAAGATTGCTTGTTATCTTATTACTTGTTATAAGTAATAAGATGACACACAGTTCTACTTTACAATGTTACAATCACTCCAAAACCCCTCCCAGCACTGAACCGATTCTTAGAACAAAGCAACGTGTTCAGCTGAACAGAAAAAAACTCAAGTTATTATATTTGGACATAAAGAGGAATGATCAAGAGTCAGGATGTGGCTCCAAATATTACAACAAAAAACTAGTGATCAGGACTAACATCTAGGTGTAGTAATGGACTCGGACCTGAACCTTCAAAGACACTCAAAGACAATTACAAAGACTGCCTTTTATCACCTAAAGAACATTTCTAAGATCAAAGAACTAATATAACAGTATCTGGAGTAACTCTTCCATCGGCTTATATTTAGCCGCATTAATTGCTACAACAGTGTCTTCACACATCCCCCTAAAAATCAATCTTCCAACTGCAGCTGTTCTAGAACACTGCTGGCGTTCTGACTAAAACCAGCAAGATAGAGCACATCACCCCATTTCTAAAGTCTTTCCAATGACTCACTGCAGCTTAGAGAATAGACTTTGAATACTTCTTAAAAGATAGGACTGTAACTTGCTGATGGAAACGCTAGATCACTATGGTGAGTCCGGTCAGAACTCCAAAGAAACCAGAGTCACACATCAGTTGGTTCAACCTGCATTTGCTGTTCAGTCTTTATTACTACTATTATTTCTGTGTGGTTCTAGAAAATATAAATAATAATACACAGCATCAGTATCTGAATAATAAATGACTGAAATAATATCACACTTACTAAACTAACTACAATAAAGGTTACACAAACATTCTGTTCTAAATAAACATGACACGAAAACCCGCATTGTGTAGCTCTTAAGTGCGCACTGAACAAACATGCTATCAATTAACGGAAAAACTTAAATATTCAGGTAAATAAACAATGTCCTTAACTTTCTAACATCACTTATGTAGTGGTATAGAAGTATACCTAATTCTATACAAATAGTTTCCAGGTGAGAAGTTCCGATTGATATAAGGAGATATAGTGGTATATAAGGAGCTGCTGCATTCATTCAGACACGTGTCTTCTTTGTGCTCCCACTGTGTGGCTCGCGTCCTGTGGGCTCTGGCAGCAAAAGGCAACAAATTGCCAACTCGTGCACGCTGTTTTGATTTCCTGGTGGTAGGTGTTCTCTCTCCCTGTACTGTAGCTGATCTTTGTCAGAAAATCTAAATTGAAGTGTGATCGTAGGTAAAACGCCACTGCGCTGCTCTCCTTCTCTTCCTCGTTCTGCGAGTGTGTGTGTGTGTTTGTGTGGATCGGCAGGTAAGAAATTAACGCTCATCTAAGCTCCAGTTTGTTGCAGTTTTATTTAAAATGGTGACTAACTTTCATAGGTCTCCCCATAGTTCAGGAGTGTCCAAAGTCGGTCCTCGAGGGCCGGCATCCTGCATGGTTTAGTTCTCTCCTTGATGGTAGTAACAACCTCCTCAGCATGTCAGTGTTCTCCTTAGGACTCTAATGAGCCACCATTTGATGCAGGTGTGTTAAGCCAGGGAGAGAACTAAAACATGCAGGATGCCGGCCCTCGAGGACCGACTTTGGACACCCCTACCATAGTTCGACCATTGCTGCTCTGTCTGCCTCTGTCGTCTCCCTGATTTCTGTACTGTCATTGGTTTTTAAAGTCGGACTGCGGTGGCGTTCAGCCGCCTCCATCAAAGCGGTGTGTGGCATTGGCGCGCCCATTTCACCTCCTGCTGTGTCGTGGCAAGAGGGCCACGCCTGGTCCTGATGTTTTTAACTTGTATTTTCTATTGTTAGTTTCTATTTCTTTACTTATTTTGTTTACAGCCCTTTTTGTTGTTTATTTAGCCGGGCTGATATTGTTTTTCTTTTGTTACTGGGTTTAAGGTTGTTATATTGGTTAACAGTTTTTTTGTTGTTGTGTGCAGTTGCTGAGGTCCGGTGAAGGTGTTGGTGTGGTTACGGTGTCTTCCTCTTCTGCATGCTGTGATTCTTGAGTTTGGGTTGTCTCACTGCGTCTGGTGTTTTAAAGTTTTTTTGATTTTGGTTTGGTGGATGCCGTCCCCATAGCGCCCCCTCCGGCTACTGCAGCTCCTTTGTTTTCCTTTGCTTTTCTTTTGTGTTCCATTCATAAATAACTGGTTTTAAAAAGAATTGAATAGTGTTTGTAACTTTGAAACTGTCTCAGATATTCGCATAACCAAACCTGTGTGCCTTAAACAAAAGGTAATATTCCTTGGGTGAAATTCCTAGGGTGGCGTTGTTGAGCAACTTATTAAAACTAAAATTCCACAAAATATGAGTTTCATCTAGTGTCGTCACACTTACTTGTATTTCCACGCACACACATCGAAAATACGTAACGACAAACTGCAAACGGTAAGTCAAACTACACAAATGTGATCGGTAAACTCTCGGCTCCTTCCTTTTCTTCTCTCTCTTTTTTCATCTGTGTGCTGATCACAGGTGCTCTAAGCTCCGCCCCCTTAAATTGCCTCAGCACTTAGGCAGCCTTTTTCACAGCCGCCCCCCTATTCACCTGTGAATACGAATAACAAAAAAAGGCCGATTAATCGTCCTTGGGCAGGGCAGGTAGGCTGACAAGTCTTGCCACGGGTCGATCGTAGGTGCGTCCCTTCACAGTCACTTCAGCTGATCTGATCCGGGTGTCTGGTCCAGGAAAAACTTGAGAGACTTTACCCACAGGCCAAAAGGCTCACGGAAGCTGGTTGTCCATAATCATGACCACATCTCCTACTTGTACATTGGCTGATTCAGTCTGCCACTTCTGGCGGCCTTGGAGTCCTGGCAGGTAGTACTTCGGGAATTTCTGCCAGAAATGGTCGGCTAGAATTTGGCTCTGCCTCCATCTTCTCTGCCCGAGAATCTCTGGGCTGTCGTAGATGACTTGCGACAGCGAAGTATTCCATTTTCCCATGAGGAGATAGTTAGGGGTCACCGGGTCAGGATCTGCTACTTCAGATGAGGTGTAACCCAGGTTTTGAATTGAGTATCCCCTCAATTTCAATCAGAACAGTGTGCAACACCTCTTCAATGACGATTTGAGCTCCGATGATGACTTGAAGAGCAGTCTTTAGTGAGCGAATTTCACGCTCCCAGCAACCTCCGAAGAGTGGGGAACCAGGAGGTTTGAAAATGAACTTGATTTACTGGCAAGCTAGCTGCTCTTTCAGGTCTGGATGAAGAACTTGAAATGCTTCCTGCAGCTCAACTAAAAAAAACATAACTTCATTTAAATTCTTAAGCATTTATTGTAAAGACAAAGTTTGATAATAGTTGTCGAATTTCAGTTACATATTATTTAAAAATAATTTATTACAGTGTAATATGTCAACTGTGCCATAGACAGCAGTGTGACTAAATTATTTTTAATTTCTTTACATAAACTGTCATAATGCCCTAAAACTTAAAATTTTGATATTCCACTTAAAATACACAAAAAGTGCAAGGAAAAAAAGTGTATATTACAAATTGATTTATATTATACTGGCAACACAGAGCACAACCAGGGGTTCTGTCTGCTGGTCAAGCTAGGAGCAGTTCGGTGACTAGGTCTTCTGAGACATCTGGCTAGCCAGAGGTTAGAGTGAATGATAAAAATGATCTAATAGTGTAATAGAAAATACATCCCTGATTCATTCATATTCAGGAAAAAAAAAGACATATTTTTACCATATCGGGGCATTGACTTAGCATCTAAACACAGACATTGTGGAGATGAGCTGTGAAGTCTGAAGAAAAATACCTTCAGCTCTGCAGAAAGTTTTGACACATTTATCTGTTTTAAACATATATTCAGTGACGAGGGGTTCAGAGACACCTGGTGACATGGTAATGTAGAGCTGTGTATCGACAGGGAATAAAAATGCTCAAATCGAATAAAAATGAGTTTACCTCATCTGTACAGACTGGTAGAACAATTTCACACTGATTTTGACTCAATAGGTCACATGACCTAGAAGCTATTGAAGAGAAATACTACATTTAAACTTAAAAAAGTAGGTAACAAAAATAAGAATTTAGTTAAAATGGAATAAAAATGCATGTGCCTCATATATACAGTTTAGTACAACAATTACACATTGATTTCTAGTCAATGTGGCACCCAATATGGAAGCTTGAAGAAAATATTATTCAATATTAAAATTATTTAAAATATTGAATATGACTTGACATTTTAATAGAGAGTAGTGTGTCTCACGTAAAAGCATGAATTACCACTTTTTTGTATCAGTTGGTCACAAGGCAAGGCATTTATTAACATTTGTTTGACAGGAGTGTTTGGTTCGGAGATTTGTTGACAGTCCCTAAGTGAACCTCCAAGTGTTCATAAATCGGATCAACCTTGAGCTAAATGCTGCTTGCTCAGCAGATATTGGAATATCCAATATCCAACTCGAAACTAACTTCACTGCAGTCGGTAACACAACAAAACCACCGGGATAAAGTTTGCTTTGATCTGTGGCCTGTAAAGGTGGCACTGAGCAACTGCGCGAGACCTAAACGCCCCACGTCTGACACAGTGACATTGGTTCTGTTAAGGAAGAATATCTAAATTAGTTAACTTTAGAAAAGTCTGGTTCTCTCTTCCTCTGGATCCCAGGTCCTCCCGGCGAGCCACGTGTGGCCACAAGGAAAACAACAATGCGTGTTGACGTCACAGAATTACAGAGTTTAATCCAATAAGAAACAACGTATGAATTAACAACAAAACTGCAGAACAACAGAGACATACATTCATTACCTGAGACAAAAAAGATAGAAAAAGAAAGGCAAAGACGCGTCTTTGGAGAGAGCTGGTGCAAAAAAGGCAAAATAGTGGCAGCTATCTGAATTATTACTCCTGGGCACGAACTTTTATAATGTAGGCGTGTTTTCCTCTTTAATATATTCAAATAAGGCGTACCTCTGCTTGACCAACTGGAAGCTACCTTGGACACTCAGAAAAACTTAGAATTTCCCCTAATTTACTGCAAAGATCAAAGGCCATTTGCTCTTTTGTTTAACAAAAAGAGCGGAGAGCTTGTCATGGCCTCCTGCGGTTCTAAGGCCATCTGGGCAAAGAAAAACATAAGAAAAGTATTTCACAGATAGCTGTGAAATCTGGAGTTTCTCCCGCTATCTCTCCTTACATAGATTCTCAGGAACAAACTTAAATTCAGTAATTTGGTTCAGGGAAAGGTTATCTTCACAACCCAGTTTTGCTCTTCTGCACTCAGCGCCCCAAAAGATTGAGCCCTGCCTTAAACCAAAAATAACACATAAAATCAACAGAACAAAATGAGGTACGATTCCTTTTCTAACCTATGAAACATAATATTCAATCCTAAGTATACAAGTTAACACAATCACTTTCCAAAACCCCATTTAGCATAAATCCTGAGCAATTTTCTAATATTAAACAAAACATTTTCATTCAAACAATTTCCATTTGATTTTGATATTGTCACAGATAGTACAATTTTCAAATACATTCATCATTTACTAGATTAGTCATTCTAAAATTAGGTAATACAATTTTCATTAAAAAACATGCTATTAGTACTTAGAAAAATGTATTAGAAATTAAATGTTAGTGGTTTTAACATTCTATGTTGTATTCAGTTTTACACCATCCCAGATGTTAGTTCTGGAAGACTTTTGATCTTCTGTGAACAGAGCAAACTTCTCTCTCCCAGGCTCAAGTGATACTGCCCTCCTAGAGATGCTAATTTTATGGCCTCCTGTTCCTCTCTGATAACACAACAGGAGCCTAAGTGAGAGTTCCCTTTTGATCTGTATTTTCCTTATTGTACTTTGAATACTTACCAGCAATAGTTTAGTTTTTAAATCATTAACACAAACCTGTTCAAAATTAAGAAATTTGTTCAAAATGAGAATGTTCAATATACCTTTTACACATGCCGTAAGATAACTGTATTAAACACTAAAAATAATCATTTTTCCTCAACAGTTCCAAAGCTCTATTGACCAATAGTAGAGGAGATGGACATAGAAGGCAGCTCTTCTCATTAACATAACGATGCAGGAGGTAATGGCAAAAGGAGGGCTTGTAAAAAGAGGAAAAGACAAAACAAAATTTCAACTTTTCTTGACAAAAATGCATGTTTAGGGGAAATGAAAAATAAAATATATGCATTTCTTGAGGGAAAACGCATGTTTAGGGTAAATGAAAATGAAAATATATACATTTCTTGACAGAAACTTGTGTAAGGACAAGGAAAAACTAAATATATATTTATGCTTTTATTTCTTACTATGTCAGTTTTGGTCCTCCATAGGACTCAGCATATATGTATTCATGCCTTGTCCAATCAATGATTTCTCAGGTCTCTCACTAGACATACCTCTTCCATTTTGTTAATGTAATGTTTTTGTAATTTGTAATTGTGCTTCATTTTGTAATTTGTAATTGTGCTTTCTTAATGTTGTGCTTTTGAATTTGTTGAAGTAGTTTGCACCTCAGGGCCACCGTAAATAATGGTGGTAGGGGGACTGAAAAAATAATTAACATTTTTATTTTTTTAGATGAATGGCAGATTTATTTCGTTCTTTGGTTCTTTCGCCTTTTCATATTGATATTTTTTAAATCCTGGCAGGTCCAGACCCCCTGGGATTTATGTCCATGCTTGATATACCCAATGAAAATACATATATATGCTGTAGAATTGTCGTTCCATCCATCCATTATCATCTACTCTTGTCCTTAGCGGAGTAGGGAGGGGTGCTGGTGCCTACTTCCAGCAGTCAACGGGTAAGAGGTGGGGTACACCCTGGACGGGTCGCCAGTCCATTGCAGGGCAAATTGTAGTTTGAACAAAGAATTCATAAATAAATATTTGTTTTTGTGTCTACTACACACACACACACACACACACACACATATATATATATATATATATATATATATATATATATATATATATATATATATATATATATATATATATATAGTTTATGTAGCTGAGACTTGGCACTAAACCACACAACAGACACTAAGATAAAAAAAAAAAAAACATGACGAAGTGTCTTGCTATTATCCAGGTAATATGTATATCTACCTTTTTACCTCATTCATTTTATTCAGCATTTCTTGCAGACACCAGTTTATTACTTCTGGTTTATTTCTTTTTTGGGTAGACCATTATAAATGCAGTTCTGTAAATAACAAAGCAATGATCCATAGGCAGCTTTCACGTTGTCTCTGAGTCTATGTAGTCCACACAAAAGAGCAGCTGGTTGCTAGGAGCACAAAAGCACCACAGCCATTAAGAGACTGACAGAGTTTTGCCTCCTGCCATGAGAACAAAACTACAATTAGACATTAATTGGGGGCTCTATTAAGACCCTACAGTTTGTGTGTATGTATGTATGTGTGTTCTGCCTGAAAATGAATGCTCGAGCATAAAAATGCATGAACATGTGCCATGCTACTGAAAAGTCAACATATACATTATAGATTTGTGTTATGTTTAATTGGATCTATGTTTGGATGTCTTAAAATACAAACTGATTAAATGCGTAAAAGAAAGGTGCTTCGTTCATAATAGAACTAATGTATCATATGAACAACATAATACAAATCAATATTTTCAATATTTTCTATTGAAAATATTGATTTCATTATCAAATACTGTGGCAAAAATAAATATGTTTCTGAGACTTAAAAATGCACAAATTACCGATATGTTTTTTTCCTTCATTGCCTTATTCTACAACCTAAACCCTTTGATATTCTGAACAAAGAAGCCCTTGTTCAACAAGTTATATTGACTTATGAACTATCAAAACCATCTTGTTAGAAACATGTTTTTATTTAGATACCTAGAGAGTCATAATTTTCCATTAAGTGCAAAAATGTGCATGACATGGGATAAACAACCAGCCCACTAAGGCATTGGTGTTAACTCAATTTTTCCTGTTTTATGAAGATATTCATAAACTTTATCAACTGCAGACACAGAGTCATGATTCATGCAGAAGCTTGTTTAGATGTAAATGCACACGCCATTTACATCTAAACCTCATCTGTAGACTGGTAGAACAATTTCAATCTGATTTTTGTTTGAATTGTTTGTGAACAAACAAAGAACTGTGTTTGTGAACATAATTCTTTGTTCACAAAGATATATCATTCATATATCACACCTCTAAAAACTCGACTATAGGTTATATTTGTGGTTCACATTGAGCTTGCAAACAGAGTAAGCACTGTTGCTTTTAAACTTTGCACCTACCTTGCTGAATAATTCTTCAAATAAAAATGAGTCCTCACAGTGGGTTAAGGTGAACCTGCTCTGCAAAATCACTTTCCAAATCTTCCCATTTGAGTGAAAGGTGGCGCCCGTGATCTGTGTGGAGGTGAACTTCAGAAATGCAGCCGCGACAGCGAGGGAGGCGACCAAAGCGCACAGGTGCCAGAGTTGTGATTGCTACTGCCCGGGTTCATGCCCTGTTTAATGCCTCAAATGTTAAACTATGAGCCCATCTTTTAAGAACATTTCTGCTCTGCCATTGAAGTGAGCAACAGGGTGCAGCAAAAATGCATGCGGACCAGGGTTACTGGTGTATAAAAAAGCCAATTTAAAATAAAAACAATCAAGGCTGAGTCTGGCGATGGGGTAGCTAAAGCCTGGTGGGAGCCTACTAATACTATCCTGGAGTAAACCCTGTGTTGATTTTCATTTTTTTGTCTACAGACTGACCCTTAGATTAAAATATCAACAATATCCTTTTCCACTTTTGGTTTTTAGAAAAACAAAAATACATTTTACCTTCATTTGTTAATATCCTTTTTAAAGTATCCTCTAAATGGGATAAAATTATTTCAAATTAAATCAAATGAAGGTGTCATACATTCTGGCACTTTAGCAGTTTGATTTTTTTTTTTTTTTCAAAAACAATTTGCAGAATTTTTGTGGACCTCATAAATGGTTTTATTTTATGTCTAATATTAGACCAGTTTCAAATCAGTTTTATGTGCTCTCAACCTTGATTAAGTATATTGGTCTAAATACTGGCAAATACACATGCATAAATGTATTAATGACTCATCTCTAAATGAGGTCTATTTGAAGACAATTGTCTGACTGTTAAGTTTCCTAACAGTCAGATAGGCACTAGTCTGTCCCAATATAGACTGATGCCTATCACCAGTTCCCCACAGACTCTGCAAGGATAAAGTGGATGTACATTATATTGCCAAAAGTATTTGCTCAACCATCCCAATCAGGTGTTTGGGTCAGTTCCATGGCCACAGGTGTATAAAATTAAGCCAGGTTGTCCAGTTTATGTCTAAGTATGATAAAGGTTGATTTTTCATGTTCTGACAGCCAAGTTACATCAGAAATAAATCTAGATAGATGTAAAAGGGAAGGCAATATAGGTTAAGAAAAAGTAGTTTCGAAACTGTAATAAAACAAAAATCAAAAGTTTATTTATTTACAGTTCATACTGTTAAAAAGCATCCAAAGCCAAATGTATTCATCTAAAATTTTATGTTGCTGTTTAAAAGTGCAGCAATCATTCAATGGTAGCATCTTCATAGTGTTGGCACATATTTTTGCCATGGAGAACCTTCAACTGGTTAAGACCTGACAGCATAGTTGAGGATGATGCCAGCAGGATGTTCTCTTGGTTCTAAGATGTCCTACAGGGTCCAGTGTAACTTTTATGGCCTAATGCCTAAACCTTACCAAAATGCTGACACCTTGCCCAAACCTGTATCAAAGACTAGCGATGCAGGTTTAGGCAAGATGTCACAATCGTAGAATAAAGTTGAGATTATAGCTTCTGTTGTTGTGTTGCAGCTTCTAGATTAGACCCAAGTACTCCTGATGAGCTAAGAAATCCATCCATCCATCCATCCATCCATCCATCCATCCATCCATCCATCCATCCATTTTCTAACACCCTTATCCCTAGTGGGGTCAGGATAGGCGCTGGTGCCTATCTCCAGCGAACGATTTGGGCTAGAGGCGGGGTACATCCTGGACAGGTTGCTATTTCACTGCAGGGCAACACAGAGACACATAGAACAACAACCATGCATACACACACTCACTCCTAGGGGAGAATTCAGAGAGACCAATTAACCTAACAGTCATGCTTTTGGACTGTGGGAGGAAGCCCGAGTACCCGGAGAGAACCCACGCATGCACAGGGAGAAACTCCATGCAGAAAGTCCCCGGGGCAGGAATTGAACCCAGGACCTTCTTGCTGCAAGGGAACAATGCTACCAACTGTGGGGTCCATGTGTGTCATATTCAAATATAGTCTTTACCTAATTTAGCATCTGACAAAGAGAAGAAAAAACACCACTTACAGTATGCAAAAATTGAAATAGAAAATGCATATATATAAAACAGCTAACTTACCATAAATCTTTTGTCCCCATTGCTACACTAATGAAAAAATTGTCAAATTCAAATGAAATAGCATTTGTATTAATTTAGCAACTTTTAGACTGTTCCTGGTTAAATAAAGAATAACAATATCTGTGTTTCAAGACGTGCTAAAAGTAAATACACCATGATGCTACTTTAGAAAAAGACACCAGCAAAAGACTGAAAGATCTGATTCGGGGGCTTTGTCCACAAAGCATCTTCCTCCCTTTCTCCTACAGGAAAAATTGAGTTATTTTTGTGTCACTTCACCAAGATCCAATGGCATTTTGTATCCTTTGAAGCAAAATGAGCGTCAGATGCAGGAAGATGAACAAATTGCAATACTTTTCTATCATTTTGTCAGGCTATTTTCAGTCAAATTAGATCAAGGGTTGTTGCATCTGTCTTGTGCAATACAATGAGATGCATTGGTTTGATGGGGATAGTGGATAAACCTCTTCAAAGGATCAAACAAAGTTTCCAATCAAGCTGTATTACATGTAATTTATCAACATATATAAATCTTTCAGATAAAATTACACCAGGCTAAATCTTTCAGACAACTAAAATGACAAGAAAATAAAAGGACACAACTTTTTTCCTGCTGTTTGTCTTTTTTGTGCTTTTTATGTGCTGGCAACTTCGATGCATTTGTCAACAAGGCTGTAAAGAAGGTAGTGTGATCCATTACTTTATCAAAATTAATAGGAACTTATCATAATTTCTGTCACCTTTCTTTATTAAATTTATATTCTCAGATCTTAGTATCTTGGCTCTTTTAAGGGTTGGTCCCAAAAAGAGATATATATTTTTGTTTCATGTACTGTATCTACTGCACTCACTTTGGACAACACCTGTTAGATTGTACTTTGCCCTTCAAAGTGGTGTTGAGCTACAATTCTCAGCCGTTTTCTTATCTGTGAGGTTATTAAAAGTTTTTCTTTAACATTCCATGCTTTTTTTACTTGAGTATTGCAATTGTGTCCAAACCCTTTCTCTAAAAGATACATATACAAGTACATGGCTTCCAGCAGCTTTAACACTTCTTAATCTTATTAAATAAGCTGAGTGCAATAGTTGTAAGCATTTTATTTTTATAATAAAACAAAATGACTCCTACAATCTGTAAAACTTAAAAAAGACAAATCTTTGTTAAGTTTGTACAAAACTGCACATTAAATTTCACTGACAGTAATGAGGATGTAGTCCTTATGTTTTCATCAGGATAAAAAGCAGAAGCATATCTCCAAATTTAAAATTTGTTAATGTAAATATTGTAAATAAGAGTTTTACCTTTCAGCAATAGTCGTAACAGGTTCGTCAATGATGTTAATTTAGACTGTCATTTAGACTGCAACATGCTTTCCTGGAAAGTAACGTCCACTGAAATTTATCTTAGTCTCTGCTTGTCAGCAATAGTTCTGCTTAGTTATTTAACTTTTATCTGGTAATCAGATATCATTTCTGTAAAAGTTTATATATTTTTTTCATATTTAAATGATAGCTGTATGTCTACAGCCTTTGTGAGGATGTTTGTTTTTGCACACGTCTTAGGATTCTTCAGTAAGCTGCCAAAGCATTTTAATGAAAATAACACATTTTCTTTAAAACTTAATTTATAAGTGGTACTTCATATTTTTGTGAAATCAAATCAAAGATATGAAACATATCACTAACTTATAAGTGACAGGTTGTTGATTTTTTTTAAATTATTATTATTTCAATGTTTACAGCAAAATCAGTTTGGTCTATTTATTAGTGTAGCTGCACCAAAAACTGCACCACATTTACTACATCCATTGGATAAAAAAAAAAAAAAATCTCATTAAAGTATCATATTGTCATATTCTCAAAGCCTTGTAAGTTCTGATCTTAATAAACACACCACAAAAGTGTGGTCAATTGTGAAAATGTTCTGCAAACTAATGTTTGCTGGAAAACAGCAAACAGTTATCAATTGTAACCCCGTACTGGCCTTGACAACTGTAAGGTTGAGTTAGGGATGGATAAGAAAGTGGCAAAAGACTGCCCCCTACTGCAGCTGTGCTGGCTGGCTGGCTGGCTGAAAAACACAAAGGCTACTTTTTTCATTTCAGCTCTAAAGATGTGTTAATTAATTAATTAATTAATTAATTAATTAATTAATTAATTAATTAATTAACACATCTTTAGAGAACCACAGCACAAACCTATTTCATCATGAAATTAAATATAGAGCCATATTCCTTTGCTATGCTTTTCTCTTCTCATTACAAATGTTCAGTAAGGCATGCTTCATACACTGGACCAGCTGGTACCTGTTATATAATGTGTTTCTACATTATATAACAGTTGTTTACAGTTGGAGCTAGTAATCAAGTTTATATTTTAGCTTATTATCTAGATGATGTTGCATTAAGTTGTCTTATCAAAGTTGTCTTAAAGTCAATGTATAGAATAGAATAGAATAGAATAGAATAGAATAGAATAGAATAGAATAGAATAGAATGGCCCATTAGTACTCGTAACATAGATGAGGATCTTGAGATATTTTCATTTCTGTAATTCTGAGTTTTAAAGAACCTATCTCTTCTTTTGTAAAATAATTTATTATTGTACTATCTGAGTTTGGATTTTTGACAAACATGATGTTCATTTTCTTATACAATAAGTAAACAAAAGTGATTTTTTTTGGCTCTACAACTTAAATCAAGGATTGACTCAAAACTGCCAAATTTGTTTGCTGTTTAAAACAATTCATTCATTAAGAGATTTTCTTGACAAATGCCATTATTGGAAATTGAAATAAATATGAACTTTGAGAAACTAATGACTAATGATAAATGAATTACAGTTTTGCTATAAAGCCCATGCATAAATTCAAATTCACCCTCTCCAAGCCTACCTGCATCATCAAATTACCATGCCTCCACCTCAACCAACCAGAACCAAGTTGTTGATCTGTCTCAGCCAATCACCATTCAAGAGCCCCTACAAAATGTTAAACAACCATGGATCCACTTGTTCCCAGCCATACTTTGTGTAAGATAGCTGGTACAAACTATCATCATGTCAGACTTCAACTCAGATGACATTGTGGGTTTTCCAACCCTGATCCCAGATGACCCTGGTACTTTGCGCCCCGACCCCTTATGCAGGAGTGCCAATTTTGCTTCTTGATCCAGCCATGCACCCCCCCCCCCCCTGTCCCTCCTGAGGTCCAAGGGCATCTCGCCTGGGGTTGGTCTCGAGCCCTCCCAGCTGGCCTCTCTTGCTGCCCTCCTGCCCTCTCCGTCCTCCAGTGTTGTGGTACTCGAAGTTGGTCTTGGTCTCGAGACCGGTCTTAAGACCATTTTTTGATGGTCTCGGTCTAGTCTCGGACTCGACCGTATTTGGTCTCGGTCTTGTCTCGGTCTCGGGCTCGGGCTCTGAGGACTCGGCATTTTATTTCAAGACCAGTGGAGACCGCAACTGTGAAAATATAACTAAACGTACAGCATACTGTGCAGTTTATTTGTTAACATCTTTGTTTTCAGTGTATGCAAACGCACCGATTAAAATCCAAACAACTATGTGTTTCTGCTACTCCCCCCTCCCTCTCCCCTCCCCACCTTTCACTTGCGCGCGGTGCTCCAGGACATGCGCCGTGGTTTTCTCTCAGAGGCAGAAAATGTTTGTCTAATCGTCAGTAATATAATAGCGCTGCAAAAATAGTAAGAAATCCGATGGCCACAGCTAACTCAAAATCGCTTCGCTTTCACAGACGGTGGGGACAACGTCTAACTTTTTTCGTCACTTAGAAAAGTAGCTCAAAGAAAGGTAAGCTCCGCTAACGTGATGGTAGCAAAGCTAGCTGTACAGAGACGCATAAGAATTTGTGATGAAAAAAAGTCACTCACTGCCTGAATTATTGTGCGGAGGGGTTGACTGACTTGTCGCATATATGGGACAAGGCTATGTCCAAAAGTCTGCAATATAGTGATGTGACATTCAGAAACAGTCGATTCTTCTCCACGGCTCTTTACTTATTAGATAGGACTGGAGTGTCACTCACTGAGAGCCGGTGTTCTATCAGATAGCCATACGCTGTCAGAATAGCAAACATGCAGTGAGTACCATGCCTGCGCATGCGCATTAAGAAGTCCGACCGTCAGAGGTGTTGTCAGTTCACCATACGCAGCAAGTTATGACGAAAATAAGTCATTAAATTGTTTTCAATGATAACTATATAGATGTGTTGTCATGGTTTCAAAGTGTATTTAAAGCAGGGTCTGGCTGCAGCTGGAGTCAACTACAACACACGCCCGTGTAAAACTCACTTAACCGCTAAGTCAGGATGCCATGCAACTGTTAATAACAAAGTGTATGACGATCTACATCATGATTCTATGTTGCTAGCATACATGCAGTGAGTACCATGCCAGCGCATGCGCCTTAAGAAGTCTGACCGTCAGTGGAGTTGTCAGTTCAACATACGCAACAGTTATGACGAAAATAATTCATTAAATTGTTTATAATATGACATAATATGATAACTAGATAGATATAGTTATCATATTAACTATATATGATAACTATATATCATATATAGTCGTGGTTTCATGACATGGTTTCAAAGTGTATTTAAAGCAGGTCTGGCTGCAGCTGGATGCCATACAACTGTTAATAACCAAGTGTATGATGATCTACGTCATGATTCTATGTTGCTGATTAAATAAAATCATATGGTAATGACAGCGTATGCATGTCTGAGCTAAGCATACGACTATCTGACAATGTATGCTGATCTGACAGAACACCTTGAGTTCGTCCTAAGCGTATGATGATCTGACCTGACAGAACACCCGTTCTTTGTTCTTGTAATGCTCTGTGTACACTGCATCATTATTTTATTTAATTATGTACGTTGATATTTAAAGTAACAAATAACTAAAACACAAGAACGAAAGAGCACGCAGAGCATGCACATTGCTCTTTGATTGTTTTTGTTCAAAGTGGCAGCTGTAATGTCTGTCATGGTGTCAGACTACCTGGCTTCATGTACTAGGACAGAGAGTGAAAACAGTCACGATGAGCACCTTCTCTTTGGTTACTTCTTACTTGTTGCTCCTTGGTCAGTGTTCATAGTTGAGCGTTATTTACCGTCAGGGCATTGCCTCAATTGCTATGTTTAATGGTGCAGACAGTGGTGGTTTCTTATATGAGCAATATGGGCAAATGCCCAGGGCATTATATTTTTAGGGATGGCACGAGACCATCATACATTGTAGCACAGAAATGGAATATTTAATATTGGTAAAATGTATTAAGTATTTAATATCTAGGTGTTCTTATGGGAATATGGATCTTTCAGATTATTTTGAAAAGCAATTTTGATCATATTTTACATTTTATTGTGTCACGTAGCTGTAGCTGGTCTTGGTCTTGACTTGGTCTCGGACCCTAAAAGTCTTGGTCTTGTCTCGGTCTCGATACACTCTAGTCTTGGTCTTGTCTTGGTCTTGGGTTAGGTGGTCTTGAACACAACACTGCCGTCCTCTCTTACGACCAAACACCGCCAAACCTCAAGGATAAAGCTGGCTCCTGAGGTGGAACCTTCCCAGTCTCCCTGGCTGCATTCACACTCTCCAATGGCTGCCCCTGGCATTTACTGGATAAGATGTATTTTTTCTGTCCTGTTTTGATTGTTATCTTGCTTGCTAGACATGTTCCTACATCTCTTCCTCCGCTCAGGATCAGTATGTTAATCTAGTCTCCCTGATCCTCTGATCCCTGATCAACATGAGGTTGATCAGGGTGTTGCCACAATGGCCGCATTCACCACCGTTTTCAAATCCAGCGATCTGTGCCTTACAAAGGACCTCTCTATCAGGGAGTTTCTTGCAGCTTTCAGCATCTATCGTGACATTCGGTGTTCCATCTACCCCAGCCATTGGGTCATGCTTGATTCCTACCTGTCCCTCATAGCTGATCTCAATCTCAGATAAGGCCATTCCCTATTCTATCAGTACCACAGGGCATTCACCACTAAGGTCTCAACCAGTCTGGCGAATGCCTGGACTGGTCGGTCCTTGATACGGAGCGGCTAGTTATGCTCACCCAGATTTACGCATGTCACACCTGTTCCCCAATCGGCCACCAGAGCGCTCTCTGCCCCACGCTCCAGTTTGCACCCCCTGCCGTAAGCTGGTCTCGCTCTGTCTGGAAGGTCAGGCTTTCAATCTCCAAGGACAGAAGATGGAGCTATTCAACAACAGTCCCCTCTGCAATAATTTCAGCGAGGAGGTCTGCTCCTTTTTTCAGTGCTTCTTCCTTCACGTGTGTAGCCATTACAAGGAGACACACCCCAAGTTTACCTGTCCCCACCAGTTACCTCCCAGCAGAGGATCCTGTGGATCCAAGATCTGATCTCCTGTCGCCTTTCCATGCCCATAATTGGCCCCAAATTGGCCCTTCTTCTTCAATCCCACCCCAATCATACCTTTGTGGACTTTCTCTGTTCATCCCTCCCGATGGTATCTGCTGGGAGCTAAGTGGAAACGTTTGTTTTATTTCATTTATTTTTAGTCCCAGCCTGTTTAACAATCTCCCCAAAGCCCTCTGATGGATCCTTTTTTACGTCTTTATTTTACAATGACGTCATCTGTTTGGTCAATTTGCTGCTGTTTTCCAAAGATGCAGGTCTTTCCTCCGGTTTTGGGTTTTTTTCAAAGCAAGTGGTTTGCCGGCAAGTGGCTCCCTACTTTCCTGCAGACTGAGTTTGCGGCTTTTTTCAAAATCATCCCCATCGTCCACCACTGGAAAAGTTATTCTAACGCCATTGCCGACGCTCTGTCCCACACTAAATTTCAGGTTTCTGCCAATGTGGACGCTCTCTCCACACCTGTCCCAGCCTTCAAGACCTGATCCTGAATTAAATTGTTTGCCTCTTCCCCTTCTTCAGTCAGCCCTTTATTACATTAAATCAGGTTTTGCCCCTCTGCATCGTCTTCTTGCACTTTCACCTGGTAAACTTTTGCCAAATTTACACTGCCAGCAAAATACCTCTTTAACTTCTTTGTATCCCCTCAGTTCTGGCTTTCACCATTTACTGTTTTGATCATCACCATTTCAAATGTCCTTACATCCGCAGTCTGGCAGGAATAAACTTTTATTCCAGACTCCATCAACATCTCCCAGCCTTTTTTCTGACACTGCTGTCAGGGTTCTCCTTAAAGGGATCACTAAACACTGAGTTTCTCAGCCTGATAGTAGGAAACCCATCACTCTCTTCATCCTTAGAAGCCTCCTAACGGGTCTTCGCACAGGTCCTTTCTCCCCCGATGTCAAAACGCTCTTTCCTTCTACGGATTTCTTAGATTGAGTGAGTTCACATCTTCATCCACACCATTAAACCTGACCAGAGATTTAACTCCTGCCAATCTCAAATTCTCTCCCAATCTCTCCTCAGACATTCTAAAGGAAAAAGCCCATCGCTTATTTAGGTGGCCCTTTCTGCCCTTTCCTCTCTATGTTTAAATTTGTTTGCAGACGGCATAAATTCAGCCCCTCATCCAAACCGCTGTTTCTTACTCCCGAAGGCTCCCCCTTGACTGCTGCCTAGTTTGTTCGTCATCTTAGACAAACTCAAGCACTATGCGGTCTCCGACTTCTCAGGTCGCTCTTTTAGAATAGTCACTCATGGTATCTCTCCATCCTCCCTTCAGTAACTTGGCCGCTGGTCATCCATGGCCTTTTCTTCTTATATCAGACTGGACCTCCCGTCTGTGCTTGATGTTCAACACTCTCTCAGTCTTCCCATATCAAATGACAGGTGGTGGAGTGTATATGCATATGTAATATTACTTCTCTGTCTAGAAGACCTTGCAGGCCCCATCAACTTCACAGGCCCCAGCTGCTGCGCCAGCCACCAGCCGCACCGGCCCCATCAGTCCTGTTGGCCCAAAGCCTCATCTCAGCATCCCATTTTGGGGGAAAGACAACCTTGAGTCTTGCCCCTAGTCATTCATCCAAGCTCATGGCGATTCTCAGGATGCATGTCTTCTGTTAGTGTCAGAGCACCAAAGAACTTCAAGGCTCTTTCTCTGTGTGAGTGTCTATAGATTGAAAGGAAGCCTAGGCATAAATTCAAGCTGGGAGACTCTCTTCAGCCTACCTGCATCATCTAATTACCACGCCTCCTCCTGAGCCAACCTGCACCAAGTTGTCACTCCGTCTCAGCCAATCACCATGCAAGAGCTCCTTCAAAAGGCCAAACAACCATGGATCCACCTGATTCCCAGCCGTGCTTCGTCCTACCTGCTCCCCATCTCCACTCTCATCCTCCCAGGCTCCTCCATCTCCAGGCTCCAAGCACCAAAGAACTTCAAGTCAAATAAGACTTTTCTAACTGTTGCTCTTTCTCTGTGTGTCTCTCAAGATCGAATTTGTTATGTAAAAAATTATTCAACACATTTTTCTTAATAAAGGATGAGGCAAGAGCATGTGTTTAGTTTTTATGCACAGGGAAATACAGCCTCCCTGTTTTCATTGTATTAAGACTCGCAAAAGTTACTTTGAGGGGTTTGATACTACATGTTTCAATTCATGTTTTAAACCAAACAACTGACTGAAGACGATCAACTATAACTGTGTTATTGTAAGCTGAATGGTATAGTTTCTGAAAAAAAAAAAAAAAAAAAAAACACTTCTACCTGACCTAAACAAGTTTTCTGTGTCATAAAGTACTGAGTTCAACATACCTACTGAATGCTTCTCACAGTTTTCTTGAGTGCTTGACCATTGTTGCTCGAGATACTAAGAAAGTAAGTGGTAATACAAGAAACATCAATCTAAGAAGATCCTTTTCAGCGAGTTTAGCACATCTTTATAAACAGCCAATGACTGAAGAGTCTTTTCAGAGTAGAAGTAAAATCAAACGACTCTCAACAATGAAACTATGATGAAAGCAAATCAGAAGACTGCAGAGAGATCAAAGGAGAGGGAGCAGCCTGAACCCCCGGTGCCACTGCTTCGTACAAGCCTGCAGTTCAGATCTACTATTTTGCAGCAACACAGCTATAATACACACAGATGCACACGCACACACGCACACATATACATATATATATATATATGAATAAAACGATGGGGAAAAAGGAAAAAGGAAAAAAAGAGTTACTCAAGTAAATGTAACTGATTAAATGTAGCTAGTTCCTGCTGATGTCAAATTAGGTAAATGGATGGACGGACGATGAATGGACATTCAGATAGACTGATGCACCTATCTGAAGGAAAAGCTTTAGGAAAATTACTCCAATCCAACCCTCCTTTATTATTAGCAAGAATATTTTTGGATGTTTCCATTTTTCATTTTTGATGAGCCATCTTTTGCTCCTATCTGTATATAGCTGTATATATGTTTCAGTCAGAAGACAGGTGTTAGAAGTTACTTTAAGTATTTTTTCAAGTGTTTAATTTCCTCACAAAGTATCACCTTTTGTCTTGATTATATTTGGAGCAGGAGAAATGAGACTGTCCTAAGAACATCTTTATAAATGGTCAATGAAATAATGAACAAAGGAACAAACCCATGTAGGGCAGAAGTTCATTCCAGAATATATTGCCCCTTTCCCAATTTTGTTCTTCTTCCGAGGACATTATATAAGAGAAAAATAACATTTCTGAATAAATATTTTTATGCCTGTAAAATTAAAACCACCAATAAGTCATATTTTACAAATGTTTCTCAAATTACTATGACACTGTGTTGAAAAGCCATAATAATAAAGCACAGATGAAACCCAAAAGACAGTGAAAATGATTTTTGTTGTGTTCACTGAAATTGAGTTCATGTGGACCTACTTTAATTGTAAGACTACATGTATATTGTGAAATGAACCTTTAATAAGTAGCAATATTCTCCATATACCACCTGCTGGTCTCATAATGACAAAGGATTTCAATTAGGGAGAGGCACTGCTTTCTTCAGTGGCAGCCCATTTCTTTTCAACACTGAGTGCTCAAATAAAACACAGTGACAGAGGATGGGGGAGGAGAGTCCTTCGGAATTAAAATGCTGCATTTCACTAACATCTTGGCAGGGTATTGCTTTATCTATTTTTTGTTTTACTTTTGAATATAAGTGAAGCCCACCCTGACCTGACAACCAAACAGAAATTAGCAAAGGCAGACTTATCCACACACTACCAAAGGTTCACCAACATACTAATTCAAAATTGGCATGCATTGCAGCCTAGTGTTTTGTTGTTGGTTTTCATTTTTATGTGTCTTTGCACTGATAATTAATTATTTTACTATAAAGTTAAGTTACTTTATGTTTTCCTCCATGAGGTAGACATGCTGTCTACTTTTAAGATAAGCTTCAAAAGACTACTATCAGAGGATGGTATTGGAAAGTTCAAGATTTGTAGCACATTAGTAGTTAAAATGATATGTTAACATATTGTTGAACCTTTGACAAAATATTTTACATCTATCCTTATCTATATATGTATAAACCAATTTAGGATAATACAGAAATGGAAGCCTATTCGAGCAATCATCAGGCATAAAGTCGGCTTCTCCCTGGACACGTTGCTAGTCAGTCACATTGGCTAGCACATTGGCACATGTGACTGACTAGACTTTGTTCAGCCACAAATGAACTGAACAAAGTATTTTTAAAACGGCTGGAAAATAATTACTCAAAGAAAACCCACATATGTGTAATGAAAAATATTCCAGTTTCTCATCAAAGTGGCTTTGGTTGAGATTTGATGGAAAAACAGAGAACCATTCGGGGAGGTCATGGCTATGTTATATTAGCATTTACCAGAACAATCTTGTCTCATACACAAATGTCTAAAAACTACTTAAGAAAAAAATACCAAATAATTTTTTGAATCACTGTTTACTGCTGTGCCTGGTTTCCACTGAGTGGTGTGGTCGGGACATATTTGTGTAGCAGCATAAATGGTAGGATGCCACTTTAAGAAGGTCAGTTTCGACTTCTGTATATAAATAATCACGTTAGTCCAGGTGACGATGTTGTTGTTTTTTTCTTCTATTCATTGTGATCTTAATATCCTCTCTCTGGGTTTTATAACATTAAAGAAAATCCACCCCAGGTTGCCACATTTGGAATGCTATTTTGATCCAGTGTATTCAGGAATGTTTCCATTGCCATTTGGATTCTTACTGGACATGCAGGGTTAAACCCGAATGTGTAGCAGCAGAAATGGCTTCGACAACAAATGTGACGCACCAGTATGGAGTCTCAAGCAGAGAAGTTTTTCTGTCCAATAAATGGCTTGTTGTGGGATGGCAGAAGCTTCACATGCAGGCTGCGAAATGAGATGCAGGTGACCGGTTTGTGTGATCGGCAACAAGAGACCGTGATCGGCGATCACCGATCATACCCTATTTCACAGAAATCGGCTGATTATGATCGGTGGCCAATTGATCGGCACACCTCTACTAATCATGATAAAAACATCAGAGAAGCACCTCTTAAAGAGGACCAAGTTGTGTTAATCCGAAATTTGGGCAGTAAGGGTCGTCAAAATACTCAAGATTTGTGGAGTTCAAGTCCCAACAGAAAGTGGTGGAGTGTATTCAGTGACACCAGTTCATGACCGGACCAGGGTAAGAAGGGTATATACCCCTTTTTCTGAAGGTCCTGATTGGTGTTGATTGGTATTGAAGGTGCATTTTCTGAACATCATTCCATTTCAGATGGTGAGCTGGTGAGTAGTTTTGAGGATGATTTGTTTTTAGGACCATGGCCTCAGGAGCCAAAATCACCTGCCCCACCTGCTGCTGTGGTTTCCGGTGCTGTTCCTAGGGCTTCAGGACCTGCTTTGGCTCCTTTTGGTGTGACTGCAAACCAACCTACCTCATTACCAGTTGTATCAGTGGCAGAGTTTCGTTCCAGTGAGATGTCGATGCGCATCTTGGCACAAACTGCTGGTCAGCATTGTAATCTCCATCATTTTCTCAGCACAGCAGTAAGACAAACACCTTCATCCAGCGCCGTGTGTGCTGTATTTCAATCTTGGTGTTAAGTTAGCTCACTGTCGGAATGTCAATGCAATTTGGGGGATGGAATGTGATGATATGCCTTGTAGGCTCTGAATGCACCACACAAGTGCCTGAATGTCATTGGCTGCAGAGCTGGCTGTCAGTATATAAGTGGCCCTCCCTCATCTGGTTGACATCACGTTGTTTTCCTTCCGGTTCAGACTTCTGCGTTTGCTGGTGCTGCACGCTAGGTAAGACAGGCTTCATATCTTCTCATCAAGCCTATATATTTGTGGTAATTTATTTCCATTTTTTTGTGCAACAGCTTAGGCACGTTTGAATGGTGCTCTTAATGGAGCTCTAAACATCTTGTGGTAAGGAGTTTCCCACACTCTGTGCTGGTTAGCCTAGCTGTAGCTCAGTCTCTGTTGTATTGCCAGGCTGCCAGTACAAATTGCCTGATTTCCCCTCCTCCCTGATAGAGGTACTTCATATTGAGCCCAGTGATAAGTGTGATGCTCATCTTTTGTAAGTTTCCAGATTTAATTTCTAACATTCATTTTATATAACATGAATTGTATTTTTAATTGTTGTGAACCAATTTGTACTTTTGTAAATTGAGTGTAGTTTTCTTATTTATTTTCTATTTTGACAGGAAACGGCTGGAGGACCTCCACTTTCTGGGTGGTAGTCTTCTTTTTCTGGTTTGAAGTATGATATTCTTTTAATTTTGCTGTCTGGTTTGCTGTGTTTCTTTCATTTAAGTCACTACCCTAATCTGCACTGCTGTCTCAGAGCTTAGCTATAACCTGTCTATTTTAATGTGTAAGTGGTTTTAAATGAGTATTTTTCATATTGACTGCAATAAAACATTTGTGTAATAAAAATTATTGAATTGGGTGAAATTGTCTCAAGCCTCATCTGTAGCAGGTCTGTGTGCCTTTAAGGTAACTTTTCAAATAGGGTTATTGCAATCAATTTTACCTATATTAAAACAGTGGTTTTAAATTGTAGTTGCACAATTTCAATCACACTGGGGCCGCCACATACAGAATCAGACTTCTTCCGCTAACAGACATCACTTAAATGGAAGTCGTTTGTTGTGAAAGCACAGCTTCTCAAAGCCGTTGCATCAAGTTCCCTTTCTTCCCTCACATTCTTTAATTGTCATCCTTCCATCTCTCTGTTCCCTCCATTTCTGTCTTGTCAGATCTTACTAGAAACTATGGGTCAATAGCTCTTTTTGAAGACTTACCATTCATTGAGGAGCAGAGTTTCATGGCAGAATTTTCTCCTCCATTTGTTATAATGTCAGGTCACTGCACTGCTCTGCTAGAAGAGGAAATGATAATGGCCTCCCTGCACTCTCTCCCAATTTAGCACATACTCATGGCTCTGACCTTGTTTGCTCCTTGGGATGTGTTCAGATATTTTTGTCGTGTGCAACTTTAAGTTTCTATTGATTTTGCTGGTTGACTGTTAAATTTCAGTCCATATTGCGTTTTTTAAATCAAGGATGATGAATACATACCTTGACACCTAAGTATTGAACAAAGTACATACCCTACACACAATTAAAAGCTGATGGAATGGAATGCTGTTTATCAAGGTATTAGTATCAATATTTAAAATGAACTGACATGAAGTAATTTGGGTGGTATCTTTATCTTAATTTGTCACATAAAGATAAATTGACAGCTTACCCAAATATATATGTTTTCTGCAGGGATTTTAGTGTCAGCTATTGATATTGCTCTTCAGTACATTGTCCACTCCATTTCTCTATCCATCAGTAACATCCCTTGCATTTCCTTCACTTGTCCAGGGTCATTGTGGGGGGAGGGACAGCAGTTTAAGCAGTGACATTAGACTTCTCTTTCCCCAGCCACTTGGCTCAGCTGCTCCCAAGGAATCCCAGGCCAGCCAAGAAGCAGCAAGAACGGCATGTTAACAAAATAATCCGAGGTCACCCCATTATTACCATGCTGGAGAGTCTAGTTTAGCAGTAACAACAAATGGAGTTAAAATAAACAGTGGTTCTTTCTGTAGGGCCTCAAGTTAAAGGCTAGTCCTTGAGTGGGTTTTCAGAAGTCAACTTTTAAATTAATAATGCAAAGTTATATGTAGAACTAACAGTAGAATCAAACTTCAATAAGATTCAGATTGTGTTCATATGTTTTGTCTTATGCACAATTTGCTTTAATTCTGTTTCTTTTTGTATTCATTAGAAGTCACAGTCGAGCAGAGAGTGTTACAAAACCATAAAAAAAGAACAGGTTTCTATTAAAAGAGGAAGTGAGTTAAGTTCCCAGCCTGCAGATTTATTTACACCAAGAATGCCATGTGAAGATCCCATTGTGTCAGTTCATGCCGTCAGTCCCCCAGTCAGTGAAGATACTGTTTTATCATCCCGTTCTCAGTCGTCCATGAAGGACAGCATGTGAGGATCCCATTGTGTCTTACCCTGTCATTAGTCCTTCACTATCAACATACTGCAAAATTCCAAGTTTGTCATTCCCTTGCATATGTGTCTGGATGAAGTCTCAAAAGGACATAGAAGAGGAACCAGTACCTTCAACATCTGGGACTGGATCTGACAGAATTAGAGAACGAGTGAGTTTCAGACAAGTGTGGTTTAGACCTAACTACAAATTATCAGGTGACTCTGATTAGATTGGGATCTTGAAAAACCGAAGACCTACTTGAGAAGTAACATTAGGATATCATAATTTCTCTATTTTTGTTAAAGCCAATGGCTCTTTTGCAGGCCTGAGGAAGCCTGAGGTAGCATCTTGCAGCAGGGCTTTTCTTTTTCCCACTGCTAGATTTTTCATTTTAGATATTAAGAATTCTGGCAGGACAGGCAATGCTGACTTTTTTGCTGTTAATCAATAAATGACTAAATGCTGGAGGAGGCTAATTTAAATTTCTGAGGAACCATGCTGCTGAATAAAAAACACTAAAAGGAGTCGGACATGGCTGGTGCATAAAAGATAAATGCTAAAAGGAATGAGACAACGCTACAGAATTAATACTAAATCTAAAACAATCTTGCTGGGTAAAAATCAAACCTGAAAATGATTAAGTCAATGCAGATTGGGCCACTGGAATCAATACAATTGAGACAACACTGCTGCAAATTAAACTTTAAAATTTAAAAAATGTTTCTGACAGTTCTAATTTTTAAGACATGAAAAAACACAAATGGAGACACAATATAATAATCTGAGCTGTGGCATAAACAGAGTGAAACAGCGGTTTTAAAGTTATAACCATTTTGATTTGGACATTATAAAATCCACTGGGAGTGAAGCGTTTTTACATATGAAATAACAACTGCAGGGACAGTAACAACGGGACTTATAGTTCAAATCTTCAAAGATGACAAGAGGAAGAGAGAAATAGGCAGGACCTTTGGATCCCGGATATGAACCGTTGATCCAAGGATTAATCATTTGGTGGCTGGATTCCAAAACCCTCAAGTCGTAAAATATCGTTGAGCAAGACATTTAAACTCAGGTGATGATGGTTTTAAAGGTAGGTAATGCTGCTGGGTGTCAAACCTAAAATATCTTAGGACTGAGAAGAGATAATGCTTTTCGGGACAAATTCATCTCTCTTAGGATAGATGAATTGTCTAATGCAGAATCATTGTCTAATGCTTCTGTGGACAAATGAAATCTTCCAAGTAGTGAGAAATTTCAGTCTTTTAGGACTAATATGATGTCAAATTAAAATGTAGAGGAATTAAAACAACCCCACGGAGTACAAATTAAAAGCTTGAAGGATAAAAGAAAAAGACAGAGATAAATATTTGGTTAAGACTTGGTCCAGTGACTTGGACCACCATAGCTATATTCTGAGCACAACCAGAAGCTGCAGTCACCTTTCAGGTAAGGAAAAGGCAATTATCAGTCCCAGACAGAGCAGCTCGCAGTGAGACTGCTTCTTCCAAGATTCTCTCTGTGGTTCTGTCTCTGTTTTCCTCTCTACTGTCCCATGTTTCAGGGTGTAATAGTGGTGCTTCCCCACACGGTGCTCTCTAATATAGTAAATTGTTCTCACCTGTTCCTCCATTAATCCACTCTCTCCCAGTTATAATCTTTCAGGTTTTAGCTGCTCATCGAAGATAAAATTTGTTAAAACAGGGTAAAATGCTGTACTGTAAAGGCAAAAATTCTACGCAAATACTGTGGAGTTATTAAAAGTAGCACATAAATAGTGTACTCTACTCAAAAGTAATGTGCAGTAAGGTATGTTAATTGAAAAAATATTCAAAAATCAGAATCAGAATTGGAATAGCATATTTACTGATAACTAGCTGGCATTTGTATCTCAACAAATGTGGCTTGTTGAACAAGAGAACTTCAAGACTATTTACCGGTGTTGTGTCTTCACCTTGTGCCAAGAACTGTACATTTTTCCAGCATGAAAAACAGAACACTTGAACAGTCCCCAGATTTTGACCACAGAAGTCGCAAAACATGAAACATGGCCATATGACATCATTTACTTCTTTTGAATGCAGGTTATCCTCAATGGATCACTCTGGATGTGGAGGGTGTGTGGTGAGGGGCAGTGGGGCGGTTTGGGCTGGGCTATGATCTGGAAATGTCACTGAACTTGATCAAATAAAAATGAACAAATTTTTACATTTGATAAAAGTGACTCCACAGGACTACGATGACATTAACATGCTTGAGAAGCTGTGTGTGTGCATGTGCAACTAGGCAGCGCATAAGTGGGGGATTGTGCATTAGTGCAAAGTGTGTGCATGTAAATGTGGACAGCCATGCGCACATGAATAGCTGTATGTATTCTTATGGAGGGCATGTGTGACTGTGTGTGACTTGATTAAAGTCTGAAAGTGCTCAGCTCTGCAGGTGATGTGAAGCAGAAAACTATCATCCTGTGAAACAACCGGCAGAAAAAATTGCGCATCAAAAAATATGCCAGAAATAAGACTATGACTGTTGTGGTTTAAAGGTTTAGTTTTTAAAATGTCCACATATATAAAGTGTTGGAGTTTGGCTTATTTTATCTCAATATATCCCAACTGTAAATAACTCCAGTCAGACATCCTTCTTTAAACCCAATGTAAATAAATGAATGAAGTTTATTGTTGATCGTGAATTGTTTATTGATGTTGTATTCATATTTTGGATATTTTTTTGTAAGGTGACCTTAGGATGTAGAGAGGTGCCCTAAAATAAGTTGTATTATTATTGTGGTATTAAATAGTTCATTAAAATTGATTATTTTTAATATTATTAATAATGTTTATTATTATTATTATTAGTAGTAGTAGTATTGTTCTTGTTATTATTATGTGTACCATTAAGATAGTTTAACCCCTTAACTGTCACCTCAAAATGCTTATATAAGACAATAGCTCTCGTCTTCAGTCTTTAGCTTTTCAGTTGGTACCGATATTTAACTGTTGCTAGTTTTCTGCCGTGCTGCCTGAACTGGACTTTTCTGAGCTACTACTCATTAAACTCATATTCATCACCTCTCATCTGGGTATCTGCATTCTCTCTCACCACCACAACCACACCACATCATGGCAATACAAACGTAATGCATTATTAACAGAAATTTAGACTGTTTTCAAAATTTAAAAGGAGATCTCAAAAAGATGTTTGGACCACAATCCTTTGATTTTAAGGGCTTAAAATAATACTGAAGAAATACAAAATACTAGTTGAATCCTGTACACACTGGTCCTGTATCTGGCTTTTTTTTTGTGTGTGGTTACTGCTCCATCCTCCTCCTCCTTCTTTTCCTCCTTCCAGGGGCAGATCTACTGGGGTGGCATGGGGTGGCAATTGCCACCCCAAACGAGAGCCTTGTCACCTCTGTTGCCACCCCAGCTAGCATTTTACAATGAATTCAATAAATAGTTATGGCAAATCGGACATACTGCCACCCCTGAAAATATCCCTGCCCCCCTCTTGCTACCCCATAAATATTATCTAGATCCGCCCCTGCCTCCTTCATTAAGCTGAACCTCTAACAATTCCATGGCCACAGTCAAAACTGCCTTTGTGGGTTACAGCAATTGTAAACTTTATAGCACTTTTGCAAGCAATTCTTCATATTTATGTCTTTTTATAACTCCCTTGTTAGAAAGATGTAAATTGGTTTAAAGGTAAACCTTCAGCAACATTTGATTCAATGTGTAACATTGGAATATTTCTACTCTGTGAAACAGTAAATAGTGGCCAACACTGATCCACTGTGAGTTATTGGGCAAAACATTTGAGGACAAGTTATTGTTTTTTCCCTTCAGTCTTCACTTGTTACTGCTCCACACCGGAGAGCAGTTTTTGGTTTGCTTTCCAGAAGCAGGAGAACCTAACGACGTTTCATACAATTCAATGTCATAATTATATGAGCATACTTGATCAGATAAAAGGTGAATAAGTTGTTAAGAATCCAGGAGATTCATCAATATTTTCACTTTTATGCAATCTCTTCTCAAGACAGAGGAACGGTGGATGAAGACAGTGGAGGGAAATTACTCTTTCTTGCAGAAAGAGAACCAGGCTCAAGGTGAGCAGACATTTGATAACAGAAAGTCTGTCTGTGCATCTTAAGACAACACCAAAATACTGAAATTCCTCTGTAAGAGCAGGACCCACTCAGGCATATCCAACGGTCCTTGAATAGAGACCGCAAGACAACACAGAGACACACAGTACAAACAACCATGCACATATGAACTCCTTCCTACAGATAATTCATAAAGATCCATGAAGCAGACATCTATATTTGTAAACTGTAGAAGGTAGAATATCATCATTCTCTCATTTAGATTATATTCTAAGGCTCCCAGCTTTAAACAGTGACCCAACTTGGTCATTTTAAGTAGAGAGAATAATTTTAAGAATTGTATAGATCCAAATAACTCCTACACTGTAAAAAAAAAAAAAAAAAAGTCCATAAATTTCACGGTAAGAAATGGTAAAATACAACAGTATCTGACTGTAAAATCCAAAACATTTTATTACCGTAGAAAATACAATAAATTATTTTTGCAGTCAACACTGCAAAATAAGTCTGTAAATTTACAGCAAAAAATGGTAAAAAAGTTACGGTTGCTGACTGTAATATAAAAAGCACTTAATTACTGTAGAAAACACATGGAATTATGATGACTCCATAAACATATATTAATCAGTCAAAATTCCAAATTTTGCTGATGTTTTTTTAAAAAAAAGGTTTTAATGGTTCTAGTGGCCTTTATTTGAAAGTAGTTTCAAATAACTACTTATTAGAAAGAGAGGGAAGACATGCAGCAAATGTCACCAGGCTGGGAATCAAACCTGCAACCACCAGCATGAGGACTAAGGCCTCAATACATGGGTTGTGCTTTGCCCCTGCAAAGCACAACCCACCCCTTGCTGATGTTTATATCTATGATGTAAAACCATAAACCAGACTCCAAAAGTGATTTACATAGATTAGAATGCTGGTGTGATACTTTGGTTTGTTTTTTTAATAATTAAATCTATAAAGACTTTGATATATGAAACTGAAATCTCAAAGGAAGACCAGGTATTGAATTGGCAATGTACTCATTGCCAGGCAAACTCCTACAGCCGATGCCACCATCTTTATGAAAGACAAATTGACCATAGATTTGTCATACATTTAGAGAACTGTATGGTAGGCCCTGCTGCTTGGACGAAGGTTAAGTTGGGTAAAGTGCGATGCCACCTAATTTTTCACTTCCGTCATCATCTTTAATTTACCAAAAGGATATGGCCAATTTTACAAAGGGAAAACCACAGCTGCCGGTATCTTACCGTATTTTAGAAAATACTGTAAAATACTGGAAGTTTTGGTCAACAGAACTTTACCGTATTTTACAAAATACGGTAAAATACTGACAGCCAGTATTTTACTGTAATTTTACGGTGGAATTATGGCAACCCCACAATATATATATATAAAAAAAGTAGATTTTACGGTACAGCACCTGGGTTTGGCAAACAATTTACAGTGTTGGGAACCCAGGTTGTTGGAATGGTTCCTTTTTGCTGCTTTCCCCCTCTTTACCACCATAGGGTGCCAAGAGGCTGTTCCCTCCTGAGGGTGTTGCTGGTGATTCCTGGATTCCTGTACAGCTGTAATTAATCAGATCATCTGGAGGAGTATATGAGAACGGAGCTACCGACACTTCAGATCCAGAGTATTAGCCAGTATTTGGTTCACCAGTCCTCCGTGCTTCTCAAAAGCACAGAGTTTTGTGCTTAGTACAAAACTCTGTGCCAAGCACAAGTTCCACTGACTTGAGTTCCACTGACACCTCCGCAGTAAACCAAACCTCCTTGGATACCCTGTCATCAGTCTCACTCGCTCCTCGCCTCCTGTGATCCAAAGCTTACCTGACCACCCTCCACCGTAGCCTCTTTGTCGGTGAAGCAGCAACCCTCCACCTAAACCAAACCAAAAAGACCTACCTCCACCCAAGTAAGACCAGTCCATTTAGTCTGACACTGCCGTTTTCCACAATTCCTGAACTCACCATCTCTTTTTTTTTTTTATATTTCAGTGCTCCGGTGATCCAGATTGCAGACTTTCCCCAGAACCCGATTCTTGATCATTATTTTGTTTACAATAAACTTTTTTAACTGATTTCTGTTCTCTGCCTGGTGTTCTGCATGTGGGTTAAGAAATTAGACTCCATTATGACATACAGGTAAAATCTTTTTTTTGTTTTGTCTTACGGTAAAACGCCGGCACCCGGGGTTGCCGAAATTCAACCGTTAAAAACAGTTGCGGGTAAAATCTTTTTTTTTTTTTGTTTTGTTTTGTTTTAGGGTAAAACGCCGGCAACCGGGGTTGCCGAAATTCATCCGTAGAAAACAATTACACGTAAAATCATTTTTTGTTGTCGTTGTTGTTTTACAGTAAAACGCCGGGAGCTGGGGTTGCCGAAATTCAACCGTAAAAAACAATTACGGAAAAATCTGTTTTTTGTTTTACGGTGGAATTTCGGTAACCCTATAGCTGCCGGCGTTTTACCGTAAAATCTAGGTTTTCTTTTTGCTTTGCTCTAAAGCGCCCTTCACACAACCTCTCAAATTCAACTCTAAAGGGAAATATACAACACAGACACAACTCAAAATAGTAAGTAAGTATTGAAGAAGTATAAACCTCCAAATAAGTAGCTATATGCTTTCTAAAGACAAGTTGAATTAGTTGATATAGATAACAATATGGACTATAATACTGAAAAGAAATTGCAATTACCAGTAAAGTCAATAAAATTTTCTGAATTGCTTGAAAAATTAAACAGTCTCAAAAGGAAAAAGCCACTTTAATGAATTTAAGTGTTTCAGTCATTTATGCAAAACCGAATAAATACAAGAAGTGTACTGATGCCTCCCCAACTCCTGAACTTAATCTATAAAATGGTTTTAGAGAATGTAAAATTTAGAGTAAGTGATTGCTTGCTTTACAGCTCTGCATGTGCATTACCACTTGCCCTGCTTGCTTGAGTGGAAAAGTGGGCCACAAAAGACAATGTTGTTCTATAATACTGAGAAAGAAAAGCCACCCATTTTCCTGTCTCTTCCAAGGATGGTTAATATTTGCTTCTAACCATCCTGGAAGCATCGATCAAACACTTCACATCACTGCACTTAAAAAAAAAAGTATTTCCTCTGTCAACATCAAACCCATCTGTGCAGAAAAACTGCTGTGTCTAAATGATGTTTACACTTCTGCACTGATGTACCTACTTAGTGATATGGTGAGTCTACTAGTGTTTCCTCACTCTGCTTGGATGGAAAAGATTAATGATCCTGTGCTGCTAGAACCCAATAACATTATGTGACATTTACAAAAGGCTAAAAGGCAATGGCTTAAACACATCAATTTTCAAAGGTCATACATTTTTACATTTACAGACAAGAATATTTTTTAAAGAATAAGTGAACATTATTTTCAAAAATTGCTGTTGTCTTAATTTTTGAGTTGCATGAGTCTGAAAAAGAAACAATGTCACTGGATCTTCTTTTCACTCCAGATGATCCCAGTTGTTGCCATCTTTACACTGGTGAGTTTCTTTTGCGTGTTCAGGGTTTGGGGCGTCTTTTTTTGTTTCTTTTGCATGGGGGCTGAAGCACGCTAACCAGTATGAAAAAATAGAATGCAACTAAGATATTTTCATTTTTAGGAAACATGGGAAAAAGAGGAACGAAGAAAATAGTTGACAGAGCTCAATATTTGCAATTCTACTATTTTTTTTTCTTTTTCTTAATCACTACTGGTGAGTGGACATGATTTTATTGAGTACACAAATGATGTGTAACAGTGGGTGTAAAAGGAACATAGCACTGGAAAAAATGTGCTTCTTCTGATATGATTGACACCTTGTATTATACAACATAGTGACCATATCGGGAACTATTCACTCCAACTAATCAAATCAGACATCAAGCTACATAAAACACACCACCATCTTTCTAATCCAGGAACTGGTATAATTCTGATAAAACTGATCAGCGAAACTATGAGCTTATCTAATGTCAGAGTCCAAACTGTGCTGTAATCGGCATGTGTCAGTATTAGTTCTGATCCAGCCCACAAACCAAGCAATTACCTGGATTTCTGGAGAGCACTCTCTATCAAAAATGTCAGTCAAACTAGTAACTAAAACTACAACAGTACAACAGTTTGCAAACTGACCAGTCCCAAACATGGTTTTAGGAAAATGTGATTGCTTTGTCCACATATAGTTTCCTTATTTGGAGTGAGAGGTGTATGGGCATAGTGAGAGTATGAGAAACATTCCAGAGTTGACATCGCTCTGTTGATTTTTTTTACTTCCAAAAAGCAAAAATATGACTAACTGTTAGAATGGGTTGGCTTGTATGTAACTTGAATCTGACTGAATCTGATAAAATAGCATTTTGCTTTTACTGGCATGAATTGTATTGGATGTAAATGGAATAGAATTACATGACTGACTTCTTGGTGAAGTGCCTACAGTTAACTCTTCTGTGAACTGCTGTGATTAATAATAATATAGACTGGAATATTATTTTTATTAGAAATAGCACATAAGCTAAAGAGAAAAAAATAAAGAACATATTTCTGCAATAAAGCCTTGCAAAGTTTAAATCCACTTTACAGTTATAATTCTAGAATCACAATAATCATTGATCAATATGACAGAGTAACTGACCCTGCTGTTTTTGTCAACAGAATAATCATAATTATGCAAATTGAGTGATCACTCTAAAATGGTTACATGACTTGAAATGCCCCAAGAGGTTGTCATGAAGATCACCTTTATGACAGTTCATTCTGTTCACACTTGAACAATTATTCCTGTCCATAAAAAACAATGCAAAATAATACAGCTCTTCTTTTGATCCCTTTGGGTTAGGATAAAGAGAAACCACAAGTGAACTTGCAGCTGAAAGCAAACGTTTATATATGTTAGATAAAAAGACACTTTTTCTTCTTTTTCTCTGAACTTAAATCAGACCAAACTTCTCCTGTTTTAGGTCAGTTACAATTATCAAAGCTATTTCTGTTTGCTAAATCACATATGAGAAAAAGAATATGTAAGAGACTTATTTATTAATATCATGAAAATCAGATCCTCACAAACAAATGATCTCTAAACATTGATTGCCAAAACATTGATTTTGTTGTATGCATGCTTAGAGTCACTGTCCCTTTGGAGGAGCCATTTGCACCGTAGCTTAAGGTTATTTTCCCATGATTCCATTTATTTTATCAAGTGCATCAGTTTCTCCTATAGAAAGACACCTGCACAACATGATGTTCACCCCTGTTCTTCACAATTGGGATGGTTCCCAAGCTTAATGTCCCCATTAACGAAGATAATTATGAGATACAGTTCTAGTTATAAGTTCTGAGATAATGTGGGAGTTCCTAACGTTCTCAAAAATGAATCCAACAATCTTTATATGTTCGAAAACGAGCAACAAAAGCAGAATATTTAGGGGTTTTTTTAAATTGAGATTCATATTATTTGATCTTTTCTCTGAACATTTTCATTGCATATCTCCTAATCATGTTTATAGTTTTTTGTCAATTACAGCTGAGTTTGGAAACTATGTTGCCCAGACATGTGCGGGGTGGGGTGCTAGGGGGGCTTGAGCACCTGCCCCTTTTGCTCCTTGCCCCCAAGTGCCCTTGTGGTCATATATATATATATATATATATATATATATATATATATATATATATATATATATATATATATATATATATATATATATATATATATAATTATTATTATTGTTATTTCCTAAGCCCTCTGACACATAATAACATGTACTAAAATTATTATTATTATTATTTTTTTTTTTCCAAGAAAAACAACATAATGAGCCCTCCGGTCACCTTGTTACCTTTGACCTTTTGCCCGTGACGCACAACACAAAGGCAGCTAACTGCGGAGCTCAACATAGCGAACGTTCCAGATTACAGAACAGTTTTTGGCAAATTTTTAAAAAAGTTTTTGTTAATAAAGTGGAGTAGACTTGCTACTTGTCAGATTACAGAAAACATCGAAAGTTGTATCGTTTCTGCTTCAGCACGGAGTAGCGGTTTAAGCAGAGAGGTAATAAAATACAACAGACATTGACAGGCCTCTGCGTCTGCCTTTCTCTGAAGAACTACTGAGCGGGAGGAGACAGCCAGGTGAGGAAAAACTGTTCTTATCTATTGATTCTGTATTTTTATCATACAGACATTAGGCTGTTGTTGTTGTGCTCGCAGCTAGTCGTTAGCTAGCTGCTAGCTAACGACTTTGCTAGCAAAGCAAGATAAATAAAAAGCTTCTTCCCTGTATCGTTAAAGATAGCAGTCATTCTTCAGTATCTCTTATGCATTAGGCAGAACATCGCCTCTCCAAAACCTATCATCTCCATAATGGATATATGTCCGATGTTCTAATTTCTTTTGCTGCATAATGTACATCGTGTTTATTCTAGTGTTAGGTAAATGTATCTTGAATGAGAATAGCACTTAAATAAAAGTCCAAAAAGGATATTCAGTTAGAATTAAAAATAACTCACCCTGAACTACCATGATAGATATAATGTATGTAATAATCAATCAAGCTGCTCCTGTCGAATAAAAGTGTGTCAATAATGAAGGGGAAAAAACTCAATCCAGACTTTTAAGTAAGTTTAGGGTCTGGTTCGCAGAGTATGCAGTTAAATTTGTTTCACAATTATTCAATGAAAAAAAACTAACCTCAATTACATAAAATAAAATTGTAATCAAAACGTTTGGAATTGTAATTTCTTTTTTTAAAATTAAAAGTTTTGTTTAAAAAACTTTTTTTAATTAAATAGCTAATTTTTGTCTTGCGAACTTAAAAAGTTATTTGCAAAACATAAACTTTTATTTTACACACATCAGAAATCTTTTGTTGCGATTTTAGGCCCTGCCCACGTCGTCATGTGAGAATCACAAGCAAAACTTTGAATAACAAACAAAAACTTGGAATAGCAAGAAAAGATTTATGACATGCGCAAATAAGTTTGTTTTGCAAATAATCTTTTCACTTTTTGAGACAAAAATTTGTGATTTTAATTTAAAAAGTTTTTTAAGCTGAACTTTTTTGTTTAAAATATCGTTACAATTCAAAATGTCTTGATCACAGTTTTATTTTATTTAATTGAGGTTAGTTTTTTTTATAGAATAATTGAGAAACAAATTGAACTCTATAGCAGAATTCTCATTTTCTCTGAAATTAATATTGTTATGTTGTGCTATGGACTGAAAAACATATTGGTTTAAACACAAGGGTAAAGAATTGGTAATGTGGTTTAATATAGTGTTCTGATCATAATTCATTATGTTTTGCTTTTTTCAGTTCAAAGATGCCACGTAAAGAAAGACATCAGAAACAAAAAAGAGGCAGCCAAGGGTAGTGGATTGTTGACCAACTGGGTCAGAGCGAGTACCGCGGTTAAGAACAAAAAAATAAAGGTTCTTACCATTATCAACATGTAGTTTTTGGTAGTGAACAACATATTTAATATTACAAGGCAGCTGTTTTTATTATGTTAAAATGTACTAAATCTAGTTGTATATCTTGCAATTTGTAATTTATCATTGTTTATTAAACTCTGAAAGCTGTGTGACTTTGTCAATATTCTGTCCTAAAATGTGGTTAGATGTGCCCTTTTTGTTTTTCTTTTGAGCACCTACCCCTTTTAGTGGTCTCTGCATGGCCTGATGTTGCCAGAAGTTAGTATGTGTTGGTGTTGTGCACCCGAAAAGCTTAATTACCATTGAACATCTGTCTGTCATCCATCAAATATTTGTTTGTTCTCACTATCTCTTATATATCCCCATTTAGCCATCTTAATATAAAACCACCTGAATCATCAACTACACTCAGTCTTTGTATGTGACCCCCTATTGCATTGGAAAAATTCCTTTAGTTTCCAGACACCATCTATTCCATTTCTGCAATTACAGTGAAGGCTATGTGTAGGAGGGACAAGTCTCCGTGGAGAAATGCACAAATTGTTACATCTGAAAGAAACCTTTGTTGTAGGGCTGAACATAAATGGTGTAAAACTTGACTTTACATTTATTATGAAATCTACATAGAAAGACTGCAAAGCTATCACTCTACATAATACATGCAAGCAAAACATTATTTGCAGCAATCATAAACAAAAATATGAATAATGTTTGTGCGTTATTTGCCACAGTTGACAGGCTCACAAACCCTCCTGTGACTGTACCACCTGAACTCCACTAACAAGGCCTTCATTGAATTTGCCAAATTCTTTGTAGATGAAAATAAAAAAAGAGGGCTAATCTGCACATACACACCAAAACCAATGTCAATGCTATGCCCAATCATAACAAATGCAGGAAAAAAACTATATTTCAACTAATCTACTACAAAAGCTAAGAAGAAATTCTAAATCAATTAAGCCCCTCTTCCTGCTGTCTTGATATCATATCCACAACTTTCCTTATGAAATTTCTGCCTGCCATTGCAAATGATCTGTTTCAAATAGTAAACTCATCACTCTCCTCAGGTGTTTCACCACAGGTTTTAAAAATGACTGTTAATGGCTGATAAAAAAAACAAAATAAAAAAACAATTTTGACAAATCACTTTTACAGGAAAATCCATATGCTCCCACTAGCTGAGGTTATAACAGGAAATAAGATTAGGTATCATAGCTACCCAGACGATCCACTGCTCTACATTACGATGTCACCAGATGATCCTAAACCCACCCAAGCACTGAACAGAACAAGACAATGTGTGAACAGAAACAAAACTGTTTCTGTTCAGCTGGAACCTGATATGCAGGTTGCTAATTTAGCTAAATTATCTTCAACAATGATATCCGATTCAGCAGAAACATACTGTATATGAAATGGTACTTATTGTATTTTGCCATTACTATATGCTGATGTCTGCTCCACACTGATGCATCCTGTAAGCATATGACTCAAGCTGAACTCAACTCCTCTCTTTCCCTACTCTAAGCTGAATATCTTGCAGCCATCAGCAACAGATGTTGCTTCACTGTCAAATGGCCTACAAAGCAAACTGCACTACTTTAATCCTATGTGTAGCCAGCATTAAAAATTGGATTGAGACAGATAAGATTAGATTATGCCTGTGGGATTTTAAAAAAAATGCAAAAACCTTGTTCAAGCTTTAACATAATCTGCTTTCACTCTCTGGAAGCATGAAGCCTTCCAACAGATGCCAAATACACTTTATGCAGACACCGTCTCATTTGAGCTCCTCTGTGGATTTAGTCTTTTTCATTACAAAAGCATTGCAGCTTTCCTTTTATGAAGATTGTGCATATTCATATTGAGAAAAAGCTGGTAAACTCACTGCATGTTATTAAATATATATATTTATATGTGTTGTTATATATATACATATGTCTTATTAATATGTCCATAATAGGACATATCAAGAAATGTCCTATTAAGAAGGACATTTCTTAATATATTTGTTTGTAAGGCAGAAAACCAACTTCTTCTAGAGTAAAATCATTCTTGAAGTTGCAATGATTCCCACTGGTAGATTATGTGACTACTTTCTTTTCCATGGCAGATCTTCAGCAGCTTTATAGGATATTACTGGCTGATCTACTGCCCATCCCACCACTTTGACTGCTATCATGCTCACAGTTTGAAATTTTAGTGTTACTAAAACACTAAAATATTCCAGTAATGAATAAACCAGGATTATAAAATGATAAAAGTTCCATTATAAGGAGAATACATGAGCAGAAGACAAATCTGAGATTCAATAGCTGTTTAAAAAAATATGATCAATCACGTTATTAGTGTATGTATATTTCTTTCTGCGTGATTTGCAAGTTTATGAGACAGAAAAAAACATATCAGCATACTCTTCTGGTGACTGTGTCTAACAATAGGTCAGTGTTCTAATATGCAGAGTTGTCAGGAACTGGAAAATGGATACAAGTAGTTGATTTTTAATTATATTTTAACATACTGTAAATCTAGTCTCAATAAACACATTGCTGGATTTCAGGGAATACTCTGCAAAAGTTTATTTTCTCTGTAATTTGCACTCTGTAAGCAAACTATTAGCACAAATATACTGCAGTCCAAGAACTAATATTTTATTATCGACCAACAAGATGATACCGCAATAATAAGTTTTAACACTTGGATGGGAATAGGTACCATAAAAGAAGCAATTTATCCTTGGGAATCAATAATGTTTCTAATTAACTCATCTGTGATGATGGAAGTGGCCCTAGGTTAGGATTAAAGCAGTATATATGACTATGTTTAAGCAAATGAAAAACAGCTATGATAATGTTGAATCTTTAACAAATGTATACTTGTAAATGAGCTGTTGAGGAAGGGATGAGAATGTATTTTTATGGTAACGGGGTGATCCATCTAAACTGGCAGTCAAGAAGACATTTGACATCTGAAAGATTGGGGATACTTTTAAGAAGCTTTTCTTCTATGAGCTGGGGATAAATGCATTCTCATCGCAGTCTGCTAATCCATCTACAGCTCAACCATTTCGCAGTAGCACCAGACCTCTTGACCTGAAGAGTAGTGTGTGAGTATGTGTGTGTCTATTGGGGCAGTGCATGTGTGAGGGGGAGGGCAAATAGTAGAACAGCTGCTTGTAAAACAAGACTCCATACACACATACTGTGAGTCTGACCACACACATACGTCCATATGGCCAGGGGCCAGATATCAAAATCTCAGTGAGGTTCACAGTGAGCACTCAGTGATCTCCTTTCAGATGTCCTCTCAGCAGAGGATTAAGATAATACTGTTTTTGTCCAGAACTGTTTGTTCAGTTTTGTCTGGTTGCCTTGAAGATGGTATCTAGGAAAAGTATTTCAGTCTTTATAAAACAACTCCACAACTTATTGACACTTGAATCATTAAGAATGGAAAAAAAATCCTGCTCCATAAGTATTTATTAGGCCTGAGCAGTGAAAGCACTGCAAATATCTTTTATAATTTAAAGGTTTCTTCTTGTTATTCCTCCATTTTATGCAGGTTTTTGAAGCTCATCAAGCTTCAACAAAAAATTGTCTCCCGCGTGAAATATTAAAAGGGCAAATTTTGGCATTTTTCACATTTATACACCTTGAACTTTAAACATTTCTTTACAGGGATTTTGAGTTACCCCTGCCATCTTTAGTAACTATGCAGTTAATGGATGGGGGAATTAAATGTTATAAAAATCTTGAGTTTCTGAGCATGTTTTAGGAGGCATGGCCTGGGCACTGGGCTAACAAAATGTTGTAACCTTCACACAGAAGGGTTGTAACCTTCACACAGAAGGGTTGAATTACATTAAGCTAAGTATGAGTCATACATGTTGGAGTATCCTATGCTTCATATACTGAGCTTATAAAACCCGCTGAGAACAGAAAGGTACTTTTTTTTTTCTTGGAGCACTCCATCTTTGACAATATCTATATACTGTCTTACGTGGGGTGCTGGTGCCCATCTCCAACAGTCAACAAGCAAGAGGCAGGGTACACCTTGGACAGGTTGCCAGTCCATCACAGCCATCTTTGACCCCGTTTACCTAATCAAAATGACAGATAAGTTAGTCTCACGTATTTTAAAGCACAGAGTTATTGCTGGTAGGTGTGGCTGTGGCGACGTGGCAAAGTAAGACATCACACCATTGCCATACATTTGGCTCTAAATTCCACTGATTCGTCCACAGCACCACTAAAAATCTTTTTAAAAAATCAGCTTCAAGGCATGTTTTCACTTACAATCATAAGATTTAATACATATGTGTGTTTGGAAGCTGAAGTTTGGGTTCTGGATGGGCTCTTTCAGTTTCTACAGTGTTCCACTAGCCAGGGCGTTGCTGCTCACTGGAGGGTGGACCTACTGAGCAATTACACACCTGCAAATCGTCTGCTTCATCAGCTAGAGGAGCCAGTTGCCAGTCCAACAGAGCCCTGAGTGTTTGCCTTCTATCTTACTGTGTGCCTCTCTGAGGTTATTCTGAGATTTCTGATGACCCAAGACTTACCTATTGTGATCTCTTTTAAAGGTTTTACCTGTGACTTCCTGGACTATGTTCTATGTGCCACCTTGGTTCCTTCTTGTGCTTCCACGTAGTGATGGCCAACCGAAGTCTCATGAAGCAATGAAGCTTTCCAGGACTTTGTTTTGCCCAAAGGTTCATTACTTGATGCTTCATTTATTACCGACATCTACTGCTGAACCTTTAACAACCTTGTCACTCAGACAGATCATACTTCAACAAATTATTAAATGCAAAATTGTCATAAATTTTTTGGCAACCTCATGTTTAGTAATAGTAGAGTAAATTAAATCCTATTTAACTGTCATATTTTTTAGTTATTAAAATGATTTGTAGCCAAACTAATCACGCTGTACACTCACCGGCTACTTTATTAGATACACCTTTCTAGTACTGGGTTGGACCCCCTTTTGCATTCAGAACTGCTTTTATCCTTTGAGGCATAGATTCAACAAGGTACTGGAAACATTTCTCAGAGAGTCTGGTCCATATTGACATGATAGCATCATACAATTGCTGCAAATTTGTTGGTTGTACATCCATGATGCTAATTTCCTGTTCACCCACATCCCAAAGGTGCTATTGTGGACTGAGATCTGGGGCCTCATGCATAAAAGAGTGCTCAGTTTTCACACTAAAACTTGGGTACGGAAAAATTTTGAAAAGTGCAGCGCACAAAAAAATTCGGATCCATAAAACCGTGCGCACGCACTTGGCGCACCTTTCCTTTCTAAATCCTAATTTGCGGGAAATAGAGCACAGCTGCTGGTCCCCCCTGTTGCCACCCTTAAATACATATGTAAATCAGTATAAATACCCGGAAGTCTGCCACCACGTGAAGCAGTAACCATGGCAACGTCATTGTTTGAAGTAGTATAAGTACTTAAAATAATAATTATTATATATTTTATTTAAAATTTGCTTTGGGGGTACATAATGTCACCTCACAAAAATAAAAATAAATTTTAAAGAAAAAAAAATCCAAATAAAAAAATAAAGAAAGAAAGAAATCGTGCAAATGCCTGTCTGAACAGTACCGCGTTCAGCCGGGATTTAAAGACGGAGAGAGAGTCAGAGAGTCCTTCGAGTGGGGAAAGTGGACGTTTATTCTAAATAATGGAATCATGTGCATATTGTACATTTACAGAATAATTATATCCATAAGGTGCATTCACAAAGTGGGCGGCTCGACTGAAGGATGATTGCAGCTGGACCGGTACCGGTACCGCACGGCTCCTTCGTTAGGTTTAGCTCAGAGATCCAGGATGATCAGTCTGAGCAATCTAAACGTTAATAAACCATCATCAACATTTCCCAGCAGATCAATATGATCTCTGAACAATCTCCCTCTGAATCCTTCCATTGGAGATGTTCTCCACCAGAGCCAAAGCTCTCCACATTTACGCATCTCACCTTTGCGCAACTACTTATATACGTGTGATTGCATACACACCTTGATCACCTTAAAAATAATCAAACCTGTTGATTATTTTTAATCAGCAGGTTTGAGTTAATCTACTGATCCAAACCTGTTTTGGGGTTTCATTTTTAGTGAAAATGAAACCCCGCAGATGCATTCCATGCGGTTCGCTCACGGACCAATGCGTTACATCTTTATGAGACAAAAACTGAGAAAAAGTACTATTTACATTAAGCGAGATTTTCACATTCTTTTATTTTTATTTTCTTTATTTTGTGTGCGTGTTAGCTTATTGTCTTGGGATAAATGGGGTTCAGTTTAATCGTTTACGTTTAAACAATAAAATATTAAAATCATTAAACACATCGGGTTTGATGCTTCTTGGTCTAAATAACAGGATGTAATCAGACTTCAGTGTATTTAGGTGAGTTTTGACGCTGTGTGGTTTGATATTGTCCACAGAAAAAGTTTGCATGGCTGCACCACATTTTCATAGCAAGTCAAAAATGTTCGTACTTTAACGCAAACTTTCACGCCACGTTCATTTTTATACATGCCGACTTGTGCACAAAATAAGGCGCCGCACATTTTTTGTGCGCACCCACGCGTTATACATGAGGCCCCTGGTCTTTCATTCCGATTGCCTGTGATTCCTTCCTGGAGCACGGCATCGACTGAGATCATGCTTCTATCAACGTATTGTTCTCTATCTCCTGCTATTAATTTCTTTTCTTTCATGAACATCAAAAACAATCCTGATCAGTTTTATCTGTTTCTGTGCATTCTTCTCTGTCTTCTTAAAACCTCAGTTGGTTGTTGCAGATAGACGCTTGCACCGAGCCTGGTTCTGGTTCTGCTGGAGATTTCTTCCTGTTACATGGGTTTTTCCTCTCCACTATCACTACATGCTTGCTCTATACAAGGGACTGCTGTAAAGTCAATGACAAAGCAAGCAACTGTCGCTAGATTCTCATCCAGGAGGAGTGAATGTGGCAAGTCAATGACTCAATGCAATCTCTGTTTCCTTAGGTAGAAACTTTTAAAACTATTTTGAATAATTAGTTGAGCATACTGTACTGTTTTATAACTAGGATCAATAGGAATGCATGATTGAATTTAAATTATTTTTTTGTAAAATGTCTTGAGAGGACATTTGTTTTAAATTGATGCTATATAAATAAAACTGTATGCTGCCGAACTGGATCGGCAGCATACAAATAAAACTGCTTTGATTTGATAAATAAAATAATATTTACAAACACAACTGTTGTTTTGAAAGTTCTATTATAAAATCTTATTATGGGCCAGATTTGGTCCCTGCGCCATGTTTTCTAGTCTGTTCATTTAATGTGAAAAAGCTGCAAAAGTGAAACATTAAAAGATTTAAGAGGCTATATGAGAGCTCACATTGTCTTCAAGTATTATTTCTAGGGTTATATTTGTTACATTCTTCTAAGTTTATATTCAGAATAGTGGTTATTCATCTTTTAAGCAACCTCTAATTCCATGAAAAACAGGACCTTGCACTTTACTAGAGGTAAGGCAGTGTGTGATTAGTTTTCTTTATGCTGCAGAGAGGATTCATTTCACCTGGAGGACATTTCAAGCTAGAAGTTTGAAAACCACACATATTCAGACATGTTCGGAAATAAACATGTTACAACCATATCTGTTCCATCACAGAGGGACTCAACCAACTTCAACCCTCATTACAACACCCATAGGATCATCCTGCCCCCTTTTGGTCAAATGTGGAAGTACAGCTCATGTTACAAAATGACATCAATATTTCTCGCTCCAAATTGCTGCTTCACTAAACACATGAGACATGTGGTTTCCCTAATTACTGTTTATAAATTGTTCTCGCTTCATCTCATCAGAAAGCCTGATCCACAGCAGGATGTGTTGAGGAAGGTAAAGTGCAATTATATCAAAGCTCACTAATAAAGGACACACTATTTTTTTATGTTTAGGTGCTTTTATTTGGCTGTTTATTTATTTTACTCTGCTAATGAAGAAGTTTAGTGCATATGTCTGCTGAAACAGTATACAACAGCAACTCTTCTTTACTAAACTATTTTCTTTGTTTTTGTTGTATTTCTTGTAATTTAATTGCATGCAATTTCCTTCTCTTCATGAACCTTTTGAGACATTTTATATCTACAGAAATAAAAAACATGGGATGGACCGCTAACAAAGAAAAGAAGAGCAAATCATACAATACAATAAGCTCAACATACAAAGGGACACATGATGTTAGATCACAACAGACACATTAGCTGCACACATCTCATCACAGTAAACTGGGAACACACCAGGAAAAATTCTTGTCACTTAATTTCTGTTAATGTACTATCAATATATTAAGATATGCGAGCATTTTTTTTAATCTTCCCAATATTTTAAAAATAATCACTTTTTCAATCAGTATCTTGGAAATTGTTATTAATCCTGCAGAATTTCACAATTTTTTTCATGTTTAAAGCTATTTATTGTTTCCTAATATTATTGCATACAAACTGAATCACTGACTCTTCCCTGATAACCAATAAAATTTTCACCTACATTTGTAAAAGCCAAAAATGTTCTTTGAAGACTTCAAACCAAATGGTATTTAAAGCCTTTTGGAGGTGGAAAGTGCTGGAAACAAATTTTAAGAGTACATTATTAATTAATCCTAAAACAACATTTTTAAAGTATGTCATAAATTGATTATTGATGGTGGTTATAGTCTCAGTCAGTTTTTAGCTGATCCTGTACACAAACTTGAAATATCACTTTCCCATTGCCAACTCATTTACGATCTTTAACTGGGTTTGTTTGAGTTACTGGGCATACAGCTTTTGATTTATTAATCACTTCCACATTTAACTAACAGTTACTGACCTTTTTCTAGTCTCTGAACAAACTCATTCTACAAGCAAGCTGAATCGATCAGTTGATGAAATGTCAGGGCTACATAGATTACATAGTGTTTTATTGTGCTCGCTTCCTTAAACACTGACCTTCCACTAAAAGTAAACAGATACAACAAGACCATTACTATTAACTCCCATCATTTGCTAATGGCAGCTGACATGGAGCATGATGAACCAACTAGATATCGGGCTAACAGGAGTAATGTTGTGAATATCAGTACACAACATAATCCTTGTTTTCATTTATGTATGTAAATCTCTGAAGAAACATTTTTACAGATTTAATATGTTGCTTATTCAACCAGCCTCCAAAATTTCAGTTCAGTCTTTGCTTTTCAATTGCCTTCAACTCCCATTAATATTCTTTTTTAATTTGCAAACGTGATGAGTTGGAACATTTTATTCCAAAGATTGTTATACAAACATGAAATCTAAATATATCTAAATTACCGTTTATGCTACCTTCTAAACAGAACATATACAGTCTCTCCAATGAAGTAATAAAAGGTCACTGTGTTCTGAAAAATGAAAAGGAGACAGCCAGGTCTTAGTGCAGGATATAATGTTGACTGTGATAGTTTGGAGGATGTAGTATTGTCCTCTGATAACTGCAGGGATAAACCCAAGAGGATGCACAAGTAAATAATAAAGTGTGGCCCCATCCCAGCCCAACTAGGACACACTGAAGTATCTCAGCTGTCCAGAGTCAGCATTGACTTCCTCAATGGATGTCAGTCACTATATAGCTAATGACACATGACATGGAACATAATGCACCAAGTAGATATCGGACTGGCAGGAGTAATGGCTCATAAATTCAGCAGCCCTAGAGCAGGAATCTGTCAAAACTCTGCAGTGCATTGTGGGTTAATGTTTTTCATACACTTCCCTGTTGTCTCTGTAGTGTGCCTGTCAGTGTGTATGTGGTTAAATGGATCAATGCGTGCAACAACCCCTCCCCCGTGTCTCACCGCTGCTGACTCTGTCTGTGCAGCGAGCCGTACTAAAAACCATTTTCTTTTTAATTAATCACATCAATACTATGGAGCAGCTTTGGTCAAGGGGAAGTCATGACGCTTAAGCTCAAATCAATGGTGCAGGGTTGACGGCTCAGGGAGTGTCAATACTTTCCAAAGTGCAAAAAATGAAAGTCCTGGAGGTCCAGGATGCCCCAAATAAAATGCCCTGGGGATGCAGGTGGCCCAAAAAGCTCCTGACTGCATCTTGCGTCTCTGCCAGGCTGCCCTTCTCCTTTGTTCCTGCCAGTTGGGTATAAAAAGCGATTGATGGGCTGTGAGTGACTAAGCTACATTCACTGCATATCTAGAAATGTTTTGTTTCTGGTCTGATATGAAAATTGTTTTTTGTTCAAAACAAAGTTGACTCCAAATTTTTCTCACATTATGCTAAAGTGTTCTAACAGCAAAGATAACCTAAAATCTATTTTTTTGAATCATAGAGTGCACCCAGGTGGAAAAAAAGTATGCTTTAGTATATGTCAAACATACTTATATTTGTGAAGGTACATTTTAAGTATACTAAGTATTAAGTGTACAACCTATAAATATATCTGAAGTATACTAAAAGTATACTTGTACCAATTTTGAAATTAGAACTTTAAACACACTTAAACATAATTGTACCAAAATACGCTTTTAATAAATATATTAAATAAAAGTATACTTTAAGTGAACAAAATATATATTTGCCCAAGTGTAAATATACACTTGCTCAAGTATATTTAAAATATATGTTGTGTATATTTTAAAATATATGCTCAAAATAGAATTTTTTAAAATTCACTTAGCACTACTTTAAATTATTAATTTCAGTATGTTTTAAATTACATCTCAGTGTAAACTTTAGACTAATAAAGTATGCCTTTTTTAAATGTTCTTTATTTAACCAGGTGAACCCCGTTGAGATCCAGATCTCATTTTCAAGAGGGACCTGGGCAGCAACACTGACTACAAAATAAAACTAATTAATACATATGCAGAAGTATGTCTTTTAGGCATCTATAAAGTACTTTTCATGAAATTTTAAGGCATACTTTTTAAGTACCTAAAAGTATGCCTTAATAATTTTTTACTATTTTTGTTAAAATTGCAAAGAATAAAAAAATTATAATCATGATGTAATTTTTAAGAAAGTACCCAATCCATTTTCAGATATGATGTAAGATCTATAATCAACAGGATTAGCTCCAGTTCACACTCCAGACCAGACGGTGGCGGTATTGCACACTTTCATTTAAAAAAAAAACGCCATAAAGACAAGAAAAAACTTGAACGCAGGGAAGATAACAGGCGCTCTTCAAATTCGCCATTTTTACTCGCATAATATTCCCTTAAAAGTAGAGAGGGTCTTGACAATAGTTACTAATTTTGGTAAATTCAAGCTGGTGACGTCCTAGTCCGAGTTAGACGACAACACAACGGGACAACAACCGATTGCAATGAAATGTATGTCACAAAAGGAGCCCGGAGGGACGAAGGCTGCTAACGTGTTGCTAGCTAGTGGTAAGTTTGCTTATTAATTATCTTCATTTAATTATAAACAGTGCAGTAAAGATATATAACTTACGTTGGTTTCATAAATAATTATTTTATCAATTTTATTGTGACTTGTATGATTATTACTATAGCAATCATTCAGCTTCATGTTATAACTGCATGGAGGCTGTTTGTTGCGACTTATACTTTTATTCATAAACTTAACCTGGTTTTAATTAAGCTCCATAAGACAGAGAGACTTTGATATTGTGAGGTTGTTGTTATAACTTGTTCACCAATGTTTTTATCTTCAACATATTTTTGCAGTCTAAGCACATGAAGATGAAAGAGGAAGCCAGAGAGATAAAGACTTTCCTGTCTCAGAAGCAGCTCTGGCTCCATCAGATCACGATGTGAAGATGAACCTTCACATCGTCTTCTTGGTGTAACTATTTTTTTTTTACTGAGCAGCTAGCTACATTTTCAACAACAAAAACTGGTGTGTTACCAACACCAAGTGCTTAATAAACATGATTTGATTTAAAGGTAACTGGGCAGAATTTTCCCCTTGTTAATCTAACATTTCTCTTTCATACATTTTATTTGTTGTTGGCTTTCAGGGCCCTGTGATGGACTGGTGACCTGTCCAGGGTGAACCTCCACCTCTCATCTGATGACTGCTGGAGATGGGCACCACCAGCCCCCTTCACTACCCTGCAAAGATCAGCATGTTCAGATCATGGATGGATTGTCTCCTTTAAATCCACACTTAAAACAGCTTCATAGTTAATGCCAACATCAACTGATTCTATGATATTGCTGACTATTTTTTTCTATTTCTAACATAAAGAGGCAAAGAAGACACCCAGAAATGTTTTTCCACCCAAGGCATTCGTCCCAATCATCATAATTTCTGATGATGCCACATACATAGTAAGTTCACAATGTCTTAAAATTGTATGTATTATTTTTTTATTTGCCATTTTTGTGTACTCTTTAAAATACAAATGCTTTCTCTGTTTAATTGTTCTATTGTTCTTTTTTGTAGGTTTCCGTAAGGTGCAGTGAATAGGAATGTTCTGTCATTGATCCTCACTGTTCTTAGGAAGGAGAAATGTCAGTTTGTCTGCAGTAATACTGGAATACTGTGACATTGTATTAAAACAATACTCTGACCTTGGTGAAACAGTTTTCACATTTTCTCTAAAGTGTACCTATTGTTTTATTGTGCTGATTTTCATTATTTTGTTGTTTGTAAACTTTGAATGTATTGACAGTTTGTACAATTGTCTTATAGTATATTGGCTCTTGAAAATTTTTTGGTAAGACTTTATTTGATGGGGTGTGCATAAGACTGATATGATGCTGTCATAAACACAACATAACTCCTGTTAGGAACATACCAACAGTGTCATGATGTGTCATTCAGTAAATAATGACAATTTTAATGAGAATTTACTTTATAAGTTGGATAAAAGGTGTTATGTCATGTTTATGACATTGTCATGTCAGTCTTGTGCACACCCCATCAAATAAAGTGTTACCAAAATGGTAATATATTGAAAGCACAAAGTAATTACAATTTTTGTTCTTTAAAGTAATAACTTTGGTGTTTTTTGGTCACACTTAAATTTTCATGTTCATTGTGTTCACTTTTGATGTGTAAACTGATAATTTATGTAAAGCTCATAAAGTTGTGAGTAAAATTGGACAATTTTAAAATGTCGGTAATTAAAATATTTGAATTACCTTGAACATCTTGTATAATTAATCTTTCCATGTAATTGTAGCCTAAAACAATGTAAGTACTGTAGTGTAGTAAATAGTACAATTTAAGCACATAAATCAAAGTATGCTAAAGTATGTTAAAATTTAATATACTAAAGTATATATATTTTTTACTAGGGCATGTTCAACCTCCCAACAACTACTTATCCTAAGCCAGACTATTCTGGAGGCTTTTTCTACATGAACACATCCACTTTGGCTTTGTTAGGGCGCTGTAATGATGAGACGATACTAAGTGAATTTCTTATGTTTAGTTGTTTAGTCATCCCATTTATTTGAATGGGATGAATGAACATACAATATTGTTGTAAATACACTGCAGTTAGTTAGTGAAGTGCTAATTTCTATCTGTAATCCCATGAAATAAATCACATAATACACAAATCAGTATGGCATAATAAGTAAAAATTAAAAATGCAATAGAACCAACAAATTAAAACAAGATATGGCTGGGTAAACCTATTTTAAGACACCTATATCATAAGGTGCTAGTGCCTTTTGACAGTAGAGCAGGAGTGTCATATACACATTTCTAAATCTTTTTATTTGTCAATATTTGCTTCAGGACGGTACTAAAAGCCCCAAAATAATTATTCCATAACTGTAAAAACTTTGACCTCATGCCTTACATAAATAATTACACAATGTTATACTTCTTCTTATTCAATAGGTGAGGGAACGTGTCTTTGTGCTACTGCATTGTTTAGATCACATCTCACTTCTGTGATGAAAACTGTACCCTACGGTGTAAGCAGTGTACGGATGGGATTATCCTCTTTTTGCCATAAAATCCACATGACCAGTGCTGTACAGAGGAGTAAATCGTCCTGCACTGCCATCTTGAGGTATATTTTAATAATTGCAATAACTGTCTTTGTTAGCCAGGCAGACAATTCATCACATCATTAAATCACATTTAGTCATTTAATGTGCAAACTCAGAGACTATTCATTAGATTCTAGAAGTAGCATACAAAGGGCATGGTGTGATTTATTATTATTGTAAGGAAAATACAGAAGTTCAAAGTCAGGAAATTTTTAAAAATATTTGTGCATAAATTAATAATTAAAATGGACAAGTTGACAAATATTGCAATATTTTAAAATATTCTTTCCATGATGCTTTAATACATTTTACAATGTCCTCTTACAACGACTGTACAGAGATCTAAATAAAGATTTTTGTATTTTCTACTCACTATAGCCACTTATCCATGGTTTTTAAAACACTAAAGGCAGAAAACTACCCTTGATTTATTGATAAATCTGTGTTCATCATCAAGTCAAATGTTTGCTGACTCCAGCATTACACATATATAACTTGTCCAGCTGTATGCTGGGGTCCTTCAGACATGTTTGTCCCCTGGACACTATTTGTCTGTAAGTTCATTTTATTAGTATTGTGTAATATTTCATAAGAAAGCGTTCTATGTTCCCCAACCAAAATACAAAGCTACATAGTTAGCTAATTAGTAATAGTCGGAAGCCATTTGTTTGGTGTTGTCTAGTTGTTTTCTGTATTTTGTCTGTGGATGATATATCCTTTTGTGCTTGTTACAGTTTTACAAAACAAACCAGAAAAGAGTTGCAAAATAAAACAAGAAAACTATCAAGGACTGGATTATTTTCAACTCAAGTGTTAGCTAGCTGTCTAGCTTTGCAAGACCAACACATTGTGAGGGCAGCATAAACCGTAGTGCCAATATATACAATTAAAAGAATAGAACTTTGACAGCTTTTGTGAAAACCTGCAGAAGTCCTGAATTAAGATGGATTCATTGTAATTGCAGTAGAACAATATGGACAGAGTAATTAAACCACATAATTTCTTCAGTCAGAAGCAACACAGACAGCCTCAGTAGATCCTTTTTTCCCCGCAGTAGTTTTCTTGGGTACCAAATCAGAAAGTGTGTGTGTGATGGGGGAAGGGGCCAACTTGACTGAGTTATATACAGCTTCTTAGAGCTTTGTTTCGATTGTTAACTTATAAAATCCTCTTTTAAATAGGGTGGTTTGAGCCATTTTTCCACCTTTAATCAGTTGTGCACTCAATCTTTGTAGACTGCCAACAACATGCCCTCCCTTCAATTGCACATCCAAACCATGTGGCACTCCTTATTTGGGTTAGGATTGTGGGTTGTTTTGAGGTTTGATTATTATTCATATCTGGATATGAATAATAATCAAAAGCAAGACAAAAGCCTTGCTTTTGTTTTCTTTAGTTCAATTGTTTTCAGTAATTCTAGTTTATTTTTTGCCTCTGGTTACTGTTACTCTAGTTTAGTTATGTTTCTTAGGTCTAGTTATTGTTAGATTTATTTCCTAGTCCACTGTGTACTCCTCCAACTTCCGGCCCCTTGTCCCATTTTCTCTCTCTCCATACCTCATGCAGCACCTTCTACCCGCTTCTGATCAGTCATTTGATTCTTGCCAAGTAATCAACCTTCCAGTATTTATACAACCCATTCTCAGTTCCTCCTTTCTGGTTCCTCCTGTCAAATCATGTAATCTCTCCATTATTTTCCTGATATATCCCTATTGTCTTCATTTCCTGGATTCCTGTTTTTGCTCTGTTTTGGCTCCCTGTATTTCCTGTGTTCTTCATTTCTCATTTAACGATTAATCTCAACACCTTTGCCGCTCTGCATTTGGGTCCTCTTTATCTACATATCATGACAGAAGAAACCAATCAAATGGAACCAGCAGACCCCCACCAGAGTGAAAGCATAAGAAACTTCTTTAAAAACATGAGAACTAAACATGACCAATATCCCACCCTCACCTTGCCTTGGAATGGGTGAGTGCTGTTGTCAGTCCAAAAACAGTTTTAAAGTCAGATCTTTTTGATGAGGTGGAGTGGAACCAACAAGCTGCATTTGCCCAGATTTTAAACAATAAAAGCCTCCTTCCATTTTCTGGTGGGTGGGTCAGCCCCTCCACTCACCCTGGTTGGGTTGTTCTTGTTTTTGTCTCTATTAAGAGATTTTTCACCAGAATATTCTTGACCTTTAGAGAACAGTTCTTCACACTGAGAAAACCGCAGAACTTTTCTCACAGTGTTGTTTTAAAACGACTGTTGTGTTTATGTGTGTTCACACTGTTATTTGCTGAATCTACTGTGTGTTTGGTCCCAGCTGACCAAAGTGCTTCACAAAATTCCAACATCATAGGTAGAAAAATACTAAATTAAGAAATAAGTAACAATAAAATTGGCAGAGAAATGCCAAGAAAATAATAATGTGAATAAAAACCAAAACATACTTAATTTGATTTTCAGTGATGCACCAAAAACTCAAAACAATTAAATAGATTTTTCCCCAGTATGGTATAAGCCTGGCAGCTGCCAGGCTTTATTCGCCCCCCTCCAGGCTGAGCTGTGTTTTCTGTTTTCATATATATATTTAAAAAGAATAAAATAAATAAGACACACTGCAAGCATCTCTGATGCAGTGAGCAATTTACTGGCTTTCCTGAAAGAAAGATGGGTTTACAGTTTTTTTTGTTGTTGTTTTTTTTGTTGTTTTTTTTAATAGTTTTTATAGTTGATCCATTGAACAGGGAGCGCGCACCAATCACACCGCTGGCGCCTTGCACGTTGGCGCTGCTTGTCTCTGAAGTTTACCTTGGCACAGATCGCGCACCTGCTTTCACTCAAACTGGATACAGGCTCACTTGTGTGGACATTTACATCAACCCCTGTGAGGATCCATGTTTCTTTGGGGAATTCATCAAGGTAAGAGTCAAGCTTAAATCCACCATGTTTGATCTGCCTGCGCAGCTCAATGTGAACCGCAAATGTTCACATTGAGTTGCACTCAATGTTCATAGGTGTGCATTTAGAGGTACGCGTTTAGCATGAGAATGATATTTCTTTGTGAACAAAGCATTATATGCGGCGTGTGTGTTTATGTCTTGTTGAGAAACATTGAATATTGGTAGAGTTTAATACAGTTAATCTTATCACATGTGAAAAAGGTAGATTGAGCAGGATTAGTTTGAGTAAGAGGTCTTTAAGTTAGTCCTGGAGAAAAGAATGTCTGTTATCAGGAAGGAACCACACCATAAATTAACTCTGGCACACAGGCAGTGGAGGAGACAAGTCAAGTCATCTCCCACAGAGAAACACTAAAACTTAAGGAAAAACAAACTAACTTTTAATAATTGCAATTTAATTGGTAGAATACAATTTAGTTAAAAAAACAAACAAACATAGTGGTTATGTTACAACATGACTTGAACTAGTCTAATTTGTAGTTTTATATTAACAACTACTTGGAGCCTCTAACCCAGGCCAAACGGTAATATCAGTTAGTTAAATACAATCAAAACTAGCATAATATTAATTGGAAAATGATTAGAATGAATGTGTTTCTATTGAAAATGCTCAGGAATACTAAGTCTTTTAATTCATCAAATTGGTGCTTATATCCAAGAGGATGGAAAAGTTCTGAACCACTTTGCGTACCAGGCTTCATGTCAATTTAAAATAACTGCACAGATCTGTGTAGGAATTGCTCCACAGGGAAATAAAATAGGCCTAAGACAAGTTAACTTTTGGTTGAACTCTGGTAAAAGACTAGAGGCTTTGTTCCAACCAGGAATTAGGAGTAACATCACATTTCAAAATGGCATAAGAAGACCTTGCTGTAAAATGACCTTTGGTCTCCCTTGTCTAGAGAAGCGCCATAGTCCTGAAATTAAACAGGTCTCAGAAGGTAATAAAATTGCTTCGGATGTCCCAACTTAGTAATTTGAAAGTAGTTGTAACCATACAAGGACAACAACACGCCTTAATCACATAATTACATAAATTAAAACAAAGATTTTGCTATTTGCAGCCGCATGGCAATCTCCAAAAAACGCGTTTTTTTGCCTTTCTCCTGTTTTTTCTATTTCTGTCTGTCTTAGTGTGTTTAAAGTGCCTGTGTTGTCAATGTGATTTTATACTTTTAAATGTAGGAATAAACTCTGAAGATGTATGACATGGAGCGCTGATTGTTATCTCTGTGTGGCTTTTGTGTCCACGCATGGCATCACTGAATCCGGGAGGACAAGAGAATATAACGAGCCAGAAGTTTTATATAATTATTCTCTTATAGTCTCAACACACTGTCTCTGTGTCTGCGCTGTTAAGGTTGAAGTTCCCAATTTGCAGCTGTGTTAGTGGGCAGGTGGTTTAACCCATGGAAGAGTTTTTGAGCTTGCCTCGAAGTGCGCAGCATGCTGGTATATTTTTATTTTATTTTGTGTCAACACATTGCATCAAACTGCACAACATGAATTACCTTGGCTGCAGTCAGGCAGAGTTGGTGCAGGGGTGGTGATGTGATGGGCTGTCATGAAAACTCGTCCCATAAAGCTCACGCAACCAAAACAGTCTCTATGGCGCTTATTAAAACTCAATAGACACGAAATGGAAGAACTACTAAAGCCACATAAATTAAATCTTCCTTTTTCTCCCTCTATATACAGAGGAGAGATGCGCAGTGCAGCGAATTTAACTCATCATTCAGTTCCGGTCCAAGGTTGTACTAATCACAACCTTCTCCTCAAGGCCTCAGGCTTCAGCCTTGAGCTAAATCTGATTTAGCTTGCTGCTAAGAACCTCAGCACCTTTAACAGCATTTCAACATGGATTTTGTGAAATGTGGACAGAGGCCCAGTTTAATTGACAAAGTTTAAAAGCAATCAGTTAGTTTACTAAGATGTATTTGTGAACAAACAGAGCTCAAACTCAAAGACTAAATTCACAGCATCAGATTGTAGCTCTGGTAACAAAGCTACAAAATTGTTCTTTGAACTAGCCAGCTTCTTAAAATTTTTTATTTAAATGTTAAACTATTTAAAACATTTTAATTTATGTATGCTGAACCGTTAAATCAGCGGATATTCTCTTAGTTCATTTATGGGTCGGTTCTAAATGTGATCAGCATTACATTGTGTTTTTATATCCACTGACTGATGACTGACTGATTAAGTTGGATTTAACAGAAATGTAAATTATTGAGATTTCTTTTAATTGTATTTGTTTTATTTGTTGTTTTAAAAGCTATAATTGTGGGTGTAAGTATTGTCGGCAATATCTTCCAGTAGCATAATAACCCAGTAATATTTTATATTTCCTGTCAACTTAACATTTTTTAATACAAAAACACGGTGGGCCACTTCAGTGCCCTGACCACCGGGCTTAGCCAGCCTTCTGGGGAAAACCCTGAAGTACTAATTTTTTCCTCTTTTTTTTAACTGGTGTTGAAGGCCAGAGAAAATAGATGCAATATTAGACTAGACTTAAACTGACGTAATGACTCAGAGAGCTTAACAGGCAGAGGGAGACTGTTCCTCAGTGCTGCCACCAAGAAGGTTCTGTCACCTCTAGTTTTTAACCAGGCTTTTGTCTTTAACTCGGCTTTAGAGACGGCTAACAACAGCAGGTCACTTTATATCAGGGCAAAGCCTTAGACCTCAGCTGAGCATAATTGTGGCCTACTACTCAAAGATCTGGAAAAGGAAAAGATGCTAATAATGGCACCCATGGAGCAGATGGTGTTCATGAAAAGGAAGGTGGCCAGGGTGAACTCTGTGAGGTACAAACAGGGGCTGAGTGGATGACCCAGCTGCATCAACCCCAAGTTGATGTTACTCTGTAGGATGATTGAAAAGATCGAGAGAGGGCTGAAAGAGTTTGGCCAAATCAACTTTTAACTGCAAATCAACTTAATGACCAATGAGGATCCTATGGCACAAAGCCAGAGAAAGCAGAGAAAGATGAGGGTGGCCAGAGAAGAGGCACTGCAGCCGGAACTGCGGGACTAACTGGGGTGGCTAGCTGAGTCAGATGAATAGAAAACTCAAAAGAAGACAAACAGAATAACTGAGAGGCTCTCAATGAGTGTGAGAAGGAGTAGGAACTGAACTGGGCTGACAGAGGAAAGGATGCAGGGATGGAGTGTGTGTCTGTGAAGCCTGCCCAGGTAGGTATGAGAAGAAACACATGAGATGGTCAGAGAGGATGTAGGCAATACAACTTGGCTACCATCAGGGGAAGTTGTTGCCTTCAGTAATGCCAATTTTTGTCCAGCCACAATGCCAATTTTGAGCAGCAGAACAACTTAATAATTCCAGCGCATCATCACAGTATGGTACAACATCATTAAGTCTGGATGATCTGGGTCTAAAGCATAGATGCCGATGATTATATTTTCTGCATGTTCCACAAATTATGTGGGAAAACAAGTGGGATAGATTAGAGCAGACTGCTGGCATTAACAAACATTAAAACAAAAATATGATCAGCAATCTGGGTTTCTGCAACTGAGGTGGCTGTGTTCACTGGTACAACAGACTGAACTGGAAGCCGTCTACAAGAAAATACAGAGTAGACTTTACCAAAAAGAAGCTCTTGTCTTATTTTGTGCAGCAGGTGGCGCCAAGCTGTCATAATAAAATACGCTCCTTTGGGAGTGAGAGGGACAGTTGACTGTAGCGACACAGAACGGCTAATATAAACTCTTCATTATGACTCCCTGCAGCCCAGTTTCCCAATCCGAGAATTTCAAATGACCAGATAATGAAGCTTTAAATCTAGACAGCGTCAAAGGAAGTTCGAACGCTGGATGAAGGGAGACCTACAGGGCGGTTCTATGTTCTATATTCTATGTTCTTTGTTCTGGAACAGGCCAGTCTGCTGCGCTGCTGTTTCCTCCAGGAGCTCAGGCTCTGAGAGGACAGATTTAAAAACTCATATTTCACATCAGATTTACAAAATACCAGGTGTTAAAAATAAACATTGCGCCCTCTCAGAGTAATTCAGTAGCAATGACTTTACGTCGATTTTGCTGTGTTGTTACTTTAAAATGAAAGGAGTGAACGCTGCAAACACAAGGCAATATGTTGCTCTTTAACAATTAATACTTTAGTATTAAAATTTTGTTCCAAAATATTGCTTAAACTGCACATTCTGGTTTGAAAAAATTAATAATTGTTCCTGACTGGGATGCAGTAGGCGGTTCCCAACAACTCCACTCATGTGTCCCAGAAGGCAATGCAGAGGAAATGTAAAGAGGACCACCCACCAGCTCTGTGGAAGTGTGGTGTTTCTGCAGTTCCTGCAGCTGGGAAGGACTGCAGGAATACAGGAGGAGAGCCGATTAAAAATGATCGGCAGTCCATACCTGTCCAACCGCTGTAAAATGAAGAACATCTTAGATTCTGCTTCATGTTATTTAATAAAAATTCAACTTTGGTATATTTAATTTGAGCTGTTTTCTAAGGGGTTTGTTGGGCTTTAAGAAAGTGGACAGATACGAAGATTAACATCCTAATGTAATTTTTTTTTTACTTTAACTTGATTACAGAAGGAGTAGTTTATTTAAAGATCAGACAGCACAACAAAAGTAATGCCATTATCAAAATTAAACCTTTGAGCTAATTGACTGATTCTAGTTCTGTCGTGGTTCCGTGTTTATTGTTCATAATTTTGTAAATATGTTTTGTGTAATTATTCAGTTATGTGACTGCCTCAGATGAGGTTCCTGATGACATGTTTAAAATCAACTGTTTTTTTTTTTACTTGATTTCTTCACTTGCTTGCAAAGCCTTGATTTCCTCCATTTTCAATATTACCTAAAGAGACATACATATTACAGCTTTCTGTCAAATGTAGAGCAGATTAATAAATGAATGTTACATTTTAATATCTAGAACCATTTACTAATTAGTTGTTTCAGGAAGCAATATTCACAGGATAAATACACTGATCAAGATCACCTTTCCTTTTCTCTTAACCCTGGAACACATGGTTACTCATGCGAAGGCTTCCCATGTGAAGTTCTACATGCGTCTCTTTTCTTTCACAAGAGTATCAAATCAAATCCAATTTTATTTGTATAGCACAATTCAATAACAAGGCATTTCAAAGTGCTTTACACCATAAAAGCACAAAAACACAGTCATGTAATTTTTGCAGTTTTTATTTTTTATTGCTTCTTTATGTAAATATTTCCAACATGTTGAACAACACAATGAACAGTCCTTACACAGAAGTCTAGTAAGAATCAGTCATATCTTTCTATTTTCCTTACAAGCAGCTAGACTTGTAAGGAATCATTTAAAGTGCTCATTAATGATACTTTTCCATGCAATCATCTGAATGTTCTTCAAAGATTTGGGGTTTTCTTGATGGTATTCTTAGATTTTCTTTAAATTTAGCCTTTACTTATACAGATTTCCCCACTGAGATCCAACATCTCATTTACAAGAGATATGTTTTGACAAAAAAGAAATGAAGTAAATTAAAAATTCTGCCAAGTCCATGTACTGCCAGGTTTCTTTATTAGTGTTAGGATTGTAACCTCAGGCAGAACACAGTTTTGGGCTGCAAGACTTTAGCACTTTCCTGGATTGGCATTCTGTTACTGTCCACTTTCTGTAGAAGTTTCCAGACATGACACATCTTTTTCTGTCTTCTCCTTGTCTACTGTCCTAACTTTTAAACAGACTCAGCACAGTATTCTGTCATAAGATGCATGGTCTGGTAGGAAAAATCAGGAACTATTCAAACATCATGCAATTCAGATTAATATTTAAATCCAGTCAGGTTCAGCTGGTCATAGAATCTAAACCATTAATCAAAGGTTGTCTATTTAAGAAAAGCAGCTGGTTGTATTGAATCTTGATGTCCTTTCTTCTTTAATAATGCTGAACTGCTGAAGAGCATCTAATGATGCTCCAAACCCACAGCTAGACTACTGGTCTAAAGCTACTTAGTTTGCAACAGTTTTGTCAATCATCTGATCATCTTTCACTAATTAGGTATCTGAAGAGCTTTAATACATCATTTCAGCAGATAAGTTTCAGTTGCTCTACTGGAATGTGGAAAGCTCCTTTTTTGGTCAATTTTGAGTCATTTGGATTCATTTGCAGAATTTAGATAAACATGTGTAGGAGACAATAGTTTATGAAGATGAGATGGCAGATTAAAATTTCAGAATCTTTTCCCCAGGTATTTACATCTGGGAATATGATGACAGCACCAGAAGATCACAATATTTGATGCAGAAAAACACAGTTGAGGGAAAATAGTGTGTAGATTTGACCTGATGCTGCAACCAAACAACAAAGAATCCACAAGAGCTAATGTAGGTTTTAGTCTGTAACATTCCATGTTCTTTAAGTGTTTTGGTGGTTACTTTCAGCTCTGAAACAACACCTGTCAGTTACAAGTACCTCAGTATCTGTTCACTTTAAAAGTGTGAGGTTTTGTACAGAACCTGAGGTCTTCTAACATTTCCCAGATCTAGAGGTGAATACCCAAGAAAATAAACAGCTGAAATGCTGACCTGTTGCTTTTTTTTAGGTCAAATCTAAACTGCTACTTCAAAAAAGGAAACGTCCAAAAAGTTTTGAAAAACATTAGCACATTTCTCACACCACAGCTCAGAACACAGGACAAACTCTTTCAACTTTAAGGTAAGCTTTATTGAAATAACAGTCTTGATGACAGAAGAGTTTTTCTAAAGGTGGCCAGCAGCAGGGTGCACTGACATGTTGGAAGCCAGGCTCAGTATCTGGTGCTGGGTGGGAAGCAGGCCAAGTGGAGGAGGACGGTCCCACTGATTGATGCCCTTTCATTATTGCACTGCTTGCTGCAGCTCCCACAGTAGTGCAACAGGGAAAGAGTGTCAGGCAGTGAGTGTGCTGTAGCTCCGTGGGGCGACGGCGGTGGAGCCTGCAGGGTCACACAGGCTCAGTGTAGCACTGATGTTTCAGATCATTTAGGGTTTTGGGTAGTTCTGTGAAGCCTTGGAGTCAGTGAATTCTAACAAGGCCTTTTTTAAGCTCTATGTGAACAACTTATGTTAACTTATGTTCAAGTTGAGCAAAGTTGGAGCAAAGGAAGAAGTTTTACAACAACTGCAGCTATTTTTATTACATGAATTGATTACTGAATAACTAACAACCGCTGGCAGTTAGAACAGAGCAGAGGGAAGCTCTGTTAAGGGGAATTATGGGCCCAGTGAGCCCACAGATAGATGTTACCATGTTTAAATTGATCCTGTTTGAACCCAGCTGGCTCATCAGGGTAATCTGGTGAAACATACAGGATAAGGTTAGGGCTCTGGAACACTCTTCATTCAGTCTTGTAAAAAGCATCAGGATACATTCAGCTGATGATTGTAATGACAATGATACGGAAACATCCCCGATCCTGCTTCCAAGTCAGTTTTTTTCTCATGGCTATCATTTCACATCAGAAAACTGTTCAGGACCAAAACAATGATCCCAATTAAAGATGAGAATTAATGCCAAACTTGATATTTTATGGAATGTTCTTCATTGAATGTAAATTACAAAAAACCTTTAGCAGTGTGTCCTATGTCTACAAGTGGAAAACGTTCTGTTTTTTATACATACATATACATATGTATATGTATACATAACACAATTAATTCTACTACTTCTAAACTTATTTGTGTGGATTATTTCTGCTATAATAATTTTGTGTATTACTATTTTGACAGTCACACATATATGAGACCACAGCTGAAAGTTATCTACTTTATAGTGAGAGCCAACTCTTTCATCTTCTCTTAAATCTTTTTAATTTTCCAATCCATTTCTTTGAGTTACTGAAATTGGGAACAAATCTGGATTAAAATAAGTACGGTAGTGAATTTTAAAACTCAAGGTGTTTTAAAACTTTTATTGCTACTATTTTATGTTTTGCAGATGTAACACTGGCATAAGGCTTCAGCCTTATGCCAACTTCTTTTATTCAACTTCTTTCTCCAGAAAGAATTTGAATAAAAAGGTTCTGAATGTAGATATTTTTAAACAGAACCACTTATTACATAGTATATCATCCCATTTAGCTGCTCTGCTCTCCAAAGTTTAACACTGAGAGTCTAACAAGGTGACATTAGCTAGCTAATTAGCAATGCTATCTGCTCATGCAAACATGCACTCTGCTGTTGAACACACCTGCTTAGCATGCCGACAGTACTTTCAGAAAGCATTTCCTTAACGACTGGAATTGTTGGAGGTCCTTTAGTTTTTAAACCAGAATTTTCATAATTACCAACTTTCAGTCCTGTAAACAAAGGATACAAGTAGAAGCACAAAAAACAAGTAAGGGAAGGACACCGTGGAGCAACACTCCAGTCACTGCAAAACTTTCTCTGGCATCTCAGACAGAGGGAGCCGTATGACAATTAATATTTGTGGTTTTGAAAGCATAGCTTTTTGAAACCTGGTTAAAACCCACCCATGCCCACTGTAGTGGTTGCCATGCCTGACAAGTCTCCCGTTTTGGCTGGTAAATTACAGTACAGCTGTCCCAGCGTGCTCCTATATTAGTATTTTCCCGTAAAATTCCCCTATTATAGTAATTACGTTGCACAAAAGATAATTTATATTTAGTATTTAGAGTATCAGGCTAAAAAAGCTCAAATCAAACCCTTTTTCCATCATTGGAGAAGAAGTGGAGGTGGATGAGAAATATAAATACCGTTGTGTTCACCTGGACAACAGACTGGACTGGAGATGCAACAGTGACGCGTCTATAATAAGGGACAGAGCAGACTGTACTTCCTGAGGAAGCTAAGATCCTTCAAGGTTTGCCTTGAAGGATCTTGAAGGTTTGCCTTGAAGATGCCGCAGATCGTCTGCAAGTCTGTTTTTGAGAACATCATCTCTTCTGCCATCATCTGTTGGGGCAGCAGTATCAGAGCCAGGGACAGGAACAGCCTGATAAAGAAGGCTGGTTCTGTTCTGGGGTCGACTATGGAAAATCTGGAGATGATTAAGCAAAGAAGGATTCTTCATAGGATCAAGAAAGTTATGGACAACCCTGACCATCCTCTTCATGAGACTGTATTGGAAAGGCAGAACATCTTCAGTCAGAGGATTCTTCAGATTCAGTGCATTACAGTCTGCTGCAGGAATCTGGACAATTTTCAATTACTCTTTCAAGAATCTAAATTGATGAGTTACAACAACATTTAATTTCCCTTTGGGATTAATAAAGTATTTCTGAATTTGCATTAATTTAAATTGAAGCGATATTACTTGCCACTGAAAGATTTTAAAGAGAATTAAAGCAGAATAATAATAATAATTCTCCTCAAGTTCTAACTTAAAAATAAGTGAAGTAAAAATACAACCTGATTTCCTAATACAATCAAAGTTGCATAAAATCATATTTTTAGTAGGTTGTACCTTATTTCTAATTAAAGTATTTTAGAAAACATTTTTACATTTTTTTTATTGCAAGACAAAAATATGCCTCACCAGAGGGAGCCCGGAGGCTCCCTCTGAGAGACTGATGGTGTTTCCAGGTGAGATGCAGTTCAGGGTCAGGATTTAGTGAGCAAACATTACAAAGTTAGTTCACCTCCCAAACAGACCAGAGAGGCTTCAGTCAACTTCATTAGCAATAGTAGTTGATGCCTGACTTGACAATAAAGCTACAAGACAGCTTGTAGCACACTACACATTACAGCTGAGTGAGCTGAATGAAATGAGAAGTTTAGGTCCATCAACTGGGAGGCAAACCACAGGAGGAAGAGAGTCCCTCACAGTCAAGACCCTATAAGCAATATTGCACTACTCTGTTAGTGCTAGTGAAAGCAGAGGCAATACTGATAGGGTCTTGTCTGCAAGGTGATGTAGATGAGATGCACCTGTACCCAGAGATGAAAACTTTCATCCTGGCTTAAACAGGAGGAAGAGGAAGAAGGGCATAAACGGCAAACATAAAGAGTGTGGAACATCAGTGTGTAAAGATCAAAATCTTCTTCTTCCTCACCGGTTCCATCTCGCTGGATAGTTGGAAGACAAACCGGGAATGATGTCTCTCCCAGTTTACCATGTTCTAGATGCAATGGTGAAAGCACAGAGACCTGGCTTAACAAGCCAATCACAATGTAGATCTGAGTATTTCATGCAGTCACACTCTGACACTCACCAGCACTACAGTTAGTGTTGAATTTAAACTGATATAAATGGTTAGCAAAAATAAGAAGCTTTTTACTATTACTATAAGTAGTCATCACTATTTAAAACATGTTGCAATCACAACAGGGGGTTTGTGAGAAACGTTCAACTTTCCAGTCAGAATTCTAAATCAGAGAATTTCAGTTCTGCAGTGTCTGAATTATCTAGCTGTCAGTTGTCTACAGCTGAACTACACTATGCTGCTTCACCACTAGAACACAAGCTGATTTCTGTCATAAATTTAAACAAATTCTTTTAGTGCAGCAAAGTCATTTCATAGCATAAGCACCTAAGTAAGATCTATTCTGTTCCCTGAAACCTTTCTGTCAGCTGGGTGAAAAATTCATGAGATAAATAAGCACAAGCAGTTCTGTCAGAGAAGTCTTCATAAAGTGTACATTATGAAATAAAAATGCCAGAAATTTGCCTCAACTTCTGACAAAACTGCGACAACATTCAGCCCTTTTCTTAGAAAAAAAAACAGTAAGTGCTTTTATTGAAATAAATTAATACATTCAATGTCCCAGTGTATAATATTTCATCATCATCACTGTAAAGTTCTGAGTAGTAACACTCTGTAACACAAACATGTTTGTCTTTTTTTGACATGTTTGTCAAAAAAAGACAAAAAAGACATGCCTTTTTCTGCGTTTCTCAAAAAAAGAGAAATGCAAAAAAAGAGTGTTTCTCTTTTTTGCCATATTGCGATGTGTCAGACAGTGAATGAGTTTTGAGTAATGAAGTAAGAATGCTCAGAAAAAGCTGGTGTTGTATTTTTATTTTTTTAGAAACGTGGCCTAAATATGGTGAGCAACTCTGTTTTAGTTTTAAAAAATTAAAAACCGGTTAAAATGTGTATTTCCACTGCTTGCTAAAAAGTGATCTAGACTACTTAATGTTTTTATTGTGACTTTCTACATATCCTCCAAAGGAGCAAATTTGGGTCAGATTTAGCACATTCTGAGCAGTTTAAGAGTTGTTTTTTTTTTTACTATTTTTTTAGCTCACTGTCCAAAGACAGCTATGAACAGTGCAAGAAAATGTGACAGATATACAGCACAACAACTTAATAAAATTATGCATTTATCATGCATCTAATTCTTAATTAAGAAACTGGTGTATTGGGAGGAAAAAATAAATACTTTTGTTTCTGTCAAAGTTTCAAGAGATTGAAAAAGAATTTCTTTTTTCATCAACAGACAAAACACTGAGCTTAAATCTCCTTATGCTCAGACCAAAGATTCTTTCCTCAACTATACAGATTAAAGCTGAATGGGAGAAGGAAATGCCACCCAGATTACAGAGGAAAAGTGCTTTTCCAAGAGAGAGTCCCACCATACAACAACAAACTCTAAAACAAAGAAAATTTGCCTGTATGGGGCTGAAACTAACAATTATTTTAATAATCGAATATTCTATTAAGTACTCTAACAATTGATCAATTAATAGGAGGGAGGGGGGGAAAAATCTATATTCTGTGGATTTTTCATTTTTCATTTGAGCTTATTATATTGCAAATTAGATACAAATTAAACAAATATTTCAATTATTTTTTAAAGAAAAAGAAAAAACATTTTATTGCCTAATATGCAATAACAGCATTCCTTTAGTGAACGCTGGATCATTTGTAGAAATGGAAGCATCTGGAGCTAAGAAAATATTTCTAACATCAACATGTGAAAAGTTTAGTCATTCTGCTTTACATACCATTAATACAGATTATTTTTGGACTAAATGATTAATAATTTGATCACAAAATGTGCTTATTAGGAGATTTTTTTTTATTATTATTTTTGCAGAATTTAATCTAGGTGAACCTAAAACTGCCAACTGAGGTGTTCTGGGTAGAAAATACAGACAAAGAAGGTTTTTTTAACTTAAATGCAAAATGTTTATATCGTTACACTTTTGGATTAATTACTGCCCTGAGTTTGTTGGGGTTTTTTCAGCAAATGGCCTCTTTTTAAATCTGCATACTTAAGTTAATTATTCAATTTCTAAATTAGTTGACAGTCATTTCAGTAATCGATTCATCATGATTAATACGATTAATCTGATCGTTTCAGCTGTACTCCTGAATAAAAAATAAAAACAATCTGGTTCACAAGTTCTATTGTTTCAGCATTTTAAGTCTCAGAGGTGATCAAACTACATCTATTCTTGATATGTTTTCAATGAAAATGAGCCAATAGTTCACAGTGCAATTGAAAACTTTATTATGCAAAATAAAATCAAGATTTTATATCTCAGAGGTTTGAAGGATGTCAAAAATAATGCAAAAATTATAACATGGCACAAAATTAAGCTTCTTCCACACAGTACTGTTTGAAAATGGTAAAAGAAACAGTAAAATGCAGAGTGAAAGGTAGTTTATGTTACATCAGATAACAAAATTTAAGACTCAGAGATTCAAAGTAACTCATGGCCTGCTCTGGTGTTTGTTTATCTGGTTCTTCTGTTTTATCTCCGGTGGCTTGCTGGCTACTTTCCCCCTTTTATTTGCATTTATTTAAGTTTTTGCATTTATTTTAGTTTTTACATACATACATAAATAAATACACACACACACACACACACACACACACACACACACACCCACACACACACACACACACACACACAGAGCTGTAGATAATAATTCTATTATTGTTATTACTGATTTATTCTATTAACATGATGATTAATCAATGTCAGCTAAAAACAAAACATTTCTGCAAATATTTGATTTAACTACTTAAAATTATTATATACAATATAAGAAAGGAAATGCAACTAAGCAATTTAATTATATTTTTGTAAATGCTAAATAAATATTTTATTGCTTAAAGTTCAATAACAGCATTCCCTTAGTGAACACTTGATCATTTGTAGCAAAGGATGCATCTGCAAATAAAATGCAGTTCATATCTGCATCATTGTGTTTTATGTTGGATTTGCAGGTGATCCGAGATCAGCACTCTTCACACCTACCTCTGCAGCTGAGGATGATGTTGCAATCACAGCCAATCACTATGGAGACACAGTGGAAGCAGACATATTAGCCCCTGGTCCCTACAGACTGCACTTCAAACTGACCTGTCTGCTCTGGTATCTACCTGCCCACACAGCATCAGGCGAGCTAACACATGCTATGCAACCCAACTCTCCTGCTCACTCTCCACACACTCTAGTAGAACAACGCATGGCAATCTACTGCAGGCTGCGGTGTCTTACATGTACAGCGGTGGGCCAATTACTATTAAAGCACCCACTAAGTCTTGTTTTAACTAATATTCAAACGTTTAAAGACTCCAACTGCTTTTTGCATTGCTTGGATCATATTTCAAGAATTTAGGTTTTTCTTGACATCTAAAAGTATTTATGAATAACTATGCTTTCTTAAAATGGATATTAAATGAAAGAGGATGCACCTTGACTCAGAGACTTTCATAGTTTACAACTAGCAATTTGTTTTCAGCAAAAATTTAAAGATTTCAATGCAGTTTTATCTATTTGATTGTGAGTGTGTGCTAAACTCAACATCTAAACTCCGTGGAGCAAGAAAGGAAGATACTATGCCACTTGTTCCAACATTTTTTCCATCCAACACACAACAAACAGAAAATTCCACATCCACTTGCAAAACAGTGTGGCTAAATGTGGCAGTGTTAGCCTCCAGTGCACGCACAAACACACAAGCAAGTAAAGCAACGCGGGACGATGAGCCCTAACCTCCTAGCTCCCTCCCTTTCCTCTCTCAGAGCAGCCCTGCCCTCCACATTCCTCACAAGGAGCCCCATCCCCCCTACGACCTGTCCCAAATAGGAAACTTACCCCATTTTTCCCACCCACGCGGTGACTTCTTCAAGCCTACACACTCAAATTATGCTTTGAAAAGTCGACTGAAAGACGGGGTGAGGGGATCCGGGGGAGGTCTGCAGGAGTGCACACACACATGTACATACACACACAGAATTATAATAGACTGCAGCATTCATCTATAGGCTCACATGTTCTTCTACACAGAACACATGCACATGCTCTCTTTATTCTATAAAGCATGTTTGATATTAAATATAAAATCACAGCTGAAAGTCTGCAATCATAGCAAAAACTATTACTTAATTAATGCTATTTATTTTCTGTAAAAGATCTGGTTAGTTTTTTGCTTTGTGGCTAAGTGAGAATACAAACACTTGAGTTGTCAAAGGCCATTGTATTCTTGCTTTTTGAATTGTATGGTTTTTACAACAATTTGTTTAAATACAAAAGTAGCGGAATCCAGATTGGCCACCTTAAAATTATCTCCTATTTTTACAATCATTATACATTTATTGTGTTAGAGATAAACAAACAATTTTCACAAACAAAATACTGAAGTAAAACTTATGTCTAAAACGAAGTTCTATAATTCAGTCACTTACTTCTGATCCAATCCAAAGAGTAAAACCTGGCCACTAAAAATCCGATCAGAAAATCCAAATTAAATCCGACCCAGCTTCGAACTGATTTCACACTGTGGGCCAGCATGTAGCAACACATTACACCGCCTTAAAAAATGTGCAAGAAGTTGAGTAAGTTGACCTCAGAGTTTGTTACTTAATGTGACACGTGGTCTGCAATGCAAACCTGTGTAGTTCTGTGAACAAAATGTTCTTTTTTTTAGGAGGCGTGGTCCAGGAGGCCTATATCTCCCGGGGTAAAATACAGCCTGATAATGGAACACGGCTGAATAGAAAAGCCACATACTCTTCCTGTCTGAACAACCTATGAGTGGAACCCGAACTGTGGCTCAGAGATTCCAAATAAAATATCCAAAATAAAGAATATGTCACCATGCCACTGTCATTGTATTAAATACATTATTGTCTTGTAAATATGAAAATTAACATTTGAATTCCAAATATAGATTTTCTTAATAACCTTACAACTACCAGTAAATTCACAGTCCAACTTCAGTTCACTAAAATATGTTAATCTCAAAGAAACTTAAATTAAGAGAACATAAAACAAATATTCAACATTTATTTATCCTCTCTCTCCACAAATAAGCCCAATAAAATGGCTCCTGTTTAGTGGATGGAGCTACACTGTAAAAACCAGAAAACTTTCTTCTTATCAGTTTGTTTTAATTTTCAACAATCTGTGTGGTCCGGCTGCTGTAGTGCAGGACAAAGGCCAAATGCTATGACAATACTATTGCACTGCTTTAGCGCATGGTACAGTAGTGCAACATTGTCAAAGCAGCTGACCTCTGCATGCTGGGACACACAGACACTCACAAAAACAAGAGTAGCTGTACCACACACACACACACACCTTGCTCTTTGAATACACAACAGTCAACCACAAAATAAAGCGTCCAACAATTGTTCAATCATTCCAACTCAGTAGCAATTCTGCACCGTTTTATTTCTGTGTAAAAAAATAATTTGAAGTTTACAGAAGGAAGGGCCAAGATGGCAGTGTGTGTCGGCCAATGCCCTTTTAATATTGCACTGCTCATGTGATTTCACAGTAGTACAATAGAAAAAGGGCTTTGAACTACATGATCTCTATTCAGTGCATCAAATTCTCACAGGAACACCAGCATGCAACACCTCACCTCCATCAATATGTTGTAGACAGTGGTGGGGGCTGCAACAAGCCTCCTCGCAGCTATCATGATTAACATGTTGCAAGCAGACAAGCAGCCGTGAAACAACCAAAACAGGCTTAAAAGGCCTACTGTGTGCTCCTAGTGTTAAATGCACAGGCCCCAAAAAGAGCATAAAATCTATGCAAATGGGGAAGGGTGCTGTTACGCTCTGCATGGTATCATTTCTACACAATAAGAGAATATTAGAAGACAATGTATCTATGGATTTGTTCCAGTCAGCGTTAAACTGCGGGGAAACAGGCATGGAACCAAACAGACAGGCGAAGCTCTTCCTATAGACTGCAGCAGTAACTGAGCTCTGCTGGGAGGAAACGAGGGAGGAGAAAACATATATAGGGCAAAGAGCACATTCCGAGATACAATACCAGAGACTTTCATTTAATACCTACTATTCCTGTCCCTTTAGCCAAAGTGGCAACGTGAAACCCTCCTCTTTTAGGAAACCGTGGTGTGGGGGAGTGGGCGCAGAGGAGAGGGGGCACGGTGGGGGGGCTTTGTTATTTCCAATGTCAGTAGCCGTTTCCAATCAGCTGCAGAACTCATTTTCCTGCCAGGACCCTCATAATCCAGCCATGCAGTGGCAGCAAAAAAAACAAAACAAAACAAAAAAAAACAAGTTCCGACCACAAGCAGCGACCAGACTCCATGTCGTCCAAAGCACAACAGGCTAGGCTACAAACGCTACATGGAAACCCGGAGATATGGGATCTCTTCCCCGATAGGACAGCAGGGTTACACGGCTGCTTCACCGACGCTGCTGCCGCTTCTTCTTCGTGCTTTCCTGTCCCAACAGATCGAGCCCGACACGCTGCAGCCACGCTCAGAGCTCGCATTCCTACACTTCCATCCGCAACTCAAACAAACACAAGGGCATGTGGCTCCGGGCCACATCCACAACGGAGCACAGCTGAACTGAGCATTTCTTCTAAGACCCTCTTTTCCACATAAACATGCTAACATTGCAGAGCCTCCTTATTCCACTCTGCAACAGCAAATAGCAGCTCAGAACTCTGTGGACTTCTATGAAATGATAGAATCTAAATGTTGACATGTTTTATAAAACCGTCTCCTGTAAGGAGCAAATTCTGAACAGAGAATTGTGTAATTATTAAGTTATAAAAGCTTTAATAACTAGCTTATTAAAGCTATATATTGGCTAATTAAGAAACATTTTTCTAGGGGGTCAGGGGACTTTTGTGTACCCATGGATCGTACTGCAAAAGTGGTGGACCTTAACAGTAAGTTAGGTTTGACAAAGAAAGAAAGAAATTAAGAAGGAAAGAAAAAGAAAACTTGCCTGTCACCTACCTGTCAATCACTATCTTTGTCAACAAGCTCTCTCGCACGCTTTTACTTCAATCTTACTCAAATCAATGCGCGCGCGCACAATAGCAGCTCCACAGTTGTGAGCAGCAACTGCTCCTAAAATCTCCGCCGTGGTCAGTCAGACCCACCAGCACCCACGCTGTGCGCGAGCAGCATGCCATCTCCTCCCCCCAGAGCGGCCAGCGGTTCTGCTGAGCGATACCTGGCGCTGGCAGGGCCGGTCCATAGCCTCCGGCTCACCCAGCACAGGCTCAGCGGAGCTCTGCTGATGGGTTCAGCGGACAGTTGCAGCCCGCCCTCACCGCCTTCTTCTCGCACAGCCGTCCTAACAATCCGCCGCAGCGACTCCTTGTCGGGGGAAACGCTGTTTCGTCCACTGGCAACCCTACGGCCTCCCAGCTTTGGACTCCATCTTTGACTAGTTGACATTCAGCTCTTGCCGAGACAAATTCCTTATTTGAATACCAGTTTGCCATTGGTTCAATTTACCTCTTCTGTCTGCTCTCATTGGTAGAAAATTTATCCCATCACCTCCATGATTGGTCGAATACGAAAGGGGGCTGTCATTGTATAGTTAAATTTTAACAATGAACACAAATTATCCTTTCCATTCACAATTTTATCATTACCCGCCTTTGAGGAGCTGCTTGCTCTTCTAGCGTTTCAAGGGAACGAATATATAAACATAAGACAGCAACAGTTGTCTCCGCTGCAGCTGTATTATCAACTGCAGGGGGAATGGCAGTAAGAAACATCTCCATGTGTGATCTGCTGCATCAAATGCATCAGTGGAGATCATTCACGATACCAGCAGATTAGCAAAGAAATTAGCCTACTTACAGGAGCCAACGATTTCCACGGAGCAGGAAATCAAGCCTGACTGGGAAAGTCATTGTTGTTGACGTGGGAAAAGTTCTATTAGAGGAGGCCAAAGGTGATCCATATGTCGCGCTGATTGGGTGGGACGGAGCAGTAGTGTGTGCAGTGCAGAGGATGGGGTGGGAAAAGGTTAAAGGCGGCGAGCCTCTTTGGAGGTGCAGTGGTGGACGCTCGGAAGAGGGCAGCGGCCTGTGAAATCTGACATTCCTGACCAAGGGAGCTGAAATAATGGCATTGTCCGGCGGGAAAGACCCTCCTCCACAGCAGTGGGCTGAGGTGCATGCTGCAAGTTTAACGCCAGATAGAGTGTCTGTGGAATCAATGTCTTTTTTCTGGAGACGTGACAATGAACCATCTTTTTATTTGTAAAATTGTTTATTTTACTTTTGGATTTTTCAAAAGTGCACCTTGATATGTAGAAGAGAAAGGGCTAACAGAGTGCGAATGAAAAACTTGGTTTTCCTTGTTCTTGTCAACAAAGTCTGCTGGATTTGATTTAAATGCCTCCACCCAACCCCCGTGCCCCATCCCCCAGCTACAATGAGCGGTAGCTACAGCACATTTTATAATCAAGGAGTTAAACACTAATTTGACATTAAAATAATTTAAAAAAAACAACTTAAAAGACCAGAAAATGCCAGAGAGAACCGAACTTGGACGGACCGGAAGGCTGAGACATCTCTCTTGTTCAGTCTTCTTTCCTTTCTTGCTCTACCCTCACTTTTGAGCAGAAACCTGACTGCCATGACGTGCTTTAGATGCTATGTTAGGCACGCGCGTTCACGTGCGCTCCTGCTCATGAGAACCGTGCCCGAGCACAAAGCGGCGGTGCTGAAGTGGGGCCGCAGGAAGCGCTATGCCCATATATAGTAGTGACGGCTGACTGATTACGTTGCAGCCGCATTTGACATGAGGCTGCAGCAGAGACAGAAACTCTGTTCATCCGTCCGGCTTCGCTGCCTTATTTCATTTTCAATTAGCCATCATTGTTTTTAGGGTGAATTTAACTCTTAACTCTTAAGGTGTCAGATCATCTTTAACCAAGAGATTAAGCTTGCTACTGAAAAACCTGTTGAATCTTTAAATTTGTTTAATTCTGCCTTCTGACAGGTGCACAAATATACTGCTCAAAAAATAAAGGGAACATTTCACTTTAATTTTGTGTGTGGCTCCAAATCCAGGCCTCCATTGGTTAATAAATTTGATTTCCATTGATGATTTTTGTGTGATTTTGTTGTCAGCACATTCAACTTTGTACAGAACAAAGTAGTCATGAGAATATTTCATTCATTCAGATCTATGATGTGTTATTTGAGTGTTCCCTTTATTTTTTTGAGCAGTGTATTTCAAACCTAACCACATTCATTTCTGGGACACATAACCTCTCTCCCTTCTAAGAAGAGTGACTGAAGAGTGATGCTTATACTAGCATTAGTACCAGGGCCCGTTGGATACATGAGGGGGCAGGTGGGCATCATTACACATACATATTTTGCTCCATGATATTTATTAACATTACTGCACAGCAAATTGTGAAGTGTATATGTTACACTTTAAGAGTAAAGTTTACACCGAACTCGGTGATCATTTGGGTCCAAATTCCCAGTGTTGAAAACACTCGACATGGGAGTTAAAAAAGTAACACTCAAATAGTGTACAATTCTAACACTTTAAGAGTATAAATTAACTCCATTACCGATATAATTTGACTCTTTCAAGACTGATGGAGCACAAAATAAACTGTCAGTGTCTAAACTATATGATATGGAGTACAATGTACAATGGAAAATAGAGTTTATCCATCACCAAAACAGAGTTAATTCTAGCTTTAAAGAGTTGATTTTTGACACTTGTATTATTATGTACTATAGCTCTAAATGCTCTTACAAAGATACATTAGAAATATTAACTCTTACATTAAAAATAATACAGGACTGAGCAAACAGAAAGTCCAAGTATACTTTATTTTAGCTTAGTTTGCAGCATTATAGGTATACAGTAACTGAAGCATATTAAAGGACATCCTTCATATAAACATCCCATTTTAAATACAAGAATTGTATAAACTTCTAGCACTGGACAGTACTATGCTCATTAGTGATTATGAACAAGGACAACCCCAATTAACAAAATGTGAAAGTGTAAAAAATAGACAAGCTTCAAAATGGTACACTTTAGCAGTATTGTGTAATTTTTTTCTACAACATAAACATCTAAGTTTTTCAAACAAGTTAATGTGAAATAGAGCTTTTCTACAAGAACCTACAAGAGCAAATCCTGTCTCAATATCTTCTACAACAGCATGTACCACATACAGATCTGAATATTCCAACTTCAAACTTGGAACCCACATGAGACCAAAATACTCCATGGCATCACATGCAACCCAAGATATCACATCAACATCACAATTCATATCAGCGTGTATGTTTTCTGCCACAATGTCCTCATTTGTTTACTCACTTTCTCACTGTCTTTACATTTCCATAATCAATGCAGTTAAAACACAACAACTCCCAGTGGTATGCTATTGCAATCTGTTTTTGGGGCATTAGTGCACATACTGTTCAATGAAGAGTTCGTCAGAAGCTGAAATTTATGACTTAGCCTTGCAGGGAATGAGTTGACGATCCACAACTATGTAGTAGTCATTGATGGTGCAACGCTCCAACCGCTAAAACGTAGTAAGGCTGCCTTCCCTGGACTGAGCTTGTCATCTCTTGAAGGCTGCGGCATGACAAAGAAATTTTTCAGTGGAGCAAAATTAAATCAGATAATAGCCTTTCAACTATGCAGTTACACACACTTTACTAAAGGTTGGGTTGACTTACTTTGTGAAACTGGACATCATGCCTCAGAGCTTCTTGAACAGATCTTCACAACCCTCTTCTTCCCACTGGGTGGTGGAGGCAGGAGGTACACAAACAGCAACAGCAATAAAAAAAATCTTTATTAAAATACAAGATGAATGACCAAACTTCATTCAGAAACTATTCCCACATAATTGCATATAAAAGTGATTTTACATAAATAGTGAAAATATCACCTCTTTGGACTGCGAGAAAATGTCATCACTTGAATCTCTTCTTGGGGACGTCATCAAGGTGTCATCACCATTCAGAGGACATGAACAACAGCTCATTGATGAATGTGATGAGAAAGTGTCTGCGCATGAAGACTCCTCTGCAGATTCTAAGGAGAAACCAGAAATACAAAGAGACAGTGGACCACCATTAAATAATTTGTGCCTACAATAACAGAATGATTTTTGCTATGTCATTGAAGCATAAAAAAAAGAAAAACAACTTTTGAACTTTCTGTGCCTCAAAAGTTTTAACTATATTAAATATTATAAACCTAATTTTATTGTCCTACTATTACCTTTGACAGAAAAGGCATCTGTGATGTTCCAGACAACTTTGGATTTCTCCTCCAGAATGTCACTGATGTCTTCAACTTCCGACCCAGTTTCATTCACAAGATATACATTTGTTTCTTCAAGGATGTTAAGCTTCTCTTTGGCTGTAAACATACATTCAGTTTTGAAAATTATTAAAATGCTCAAATACAGCAAGTCAAATTGAATAAACGAAAAAACATTACCTTGTCTCAAAAATGTTGAATATGAGGCCCCATTGAGCTTGATGTAGCATGTCTGTCATGCATATTGAACTTTAGAGAGTACTATCACAAATATCTGAGAAAAAAAAGCTAAACATTACTTAAACAGTGAGTTGGTTATGCTTACAGCATTGTCACCTCCCAAAAAAAAAAAAAAACAAGGAATACCCGTTAAGGGTTTTAATGGTCTTTGGGTGAAGTGGTGGGGGGTGCAGCTGTGCCATGTTTGCCCATCCCCAATGAAAGCTGAAAAGCAGCCTCCATTAAAATTTTCTGCATTTAAAATGTCAACATTGGAATGGATAAAGGCTTTCATTGCATTATAATGACTATGACTGGCACTCTTAAGGTGTCGTACGTTGCGCTACAATACGATGTAGCAACGGAGAGAGCGCGGGAGGGAAGGGCAAACAAAGCGAACACAACATGGAGGGAACTGAAAGTGCAGTTTTTGAGGGAAAATAGTGGTAATATTGACAGTGTCCAACTGCCTTAGTGAAAAAGAAAATCCACTATAACCGATAAATTTGTCTATCTTCCTTAAGTCGACATTTAGCATCTCTAGTGGCACATTTATTAAACTGGCACTAGCATTTGGTCAAAATTATACGTACAAACAAAACTTACCTGTGTTTTTTGTTATCCGAAAAGACCGCTCTATCCACCAACTGGTTAATCCTGCCGAAAAATAACAGCTGTCAGCTTTTTTGAAGCATGCGCATTTATAGTACGTCGCTACAGACGCTACGTCGCATTTTACGTAGCGTGCTTACGCACCGTGCGAACCGTGAGGACTCAATCACAAATGCACACTGGTGCAGAGATTTTGCTATAAAACTCTGCACCAATACTACAAAAATAACTGACATCAGTAGATGATGCTGTCGCCAACACTGGAAGTGTTTCTAATTACTAATGAACTCTACAGTGTAAAAAAACAACACTGCATAGTCAAACTCTGAAACACTTTTGAATTTGCTGTGTGATTTGTGTTTTCTTCATGGGACTGGGGTAAACTATGCCCAACCCCACAAAACCCCCCTCCACCCTAAAAGCTTCAACATTAAAGATATTCTTCATCCAACATTAAACAACCAACAACATAAAATAAAATTTATCTACTTGGATGGTCATTATATAGTTATGTATCTAAAACCAATTTTAACCTAAAAACAATATCTCAAAGTGGAAGTCATGTTTAAAAAAAAAAACATGAAATTATTTCTTTCAAACAGGTATAACAAACCATGCCAAAAGCAGAAGGTTTTTTTTTGGTTAGGAACTGAACATCTCAAAAGTTTTTCTTATCACTCTTACTTTTCTCTTCGCATCTTGCATAGCAGATGACTTTAGCCATGTTTAAGTGCAGTACCAGGCAGGATTGAATAATCTTAAATATTTACCGAATGTATGCTTTGGTTAGTTGCTAAGCATTGGCTGAGGTGGTGCACAGTCATTTAAATCTGGGGTTTTCAAATTTTTCCATCGCTTGTGCATACATCTGTCACAGAAATGTTTGTAGCACCCTTATTTCTATTGCAATTTCTATAGCATATGGCTTAAATTAAAGCTGAGAAAATTACTGATATCTTAATAAAATATGTATTCTACCTCTAAATCTAATTAGTTTGGCTTCTTTCAGTACTGGCAAGATGCAAGAGAGGACTTAAACTTATTTCTGATATTGGACAATTAATTTATTTTACATAATAGCCACTGTAGGAGATAGTTTATCCATCCATCCATCCATCCATCCATCCATCCATTTTCTGTACACCCTTATTACTTATTGGGGTTGGGAGGGTTGCTGGTGCCTATCTCCAAATAACGTTCCGGGCAAGAGGCGGGGTCACCCTGGACAGGTTACCAGTCTGTCGCTGGGCAACACAGAGACACACTGGTCTCTGTCTGTCTCTGTCAGACAGACAGTGACAGACAGGACAAACAGCCAGGCACACACACTCACACCTAGGGAGAATTTGGAGAGGCCAATTAACCTGACAGTCATGTTTTTGGACTTTGGGAGGAAGCCAGAGTACCCGGAGAGAACCCACGCATGCACAGGGAGAACATGCAAACTCCGTGCAGAAAGACCCCGGATCGGGAATCGAAACCAGAATCTTCTTGCTGCAAGGCAGGAGCTCTGAGGTAGTTTATAAAATACATATTTTAATATGTCTGTTGTGAATATGTTCTACAAATAAACAAAGCATTTAGTCCAGTTTTGGTTGTTTATTGAGCTTTCGGAAACAATAGCAGCTGCATAAAAAGGATAAATAAACTAGAAAAACCGACAAAATAACAATTCAAAAACACTTGCATTCTTATTTTTTCTGGCTTTGCGTCTGCTTTATGCTTACCAAAACAACCAACTGACAACAAATCCACTAGCTGACAGAGCAAAGATTACATTCAAGTATCAGGATTCAACACCAAACATGCAAACATTTCCTACACAAAGAACAGAGCAAGTAGTCTGTCACAGTTTTGTCAAGAAATATACAGCTATATGGCTATGACTTGGTATCAGTCTAGCTTCTGCACTGAAAAAAGAATCCTAGAATGGCATTGGTTCTCCTAAACTTTTGTATTCATTCATGCTGCTCTAGCTTTGCTAAGAGTTGTTTTTAGAGTCTGAGAAGCAATTTTCCAGTTTAAGTAAGAATTCTCTGAATATGTGGAGCACCATTTTTATCCAACATGCTAGAGATCTGTCTATCTTTCTCTTAATTAGACAAGGAAACCGCCTCCTATTTTCTTCTTTTAAGGGGAGAATCATTGTCTAGGGCTACAAACATTGAAGCTATAACAGTATCAAAAAATATTTAATTTATGATGGGGTAGAAATAATGTTGCTCTTCTCTTCTGTACTGTTGCTTTATTCTGAAGAAAACTACTTGAAGCAGTTTCAGTCTTGTTTAATAAAGATCTATCAAAATGAAAAATTATTTTATGGGAGGTGAAGTCAATTAGATTAAACTCAAAGGTTATTAGACCTTTGAGTTAATATATCTAATATAACATAAGATATATTAGTTAACATATATCTTATGTTAACTAATAGGAAGTTTAGCCACATTAGTTACCCAATATAATTCAAACTGCCAGATTGGCAGTCCAGGACTGCCAATCTGGACTGCCAGGACAAACACTCTGACAGGACAAACACTCTGACCTATTATAGATGTCAGAGTGTTCCACTCTGACATCTATAATATCACTTAGTTGTAACAGATTTTTGCACTAAAATGTAAGCACAAGATCAAGAATATGAAGGGATTGGTGTTAAATGAATGCTTTAACAAAAGCATTTTGTCCCTGAGCCAGCATGAAATGACCTGCTGACTCAGATAGAAAACTAAAGCAGAAAAGATTTATGTGTTTTGTAATTTTTGTAAATCTAATGCCATAAGACACTGCTCCTGTTCAAGGTATGTGGTCCCGGTGTCTTATGCCCCTTTCGACTGGTTCTACTTCAGCAGCCCTGCTCTACTCAGCCCGGCCTGGTTCCGCTCTACTTCAAAGTGAAAGACCCGGTGTCCTGTTCGGCTCTACAGCAGGGTGACGCCTCCTGGCGATGGGGGTTAGCGCCCCACCTCCGGGTGCTATGTGCTGTGCTTTGCTACTATATGCGACATAACGCGAGTTGCTGTTTTTCCGAGACAAAATGAGAAGAAAGAGCAGAGCAAATTTTTATGGCCTGATTGTGATTTTTTTTCTGAAATTTGAAGAAAATGTGCAGTGGGAGGAATGCAAATGTGGCGAGGCTGCAGGGTGGAGCTGATCTCCACCTGCAGCTAGAGGAAAGCAGGTGGCCCAGACATTACAGGGTAAGCTAACAATGATTTTTGTATTAAACTGCTATAAAACTTGTAATACAGTGCTGAATATACATGCGCTAATTTTATCCAGGGTGTTGCAAATAACTTGTAGTGTCAGAATTGTCCATGTTGTCGCCGTACGTTCTTAATATATTCCAATGTGTTTTCAGATGTTGGTAAACTGCCGCCGCAGATCACCGTGGTTCGTCCTGCAGCCTCTGAGTTGGAGGATGTCTCACTAGTGTCCGTCTTCCTGACTGCCTGTCGGTTTTTACCTTCAGGATCACATTCGCTCATAAAACATTTCTAATTAAAAAAAATGTGGCTGATGTTCTTACAGAGTTGAAGTGCATTAACAACCTATCTGTTGTTTTTAACTTCTTAATATGTTAATTATGATTCATCTAACGTTCAAGTTATACTGAAAACAAATTAAGTTGTATTCTTTCTAATCTGAGTTGTCCTAGTTTTAATCAAACCTTCCATGTTTTCACATTTTGGTCACTAAGAATTGATTGGGAGCTTAAACGTTTAAACTCATAACCTTGTCATTTATTAAGGTTACACGTTTTGGACACATTTTCTCACTTCTCACTGAAGATTCTCCAAGAAGACAGCTGAATTATGGATAGAATTATGTTGTACAAAGTAGAAATGAACAAACATGACTTGTCTTTTTGGGTTCTTGTTAATAGCAACCCTGTCAAAATGTTTGGTTTGTGTGTTCCTGACCTGCAGTTTGTATATTATTCAGATTATTAATCTGAATAATCTACAATATCAAGTGTCAATGAAAGACATATAACATAATGTTATTTTCATTCTGTCTAAAGTTAGGGTTTTAAGAGGGCTGCTTTCCTCTAAAAGACTTTTTACAATTTTGGACTTTTCAGAGTCACTTAAATCTCTTTTTTGGCCCATTTTGCCTGAGGAAAAGAAGCTGTATGAGCTGATATGTTTATATTCAATAAGCATTCAGGTTTATACAGCTTGGAGTTGGAAAATATGCACAAAATGATGATATGGTCAAAACTAAAACTTGCATAATAGTTGTGCACACAGTGTGGAATAGAATAGAATAGAATATGTTTTTGTGTCCTTTGCAGGGAATTTCACTTTGTTGTAATAGGAAAGTATTGCATCAAACATTTTAGGACACAAAATAGCACATAAATAAGATAAATATACAAATGAGTAAGAAACACCAACAGTACATATAAGATGACTAAACACAAAATACCAGACCTAAATATTCCCAATTGGCAGAGTAGGAAAAAGAAAACATAAATAACAAATTTTGCAACAGTGTGCATTACAGCAAACTAACAACATGTTAAGTTTGTTTTATCATGAAGGTATATTTGAAATATTGTAAATTTTTGGAAGCACTGTTATAATATGGTACCTTTTTTTTTAACTTAGTTGTTATAAAGCACAATTTTTACTTTAGAGAGTCATAAGCCCATAAACATGAGTTCTGAATGAAAAGAAAATCAGTTACTGCAGAAAGGACTATTTTATATCAATTCACTGTTTTTTACTATTCAAAATAATAAAAACATTTCAGGACAACTTGGATTATGAGCATTCTGTTTTATTGACATGTTGTGAAACTAGTCAGTTGAACATATTCTCTGTTCTTTGGTCTCCTATGTAACTGAAGCTCCATCAGGCCCAGCTTGGCTCAAAAGCCAAGCTGGGCCTGATGGAGCTTCAGTGTTTCATGGTCTAAGCAGCAAACTTTTTTTTAACTACAGTCACATGTTCGATTACAACGCTGCTCCACATGCAATTAGATCACAATTCAAAGGATTTTATCAGCACATGTGAGTAAAAAGCACTATTGTTTTCCTAGCAAAGTATCAACAAATCTATTTATTATAGCCTATGATAAACAAATTGCTTCTTAAGGACTCTTTATTAAGGGAGCAACTTTATGCTATACTGTGGTCAAGCAAAGAAAGTAGAAGCATATAGTTAATTTAATTTATTCTTAAATTATGCTGAAGAAAACTGAAATAGTAAATTGTCCATTGTGAATTCTTGGACATTTTTCATTTTTAGCTTATCTGAATTTAATCTGTCATTTTATTTGCATTCATTCATATCTCTTCTGGTTAATGGGAAGGTCTTAAATAATGGAGGAAGAGGCAAGGGTGGTGTGGGCTGGTGTGTGTGGGGGGGAGGAGAGGTAGAGAGCGACCCTCTGGAATGCTGAGGGGAAAGGTTGGAGGGCAGATGGGGGAGAGGGGTTGACTCTCAGAGGGCGGAACCTAATTTAATTTATACAAGATGCGTTCAGGTTGTTGGACCTAGTTAGATTGCATCAGTTTTCAGACCAATCTCTTACCCAACTGAATCGCTATAAATGTATTATTATTATTATTATTATTATTATTATTATTATTATTATTATTATTATTATTATTGGTATTGTTGTTGCTGTTGTTAAAATAACAATTTAAAAAAATGGTGTACATTGACGTAGCAGTTTTTTTTTTTACAGCAGAAACAAAAAAAAAAGGCATTTTATGTTCATAATGCTAATAAACTGATGCTTTTGGTCACCTTCCTTATAGTAACTGCCCGAGTACTAAATGGTTATTCTGCCTACTAGACATAAAGTCAACAATGGTGTACTAATACGTTTGAGGAATGCACTAAAGTTCTAACCAAATCCTAATGTATTTGTTTAATTTATGATTTAATTAATATTTACCGATAGGCGGAGTGTTCCTTGAATGCAACATTAAAGTATGAGGAGCGAGCAGCAAAATCGGATCAGTGCGCCGACATATAGGAGCTTGGTAAAGCGTGTTCCGCATAGGGACTAGTTTCCCGGTGGAGTGAGACGTTGAATTGAATCGACGTCGACGCACTTGTTTGAAAAAGGCTATCCGCATTACTACACACACTTCGCTGTGTCAAACCTCTGAGTTGAACTACCCAAGCAGTTATTGATACATTAATTTATTGCTGCTAGCAGCAGAGCCATGGACCGTCCCGGCGGAGTTAAAGCCGGGGATAGGACCATACATGTTGGGAGGAGCTGAGCGCTGACCACACTTCTTTACATCACCTGCAGTCTCACTTAATCCGACACAAGCTAACTAATGAAGCTGAGAGAATTACCGCCATGGATAAAAGCTAAAAGCGTGGGGAGGAGGGGGGAAACAAAATAAAAAACTCTTTCACAGCGGGGTTGAAGGTCACAGTGCGTGACTGCGTCATTTCTAACGAATTCCACAGTCCCAGAGTTTCATCTGAATTTTTTGTAATATTTTCTCCTGTTAGGCCTACTCCTTTTACCCTGGATTGGTAAATAAAAACGTGTCTGCCTTCTTGGATTCTCTAATAACAAAACTACTTTTACTCTGTAAATATATTTAAAATAGCCCATTTTCTTTCATATAGATGGATCAGTATACTGTTTCAAAACTGAAAAGAAGACTCATGAATTTTTCAAAACTGTCTTTTCCACAGGCCTTCATATCCAAACAGCCTGGACCAGGCCTAATACAAGAAAATACATTTTAATTGTTTTAACTGACTAAAAATGTCCAACTTGTTTTATCTAATAAAGTTGATTGGTACTCAGAAAACAAAAAACAAAAATCATGTAATGAAGCTCCTTCAAATAGCTTATTTAAACCAACAGTTTAAAGGGAGAGTAGAGCTCTACATATGGTTTGATGAATAACATGGATATGTGGATATTGGCTAAATTTATGTTATAATCTGGGTGATTTGATCAGAAAAAAACATTCTTGTCTCCCACTGATCCGAAATATCTCAAGAAATGATGTTGGAGAGAGGTTTTAATGCACATAAAAATTAAAGTAAAATTACTAATGACTCAAAATGTGTTTTGTTTACAAACTGATAAATTCTGCTTAAAAATCCAAATGCTTTTAATCAGGATGGAGTTCTGTCACAGTTCTAATGATCTTAAAAACTGTGTATGTTTTGTTTTTATTTCACATTCATTCATTCATTCATTGCACATATTGTTATAAACTGAAATGGTCAGTATTTGCAGTCTGCTGTGCAGATTCAATGAATAATAATTTACTGATAGAAAAGCTAGCTTTGCTTAAAAAAAACCTTTTTCAGATGTATAATGAATACAAATGATTATCTGGAAAGTAAAATCATAACAAATCACCAAACAAATGATTAAAGTCCCTAAAAGACAGACATATTTTGTTAGAATCATTCTTCTTTGATTAACATTTATATCTACTGACAATTGGTTAGGTGCTTAATAAAGAAAAAAAATTAAACCCAACCTTCACTCAGGATCCAGGAAGTACTTTAATCACAAGTTGTTCAGTTAAAACTTTTTGAAATAAAGTCCTCTGACAATTCTTAGCAAGCATAATAAACTGCTTTATTTTATTCTCAGGATTATTTTTTGTAGGGTGTGACTTACTGTTATAATTAATACTTTTTTTAAACAATATAAACTGTAAAATTAACTAATTTTATTAGTAAGAAAAAAAAGATATATCAGAAAAAAGATCAGTTAAACTAAAATAGCAAATAAAACAGCAGTTGATTTGCAGACAAAAACGGTCAAAAATTCAAAAACACTGTGTGCCACTATGAGGGGTGGAGAGAGAGAGAGAGAGAGAGAGAGAGAGAATGTGATTGTGATTTTTACAGTAAAGTGTGTTTAGAGGTCATCTGGACTTTGAAGCTCAATTAAGTCCATTTGAAGTTTATTTCAATCATAATGCTCTTATTTTCTTTATTTTCTTTGAAACCCCTGAGAGAATTTCACAGTTTTGCAGTTGTTTTGTTTAAACCACTGTTGCCTTGCAGCAAGAAGGTCTTGGGTTAGATTCCCAGACTGCATGTTCTCCCTGTCTGGTTCTCTCACAAAAACATGACTTTTAGATTAAGTGGTTTATCTACATTCTCCTTATGTGTGAGTGTGTGTTTGCATGGTTGTTTGTCCTGTCTGTGTTGCCCTGAGATGGACTGGCGTCCTGTCCAGGGTGTACCCCGCTTATCACCCATTGATTGCTGGAGATAGGCACCAACACCCCTCCAAACCCCACCAAAGATATGTGTGTATGATAATGGATGCTAACATTTGCCTGACTTATAAGCCTTAGGAAATTTGAAAGGAGGAAAAATTAGCTGATTGGTGAGAGAAGTGGTGAATTTGTCCTCTAAGCAGCATAGAGGACTGCTGCCTTGAAGGCAAGGCATCAAAAGAGATAAAATTCTCTCTTCTTTTTTAATTTTCTAACAACGTCCAGGACAACTGTCCATGTTGTATAAAAAAGAATACCTCTAACTGCCTCCAGTGATCTGACCTCAACAGGGAATGTAAGGAAATTTTTGACGATAACTCCATGGGCACCTTTACGTGTGTTTGAAGGAAAAATATGAAACATATTTCAGGTTCATACACTGTCCAATTAAATGTGCAAATTTATCCTTAAAAAATAAATATTCTTCCATAACCTGTTATCAACTGAAGGATGGAGCTTATGAGGTGCATTTTAGGAGATGGTGACTAAAATATACTTTCACTTAGACTGAAATGGGTTCTATTATACTGACAGATTACGAGTAGCAAGCAGTTCAGTCATTTAACCACTGTCATCCATGAGAAACATCACAACCACTTGCATGATAAAACCACTGAAATCCCCTCACACACACACACACACACACACACACGCAGACGCACACACACGCACACACACACACACACACACACACACACACACACACACACACACACACACACAGATACACCTGTCTGCAGAGGATCAATAGCATAAAATACTCTGATCCTCAGGCAGCTCTGGATTGCAGCTTGCAAACCAAGCATCATTCTGAATGGATTCAGCCTCTGGGAGGAAAATGAGTCACCATAGCAACATAGTGGAGCCTATCTGAGACATTCACACAGTGCGGCACACAAACATGATATGGGCTCATATCAAGTTTGTGTGTGGAGTTGATTCCTTCGGTTAATGTTGGACCTGCGGACTGAAGGTCACACTGATAGAGGAAATGCAGAAAAACATGACTATAATATCTACAATTTCCCTGAGAGAAAATCTCAAAGGTAAATTTATGTCTATCTATCTGCAGTTTACAGAGGCAAGATTAAGACCAGCAATGTCCAACAAACTGCAGGCCAGGAAGAATCCAGGAAGTGCATAAAAAAAGTTGCTTTATTATTATTCATTATGTAACACTGCAGGACAGAGAAAACATGACAAATATTTCTGGATCACAAGAAATATCTTCTCCTCTACCCATCACTAGATTAGACTCTCCTGTCACCCACTTCCTCCACTCCAGTCACACAATTTGGAAAAGTTCTATTTAGTATCTAAATCTTTGGTGCCTCAAAGTGGCATCACTGCAGTTCGACACTAAATGGGAACAATAACTGTACACTAAAGTTAGTAGAGCACTTACTGGCTCTAGAGAAACTGGAATAGTTCTGTCTAATGGCCGATTCCTGGAGCACACACTGAATCACTTCATTCCCTCTCCCCAGTCTCTGCTACAGTAACTGAAGCATAAATTCTATAAGATCAAACGTTTAGTCTTATGCAGTCTTTATATATTACACTCTACTCAACATGAATTCTGATTGGCTGAAATTTATTAAGAAATTACAAAAATATTATTTCACTTCAAAATTGTGAAATGATAAAACAATTAAAGAAGCGTGGGTGACAATCAAAACGGCATTAAAAAGCCCAACTAGGGACAAGTGCTGCGAATTAGCAGTTGCTATTGCACCATGATTCAAACATGGGACTGCTGTTTTATTCAGTTTGTCTATGTCGATGTGTGTCTGTCCCTATCAAATAAACTTTATAATAAAAATTATGTTAATGTCTTTAACAGCTTTATGACCATGTTCTGCTGTGAGGAGAATAGTTCAAGTTAGCACTCTGGAGTTTGGTTGCCGTTGTCCTATCCCCTGGAACTAGTCACCAAGACCCCACCAAAACACATCCCCTCAGTATGATGCTTCCATCAACATACTTGACAGTTTAGTTTTGGGTTTATGTGACCAGACATTTGTGGCTCTCTTTGTATAATGTATTTTGAGGAAAAAGTCAAGTTGCTTCTATCATAAAATCAGATTGGTGCAGTGCATTACCCTCAGCAGCTTCACCTTAAAGGATCTTTTCCACTGAAGAGACATTTTTGGGAAGTTGACTACTTTTTCTTCCCTCTGTGTCTGAACTCAAACAACCAATCATTTTGCATTTAAAACTTTATTGAACAAAGAACACATTGTATGTAGGAAAGGTGTTAGTGTTGATAATTGTAATAAACATATTTTATGTTCCCTGTAAGGCTGGACATAAAATGAGGTTTTGATAACAGTCTAACTGGACAATAAGAAATGAGAATCTTCTGGATAATAATTATGATGCCTCGGCCCATTTTGAAAAATCTCAGGAAAGTTCAGAAATATATCGTGATCATAGAATAGATCCGTGTTTTTCAAAGTGGGAGCCGTGCTTGAAGCTTGAAGACCTGAGTCCCTCTTGTTTGGTCAAATTCTACAACACTTAAATACAATGACCACTTTCAGAAAAGAGCCAATTTAATTGCTCAGCAACTTTTCACAGAATACAAGATGTTCAAAATGTATAAATCTTCATTTGAGTCAATAAACATTGTTGTGTCTGCTGGATTCTATTATTATTGTCTAAACCTGTCAAACTATATGGTGTGTGGTGAATCTGGTTTGTGGGGAAAAAAATAAAAAGTCCTACAAGTTTTGCATTTGAGAAATGAAAAAAAAAACACTGAAGACCTGAGCCATCTGAGAAAGGCATGATGGGTCCATCTAGAGGTCCACCAGAACACTGCTAGTGAACGATTCTTCAGGAAGAGCACAGATAGCACAGACTGGTGTGGAAATTAGATCCACATTCTCTAAAGCAGTTTGTCTCCACTTTACCTGTCCATCACCAGGCCAACACAAAGACGAGACCACTCACACACCTTCAGGTTTTAATAAATCACTTACTTCACCTGTTGGTTAAATAAGAGCAAACCTTGAAATAATTAACATTTTTCTAGAAAACATTTAGTTAAAGTCAAACAACTGTCACAAAGACAAACAAACGTGGACGGTAAACTTTGTTTTATTAGATCTTTAAACTCCAGAAACAGGACTTCATATGGCCATGTCCTTTGGTATTCTATGGTTGTTACACAAAGTATGCTGCCAGAGCTGCCATTTTATCTTTGGGTTTTTTAGGGTTGCCACGGCGTCCCCTGCCTCGTCCTCGACCTCCTCGCCTCGCGCCCCCACCTCGGTGCATGGAGTGCCTCATAGTGGCGTGTTTGAGCTCCACCACGTCCTGAAAGACGGGATCACAGAAAACACAGCCGGTGTGTTGGGTCTCGTTGTCAGGAAGTGGAGTGCGGGTCTTGTTGAAGTCCACAGCAACAAGTGAGGCGTCACAAGCATCACAGCTCTCCTGCGCCACCTGAGAAGAGTGAGAGGCCAGAAAACCTGAGGGCAAGTTCACACATAGCCTGACTGTACTGTTTGGTTTAATCCAACCATGTAGCTGAGAACATTAACCAAACAGGTCTGATCTGCAGGTGTAACTACTGGCTACACAGTTTATACCTGCAGAAATCATGTACCACTCCCCTGCTTTTCCCCAATATTGCATTAAGTGATGTCTGACTTTATTAATATTCAATTATGTTTGTTTCAATTGAGGCCAAATTCAAATTCCAACAATATGACAAGTTAACCATACATTTTGAATCCACATTTTGAACTGCTGCCATGTTTGTCTTGATTTAGGACCATATAATACACTTATTAGAAAAAGTCTCATAAAGAAGTGTTAAAACTGGGGAAAAATTAGTTCCAGCAGGATAATCTTTTCGTGAATCATTTTGAAAAAATGTAACTTGATTATATTTATACTGTGAAAAAAATCCCACGTTAAGAACTTATTCATGGTCTCATTCAAATAAATATAACTAAAGCTTTTTGAAAACTTCCTACTTCATTTATATTGTATCTTTTTTAAATTGATAAAAAGTTTTAATGAACTTTTAATCAATGACTGACTGACTAGCCTGACTGAGGACTCATGTTTATATGGCTGCCATACATGGTGAGGCAAATGGTGCAGGAGGCTAAAAAACATAAAGTCCATAAAGGTGACAGCAGTTAGGGGTCACCCAACCCTAAGCTCCACTATAGCCATCAGACACAATCTAAAAGCCCAGCAGATGTTTGGAAGGATTACACTGGAAAAAATCTCCTGTCCTCCAGATGGAAGCATGTGGAGTTTTCTAGATTTGAACCTGGACTCTGTGCTTTCATCAGATGAGAAGTTTGATTTTCAGCCGCAAACACTTCAGGTGGACCTGGTGCCAGAGAATCTCAGACTCACTAAGTATAGTGGAAAATTTGTGATGCTGTGGGCCTGTTTCTCCTACCAGGACATTTAAAATCAGAGACATTGTGTATTGTGACAGACAACTAGAAATAGGTCACTGCTAGGTAAAGATCTCAAAGATGTAGCCAAATCAACACAGAAATGGTTCATCAGAGAGAGATTCTGTCTTCCTCCATGGTCCTCCCAGTTTAATGAACTGAACTCTGTAGAAACCCTGCACTCTGAACCACGTGTGTGTCTGTGTGTGTCTGCTTCAACTTAGCGAAATCTTTCAAGGAGTGCTCTTCTGTAGGCAAAATGAGGCGTACCACAGAAATATAAAGAATTAGGCCACAGCTATTTGATAATAATGGATGTGTCTTAAAGTGGGATTTGTTTCTCAACTGAAAATTAAAGTTAGGATTTTTTTCAAGATTGTTCAGAATGCAGTCATGCTGCTTCAGAATGTATGTTCCATCATTATGCATTGTTAGCAGCTCTGCCAATAAATGAAGTCAACAACATGAGGAGAACATTTAGCAATTATAAACACGAGTCCAATATGGAGGCTGAGTCACCAGACAAGGCTCTCTTACCTGGATTTTGTGTGCATGCTCAAAGAAGTGCACCACTACATTGCACTTGTTGCAAGCCATTCTCCATTTTGGTCCAGATGTGGGATCTAGCACCAAGATGCCACTGTCACACTCCACACACTGACCGATGCCTAGAGAGTTGAGGGAGTGCTGACAGGTTGGATGGGTGCATTCGTTACAGCCCATACCTGGTGTAAACACACATGAAGGTCACATCACTCAGGACTGGTGTGTAGAAAACCAGTCATCACATTATCACCCAGCGTAGCCTATGTAAAGTCCTATCAAACTCTCACACTATCAGATTATAAAGTTCAAGGGCCTCATGTATAAAAGAGTATGCAGTTTTCATACTAAAACTTAATGTATGGACAATTTAGAAAAGTGCGGCACACAAAAAATTTGGATGTGTAAAGCCGTATGTACATACATGCCCACCTTTCCTTTATAAATCCCAATTTGTGGGAAATAGAGCGCAGCTGTGTCACCACCCATAGATACATATGTAAATTAGTAGAAATACCCAGAAGTCTGCCACCAAGTGAAGTAATAACCATGGCAACGTCCTTGTTTGTAGCAGTATAAGTATTTAAAATAATAATAATAATAATTCTATATTTTATTTAAAAGGTGCTTTCAAGACACATAAGGTCATCTTACAAAAATAAAAATAATAAATTTTAAAGAAAAAAAAATCCAAGAGCAAATGCCTGTTTAAACCGCAGGGCGTTCCGCCGGGATTTAAAGACATAAGTTGTACATTTACAGAACAGAGGTGCTTTCTGTCCATACAAGCGCATTCACAAAGTGGGCACCGACACCGGCTGAACTGGCACCGGTACCGGTACCACACGGCTCCTTCTTTAAGTTTTGCTCAGAGATCCAGGATGATCAGTCTGGAAACGCTAATAAACCATCATCAAAATTTCCCAGCAGATCAATATGATCTCTGATCAATCTCCCTCTGAATCCTTCCATTGATGATGTTCTCCATCAGAGCCAAAGCTCCTCAATTACGCGGCTCGCAGCTACTTATATACGTGATAATATACACACCCTAATCACCTTAAAAATAATCAAACCAGTTTGGAGTTCATCTGCTGATCCAACCCTGTTTTCTTTTTTTAGTGAGAATGAAATTACCCTACAGATGGATGCGCTTTGGCGCAGACCGACACGTTACATCTTTATGAGACAAAAACTGAGGAAAAGTACTATTTACATTCGAGTAAGGTTTTCACATCCTTTTATTTTTATTTTCTTTATTTTATGTGTGTGTTAGCTTATTGTCTGAGGACAAATGCGGTTCAGTTTCATTGTTTACATTTAAACAATAAAATATTAAAATCATGAAAAAAACATCGAGTTTGATGCTTCTTGGTCTAAATAACAATGAATGGAGTCATATTTCAGTGTATTTATGTGACTTATAGTGCTTTGCAGTTGTTGTTGTCCACAAAGAAAAGGCGCGTAGCTGCCGCATATTTTCATGGCAGGTCAAAAGTTTGCGTATATTTGTGCAAACTTTCACGCCACGTTCAGTTGTATACATGCCTACTTGTGCATAAAATATGGTGCCGCACATTTTTTGTGCGTACGCACGCTTTATGCATGAGGCCCCTGGTTTTGTCTTTATTCCCTCACTTAGTCCTGATTCTGGTGCCAACTTGCAAACAATCATTACAGACAAAAGGGAAGCCAGCTTTTCAGATCAAATTTTAAAGGTTCATCAGAGATCAGAGATTCTTATGTACTTTAACATATTAAAATGAAAACATGGCATTTCTGGAAACGAACAGCAGAAAAGTGAAGAATGGGAGTAAACAGGAGTACCTTTCTTCATGTCCCTGAAAGGGGGGTGGCTGAAGCAGTAGGGACACAGAGGGTAGCTCTTGCCCCGGGCCCCAGATGTCCACAGCACCAGCTCAAAGTCATCCAGTGGGCAGCGGAGTTCCTTGTACAGCTTGATGGCTCCATTCTGCGGGAGGCTGTAGGTCTCGTCACAGTGGGAGCAGTGGAGCCGGCTAGGCTTGGCCTGCAGGAACAGGAACAGGAACAACTCAGTCACTCTGCTCATACCACCAGTACACACTCAGGTTAGTATTATCACTTCCACACAGCCACCATACTATGATGGATATAATGTCCTGTTCTCTTGAGGGAGTATAAAACTATGGAGTGTTACAGTAAACCTGGTCAACAGTTGCCAGTTGCACCTGGTACTAGTTACACCTGACCAGGTGTCATTTACAATTGATGTTAAATATCATGTCAAATTAAACCCTGACCAGGTACAGAAAATCAATAGCTCATTTGATTTTACATTCTGAGGTCATACAAAGTTTCTAATACAGAAACTGTTACAGAAACTTTTGATGTCTAGTAGCATCATGTGGTTATATATCAGTATGCTAAACATTAAAAAGTACCAGCTGTATGAACTAATATCTCTACAGGCTTTCAGTCAGGAGTTAAACAAAAACACAACTTGTGCTTTATGACCTCATCTGGAGAAAATACCTGCAGCTCATTTGAACTGTTCCATTATTGTGTGAAATTAAGAATATATTATGTTCCTCATAACAATGTTTCCAATGCTTGCTGAGACTCCATCCAACTGATTCAATGATGTATTGGCATGCAAAGAACTCACAACACTTGGAATACAACTGCCAACAAAATAACATTCCAAACTGCCCTGCCTGATGTAAATATTGCTAACAGATTTTGCAGTAACAACACAATTTCCATGCATTATAACCTTGAGTTTGTCTTGTTGCAGTTATTCTTATTAAGTCAAGAAGTGGCTGTTCACACAGAGCCAGGGTGTGGTTCTGCTTAAGATTTCTTCCTGTTTCTGAAGAAAACACAATAAATCCTTGCAGGTCTGAGTGTTGCTGCTGGCTTCTATAAACGCTTTATATATTGCACATATGAAAATTACATCACACCAAGAATGTTGTGGAGGCATAAGTGAGTTTCAGGCTCAGTTCTACTTTTTACATTCCAAATTTATAAAGTGCTAAAAACAAATTAAAATAATTCCTTATTCAATCCTACATACAGGGGTGGAAGGCACAATGGCCTCAAGAGGGGACAACAGGTTTTCAGTGAATCTCATGATTACAAGCAGGTTACTTGATATAATATAATTTGTCAACTTTAGTTACAGAAATAAAACTGTACATAGAAAATTCATTATGTAAACATAGCTTTGTAAAAGCAGAAAAAAGAACACCACCTAATGACATCAGAAACATGAGTAACAACAATAATTTCACTCAGTGCTAACAACAATGACTTCATCAGAGGTTTCTAATAAGGATCAACTGTTACTCCTACTTTAATAACCAACATAACTAAAAAACAAGGGGTCAGATAAAAGTTTAAAGGTGTTCATGTTTTCTCAATCTGAAGGGGGCGCTCAACTCCACAGTGTTGTTTCACTGATGGCTGAAACAAAAATGGCCTCATGTTGTTGTTAATATGATACATAACTGTGTGAAGGATGGAATCACATTTATATTTTGGAGGATCAAACTATCAATCTAGAAACTAGCCAGAGAGGAGCAAAAATCTTGATGCTCATTTCCAAAATTCCACACATGCTAAACCTGATTAATCTGAAAACTATTGCCAGGTCTGCAATACTTTGCCATTCCCATATATCCACCATAACGGCTTCTCCTTGCAGGATCTCTGGGGAGCCATCCTCAGCAGTAATTAGAGATGGCTCCAGCACCTAATTTTTCTGTCCAAAGTTTTCACAGTGGACAGTTCCCAGTCCATCGCAGGACAACACAGAGACACGCAGAACATGGACACTTTCACTAGATCCACTCACCTGGATGTATTTCATGAAGCGGTGGCACTTGCCACAGCGGGAGAGGGGCTTCCCAGTGGCAGCGATGGGGGAGAAGGAGACCTCCATCAGTTCATCCATACCTATACACACACACGCACGCACGCACGCACGCACGCACGCACGCACGCACGCACGCACGCACACACACACACACACACACACACACACACACACACACACACACACAGTCTGGACAGGATCACAACAGAACAACTAGCCTAGCAACAGCTTGCTTTTTCTTACTACAACCAACACGCATTACATAACAACTTGTACTTTATTACTTGATGAACAGTCAGTAAACCTGAAACCAGATATTTACATACACTGTATTATAATACTCAGAACCTCTTGTACATCATAAAATCGACTGACTTTCCTGTTTTAGGTCAGTTAGAATTACAAAGATAATTTCTATTTATGAGTAAATAATGACAGAAAGACATTTCTGAGAATATGTTTTGACTTTAAAACATAAGTTTACATACATTAAGACTACTTTGTCTTCAAACTACTTGGGGAAGTCAATATGATGAAGTCCTGGTTTTCTAGCTTTCTGATCAAAGTATTTGATCCACACCTGTTCATGTATTTTAAGACAACATCTTAAACACACTATGTGCTTATGTGACATCATGGAAGATGAGAATCAACCAAGACATCAGCAATAGGAACATGGAGCTGTAGAGTCAGTCTTGTTTGCATTTTCCAGATTCCGGAAGGTTCCATGACCATATTTTCAAACAACTACATGGAAATATAAATAGTATGGCAATGAGCAGCCAACACACTGTTCGTGGGGGAGATAACCCAAAGTAAAAGTTAGTGACCACATGCAGACGCTGCTGTGAAACAGGTTCTGTATCAACAGAAGCTGAAAGATGGTAAATAAACCATTTCTCCAAAAATAACATAAAAAGTAAGATTGCAAATGCACTCAAGGAAAAATATTTTCACTTTTGGGGAAATGTCCAATTCTGTGAAGAAACAAAAACCTGAACTGTTCAGCCATAATGACAACTGTTAGATCTGGGGGAGAAGGGAGAAGCTCAACCTTAAGAACATCATCCCAACTGTGGGGCTGTTTTACTGCAGAAAGACTGGTGCACTGCTGGTGCTACAGGAAGTCATTCCTGCCTGTAGCCATCAGACTATACAACCCAACTCTGAGTGGGTTCAAAATCAAAGTTTTCTCTGAACTAGAGTAACATTTTTACATGTGCATGATTCTTATTATTGTATTTTATCTTACATTTAGTCTGTGAGGGTTCTACACAGACCAGCCAGAGAGACACTGAATGGATTCCAAAAAATATTCTTAATTTATTACAAAAAGTCCAAAAATAGTTAAAAAATTATGAATTGGGCCCAAAACTGAGGTCAACATAACAAACTACAACTCAGCCAGCAACACAAAGAACTTGAGCACAAAACTGACCTAACAAACAAGACATGAGGGGAATTAAATAGTGGCTGATCAGACCACTGCTGACACACAAGGGGTAATTTTTGTGTCAGCAAGAACTTAAACAAATACTGGTCAACACAATACTATTACAATACTACTAATACTATTTATTTATCTTTAAATAAATAGTATTAGAACTAAACTAACTGCCAAAAACAAGGACCATTAAAGAAATGGTAAAATTAAACTAAAGAAAATCAAATTTCCCCTTCTCCTGGCAAACAAGTGGAATGACCCGCTAAAGAGGTTTGCCAGCCTTATAAGGACAGCAGTTAGCTGGAGCTCTTCTGTGTGACTCCAGCAGCAGCTCCAAAGGAAACTGGTAACTCAAAACAAGAAGAAATTAATTTGTTGCCATCCATCCATCCATTGCATTTAACAAAAATATTAAGAACTGACAGACAAAGTTAACTAAATGTGTGCACTACATATAGTTAACTAAAGAGTCAGGCTAATGAAAACAATTTTAAAAATGAAAATCTAAACTATTCACTAATCAATATGAAAACTAATAAGGATGAACAGAAAATGATTACCATTCAGATCTCTGTGTGACAGTAGGGACAGCTGTCACATAGTCATACTTAACTTACTTACAATATCACATGTATATATATATATATATATATATATATATATATATATATATATATATATATATATATATATATATATATATATATATATATATATATATATATATATATGAGATGTCTGATGTTGTTCCTGGGATCTGTTTGAGCCACTGCTCCAGTTTGGGGGTGACTGCCCCGAGGGCCCCGATGACCACAGGCACCACTGTGGTCTTCACCTTCCAGGCCTTCTCCAGTTCCTCTCTGAGGCCCTGGTATTTCTCCAGTTTCTCGTGCTCCTTTTTCCTGATGTTGTGGTCACTTGGTATTGCTACATCCACCACAACGGCTTTCCTCTGTTCTTTATCCACCACCACAATGTCCGGTTGGTTCGCCATTACCATCTTGTCTGTCTGGATCTGGAAGTCCCACAGGATCTTAGCTCGGTCATTCTCCACCACCTTTGGGGGTGTTCCCCACTTTGATCTCAGGGCTTCCAGTCCATATTCAGCACAGATGTTCCTGTACACTATGCCCGCCACTTGGTTATGTCGTTCCATGTACGCTTTCCCTGCCAGCATCTTGCCCCCTGCTGTTATGTGCTGGACTGTCTCAGGGGCCTCCTTGCACAGCCTACACCTTGGGTCTTGTCTGGTGTGGTAGATCTGAGCCTCTATTGCTCTGGTGTTTAGGGCCTGTTCCTGTGCAGCCAGGATGAGGGCCTCTGTGCTGTCCTTGAGTCCAGCTTTTTCCAGCCATTGGTAGGATTTCCTGATATCAGCCACTTCAGTTATTTGTCAGTGGTACATCCCATGTAGGGGCTTGTCCTCCCATGATGGTTCCTCCAGCACCTCGTCCTCTGTTCCCCATTGCCTGAGACATTCGCTGAGCACATCGTCCATTGAGGCTTTGTCCTTGATGTATTTATGGATCTTGGATGTTTCATCCTGGACAGTGGCTCTCACGTATATATATATATATATATATATATATATATATATATATATATATATATTTTTTTTTTTTTTTAAATAAATTTTATAATCACATATTTTATCATACACCTTAGATGGCTGTAAATGGGTCTTCCTAATGGACAATGACTGTTCATATGGTCAAAGTGTCTTAAGGACAACCAAGTCAATGTTCTGGACTGTCCATCAAGAAGCTCGGATTTCAGGCCCACAGAACATTTGTGAGCAGAGCTGAAAAGGTGTGAGAGAGCGACAAACCTGGCCCAGCTCCAGCAGTTCTGTCAGGAGGAATGGGCCTGAACTCCAGTAAAGTACTGTGAGAAGCTTGAGGAAGGAAAACCAGAACACCTGACACAAGTCATTCAATTTAAAAGGCAGTATTGAGGAAATAAATGCAAACTCAATATTCCGGAAAATAGAAATGATTTGGGTATTCCTAACTGACTTCAAACAGGAAGCATTCAATCTGATGTAAAGTATTTAAGTGTCTCCAATACAGTGATTGTTGCCATCAGATCTCAACTGTCCATGTACTGCTGCATACGGAGATAGTTGCAGGTAGTGTGGTAAACTTACTGGTGATGGAATCAACAAAGTAGTGAAACTTCCTCTTGAAGATCTCCAGTGTGTGTTGCAGCACCTGCTGGTAGTTCGCTTTCCCCTGAGCGATGAGGTTCAGCTGCTTCTCCACAGCGCTGCGGATGGTAGGGAGCACCAGCTCTGCATCTGCACTCCCACACAGACAAAATATGCTTTTTCTAATGTCAACCACTTAAAACAGGGCTGTTCAAAGTGTAGCCTGACCATTAATGGCCCCAGGACTGATTTTATGTGTCTCCTGACCATGATTCAAGAATAATACAGCAAAGGTTGTTGATGCAAATGGACACTTTATTTTTAATTAGAACAAAATTATGACAACTAAATAAAATCTTAGGTTCAATAAAAAGTATTTCCTATGTCTTTCAATAACTACACTTTTTACTTTTTACATTTAATACAAAAAAAAACTATGTCAATTTAGTCACTCAAAAACAGACTTTGGTTCACCCAAACTATTTTTATTAATTTATTAAACTTTGCAAAATAAAGCAAGCATTTTCAAAGAAAGAGTGGCTGCCTTAAAGTCCCAAAATGGATTTTATAAACCTTCAGAACAAGACAGGACATCTGCATCAGTTACCATAGCACTTCGAAACCAAAAGTTTTCATCTGAGAGAGTAAAAGGAATGAAAGAAATGTACCTATTTTGTAGTAGCCATGTACCAAGACAATGCCCAGGTTGGTGGGTTTTAGTCTGCGTCCATTCTCTACTGTCACATAGTTCCTTTGGCAGATGTTGTTGATGTGGACGGGGATGCTGGCATCAGTACCTGAAAGGCCGAGGATACTTTTCAAACTATTATTACATTACGCTTTCAAAAATGTCATCATGGATTTTTTTTAATATAATTTAGTGGGCAACAATTAACATAGTGGAATCTAGTTATGATAATTCTAAAAATACTACCAATAACATTTCCTGAAAATTAGCGGCAAACTGATTGCAGTTTTCTGGTCAATTACAGATCGTTAAAAAGTTTGACCTGAAAAGTTGCTAAATACAACAACATTGTTTCACTGAGTTTTTTAAGGTTCTAAAAGCAGTTTGTCACAAAGTGGGTCCTTCACATTTTACTGTAGTCGAACTAACAACAGGTTTAGTGCCTCTGTTTGACTGTAGACTGCTGTTTGTCTACAGTCAAACAGCTGTTTATCTGTAGGCACTAAAGTGATTTAGTGTCAGAGGGAGAGTCCTGCAGGCAAAGCTTTTACCTATGCCATGTTTCTCCATGAGTGTGATGAGTTCTGCCTCGGTCAGGTAGTGAGGAGGACTCGTCTGCCGCTCTACCAGCTTGATCTCCTCCACTGTAAAAGTGTCTCCACATTCGCAGGCGGGCATCGCTTCCTCCAGAGGAATGCCCTGCCAGGGCATCACTGTGGTGTAACCTGTGGACACATTCCAACCAGAGGAAGAACATCAGTTGTTTCAGCATGTCTTCACTGGATAACGTATTAAAACAAGGTTATTTTGTAACTGCAGAAAACAAAGACAGCAGTATTCCTAAAAGTGAACAAAAAATATGGACAGAATTTCTGACGCAATGAAACTTCATGACCATGTTCTTCTGGTCCTATTTCTCAAATGCAATCATTTTCTCCAATGCAACACCTATTGTTTAGGCACTGCACTGAAATATGAGGTTGCAGTGCTTGATTGATTAGAAATCCATAACTAATCACGCTCTCTGTAACTGTGAAATAGAGAGCAGTTCGCATTGCTAAAGACTGTCTTTTAAATGCCAGAAATGTGCAGTTCTTTGATCAGACATCATAAAGACAGTTTAACAAGCCTAAAGTAACAAGAAAAAAATTGCATTTCCTGTGAAAATGCAGTGTGAATGTTGTACGCTGAATGTTTTTGGTGAAAATTGCAAAAGCATTTGAAGTCAATTGCAGAAGACTTGGGCAAATGTAAGAAATGGGCAGAAGGAGCAGAACAAAGCATAATCTTGCAAAGTGCCTATAGGAAAACTGTTGTAGAGGAGTAAAAACTTTTGAACAATGCAAAAATCCCACCCAAAGTACTAAAAATTGTAGCTTACAAAGCTAAACTGTAAGGTCACAGCAGTTTATAAGGTAAAATTAGCTAAATGGTTAAAACTATCTAAAATACTACTGACAACATCGAGGCTAGTCCTAGCATTTTGACTTTCAGTAAAAAAGTCCATACAGAGTGAAAATACTTGGGTAAAAGCTAAAATTTTTGAGTAGTATGTCATCCTGTCCATTTGTCCTGCTGTTGGAACAAAGGTAGTAGAAGTACAAGTAGAAGCAGCATTATCAGTAAATGTAGCATAGGGTAGATTAACAGCCATATGGTTGTAAAAGAGCCACTGTCCTCACAAGGCTGGTAAATAGAGTGTCGCTTCTGAGTGTGTGAGTTACAGCTGCATGAGGAGCAGACACTGTCAGAGGCCTTTTGCTGGCATTTAAAACATGAAATGTATACAGCATTCTTATTAATTAAATAGAATCAAAGCTTTAGCTTTGGCCTATCATCAGGTACATTTTAAACAACAAATTTTTACCATCATTGTTTTTCTTTCATCTCTGATGAAGAAGAAGAAAGGGGAAAGAAAAAGACAAGATGACAAGCAATTCCATGCAGACCGAAGGTTTACCATGCTACGATGTGTAACAGGCAAAAACATCAGACTTTAGCTCATACCAGATTTCTTCCCACAAAGATGAGACAAGTTTGTTTAAGGAATTAAAAATCCAAGTGTTTAAAGATGATTGCTTTGAACTCCATATTGGAGCAGTGCAGACGCCTGGTTTTACCTGGTGAGATGAGAGTTTTGCCGCTACATGAGAAGGCTTCGGTGCCAATTCTGAAGTCTATAGTGGTTTGTAGGTACTGGCAGTCCTGACTGACAGTAGCAATGAAATGTCGTGTGATGTACTCATACAGGCGCCAGCCATCACTCCCTGCAGGACAGAGGAGAGGAAGAAGCTCTGAGATTCAAAGGACCGAGAACAGATGCATTCCACACTAGTGATATTCAAACTTTGGTATTTGGTATTTGTGTGGGTCACAAATCTTTTATTTTCATAAAAAATGCAAAACATAAATTTATCATTTTATTTTTAACTACTCAACCATATTTCAACCAAATTAATAGTCTGTTTTTCATAGAAAATGGGTCATTAAATTACTATGGACCTAATTTATAAATAGTTGACATTAAAAGAAAGGTTTATGGTTTCTTGAATGTTTAGGTTGAGTATTTTTCATCTATAATATTTCTTTTTAATATCTGATTTTATTTCTCCATTTTCCTGCTTCAAGTCTACAGAAAAGGATCAGAAGAGGTCCTCTAATTCTTCTCTTCTTTTTATTAATTGTTTTTATTTATTTTTTTATTATTTGTCTTTCTTTTCCTTTCAGCCATCATACAGAGTCTTTCCTTTCCTGTCAATAGACTTTTTACCTTTGTGTTTTAAATTGAGGTTTGAGTGACTCACCCAGTTCCCCCTCTGATGCAGAACGCATGGGGGTAATGGGTGGATGGTCTCCTGCATCCTTCCCCTTCCTTGGCTGGTTTATGCCGATTGAAAGAAGCGCTTTTACCTGGTGAAAAGAATTTTTAAACTCTGAATAAAATCATCTAAATATATTCCAATTGCCAAGTCCAAATGCAACACAATGCATGCAATTATGTGTGCACTCATCCTTGAATATGCTAGTCTGACTAATTTTGTATTCTCAGCACCCATTTGGTCCTACCTCTTCTGCCCAGATAGTGTTGTTGATTTGCTGCTTCAAGGTTCCCTTCAGGTCAAAGTTCTCATGGTAGAGGGTGGTCTCAGTACGTGGGTAGCTGATGTAGCCCTGCGTATAGAGGCGCTCTGCAATCTGCATGGTATGCTGGGGACCCATACCTGTAACATCCCATCAGTACATCTGTTCCCAACTAAACCTGCTCGTCCACAAAACTGAGAACTCCACTTTAAAGTTTCTTTAATGTCGTAATGAGAAACAAATATCATAACAACTAAAGTTAAAAGATTACTCAAAAGTAAGAATTTTCAGGGACATGCGCACCACTACCTTGTATATCCAGCAACTCCACAAAGAAAGAGTTTAACTTTTTGCTGAAAGAGCGCTTTAGATATTCTGGGATTTTATTGGACCAAATCTAAAGATTAAATATTGATGGAAAATAGTAGCCAGAAAATTTACATAAAACATATCAAATATCCAGTGTATTAAGTAAAAGGACAATACCCCAACAGCCCCTACCTCTCTACCAAGTGAGGCATTGCTTGTTTTTGTTAAAAATAGGTTTTTTATACACCAACAACTCCGGACAGCATGCTTCTTTGCTTCACTGTTTCCACTCCTGTCAGGCAGATCTCAGTGCGCAGAAAAGGAAGAGGAAGAGTGGAACAGTTTCTGTGGTGCTTATTATATACTCAGTTACAAAATGAAAAAGCCTTGTTCCTACTTGTGCTTCATATCTCTCACATTCAGCTGAGATGGCAATGCTGTTGCCAAGTACTGAATGACACTTCTAGCTCCTCATGCAGTTCAATATAGATTTAGTGAAATCTGGGAGGGGGCGCCAAGTTTAACTGGCCAACCTTAAAAGCAATCAATGATTATAGTTATTTGTTGAGATGTATTTGTGAACAAACAGAGCCCAAACACAAAGATTAAACTCATAGCATAAGATTGTAGTTATGGTAACAAAACAATCAAACTATGCAGATTGTTCTTTGTACTTTTGCATAGTAAACTTCCCAGCTCCTTTAGATGTTTCATTTCAATGTTAATTTAAAATATTTTAATCTGTCTCTGCTGAAACTGCTGCATTGTCATTCTCTGTAAACAAATGTTATAAGGTCTGTGTTAAAATGTTAGGGGCTTCTGAACTCTATAGTTGTGCTTAAGTATTCAGGATTTCCCCCAGTGCATTATAAGCCTGGTTGACCGCCAAGCTTATAATACACTTTTCCGTCCTTTTCAGACATCTCTTATCACATTTACGCCAATGACATTCAATTGTATTTTTCATTCAATCAAGTGACCGCATCATCTGGACAGTTAGCTATCTTCCTCCAATGTTTATCAGACTGTGACCCTGGATGGTTCAAACCCAGTTCAGAAATACCATTTATCATGTGCTGCTTCCAACATGAAGGGTGCTTTATAGACAAAATTAATTGATTAATTGATTAATTGATTAATTGATTGATTGATTGATTGATTGAACTAAAGCAAAGTTTTGTAATAACATAATATAGCCGGTTTGTTAGTTTTGACTTCCAAGGCATAACAAGGCAGTTTATCATAACTCAGTCGAAGTAATGAAATGAACGTGCTGCAGTCTGAGTGTTATTGTTAATGTGTTTCATCCTTTTGGGCAAGGAACGTAAATAAAATGTGTAACGTTTTTAGATTTTAGGACTTTTTCTTTAAAAGTTACTTACTGGACAGTTTTTTGTTTGTCCTGCAGAACCACAGCTAGCTGCTCATTTCAGATGGCTGCTCCTCTCACATATTGGACTAAACCATTGTTCTAACAATAGTGGGGAGGACCTAAAAATTCATCCTTATTTTTTTTTTCTTAAATTTTTTTTTTTTCCTTTTCTCGTTGATATTGTTTAAATAGAAAGTTTCTTTTAATGATTTATTTGGAGGGGGGCAGTTCTAGACTTTTCCTAGATTGGTGGGGTCGTAATCCCCTAGCTCCCCCCTATGGCTTGATGTCAAAGCAAAGCCGTCTAATGTGTATTATGATGACTGATGGTTCAGGAAAACATCACTTACCTAAGGCAGAGCTGGCCACTCTCAGCATCTCCACAGTATTCAAGGCCTGAGGCCTCTGTTTGACCTTTTCTTTTTTACTCACTGACTCCACCTGCATCCAGAAACAACACAAAGATTATTAATACTACCCGTCAAAATCAAACAGGCACTTCAGTCAGAGTAGTCACATCAGGGGCCTCATGCATAAAACATGCGTGCGCACAAAAAATGTGCGGCGCCGTATTTTATGCACAAGTCGGCATGTATAAAAATTAACTTTGCTTCAAAGCTGGCGTAAATATATACACACTTTTTCACTGGCTTGAAAATGTGCAGAAGCTACGCAAATGTTTTCTGTGGACAATATCAAACTACAAAGCGTCAAAACTCACCTAAATACATTGAAGTCTGACTACATTTATTGTTACTTAGACCAAGAAGCACCAAACCCGATGTTTTTTTCATGGTTTTAATATTTTATTGTTTAAACGTAAATGATTAAACTGAACCCCATTTATCCTCAGACAATAAGCTAACACGCACACAAAATAAAGAAAATAAAAATAAAAGGACATGAAAACTTCACTCAAATGTAAAAAATACATTTCCTCAGTTTTTGTCTCATGAAGATGCAACACATTGGTCTGTGTGCTGAAGCACATGAAATGCATCTATGGGGTAATTTATTCTCACTTATATGAAGAAAACAGGTTTGATCAGCAGATTAACTCCAAACAGGTTTGATTATTTTAAGGTGATCAAGGTGTGTAAGACAATCACATGTACATAAGTAGCTGCACAAAGGGGCACACCTTTGCTCTGTGCCACAATTACGCAGCACAATGTAATTGTGGCAGAGAGCTTTGGCTCTGGTGGAGAACATCATCAATGGAAGGATTCAGAGGGAGATTGATCAGAGATCATATTGATCTGCTGGGAAATGTTGATGATGGTTTATTAGCGTTTAAATTGCCTGGACTGATCATCGTGGGGCTCTGAGCAAAACCTAAAGAAGGAGCCGTGCGGTACCGGTACCGGTACAACTGCAGTCATCCTTCAGTCGAATGTGAATGCACCTTATGGACATAAAGCATCTTTATTCTGTAAATGTACAATATGCACATGATTCCACTATTTAGAATAAACGTCCACATCCCCACTCAAAGGACTCTCTGACACGCTGTCATTCTTTAAATCTGTGCTGGATACTCTGCTGTTCAAACAGGCATTTGTGTGATCTCTTTATTTATTATTATTATTTTTTAAATTTTGATTATTTTTTTATTTTTTTTTTCTTTAAAATGTATTATTTTTGTTTTTGTGAGGTGACCTTGTGCCCAGAAAGCACATTTTACATAAAATACAGAATTATTATTATTATGAAATACTTACGCTGCTACAAACAAGGACATTGCCATGGTTACTGCTTCACGTGATGGCAGACTTCCGGGTATTTATACTAATTTACATATGTATTTAAGGGTGGCAACAGGGCGGACCAGCAGCTGTGCTCTATTTCCTGCAAATTAGGATTTATAAAGGAAAGGTGCGCAGCCACCTGCATGTGCACAGCTTTATGCATCTGATTTTTTTTTGTGCACCACACTTTTCTAAATTTTTCCGTATGCCAAGTTTTCATGTGAAAACTGTGCACTCTTTTATGCCTGAGGACCCAGATGATTTTCAGCTAATCAGCTTCAAAAAGTTTTATCTATCACATGTATTGTTGCTCCACACAAAGCTGAAATATAATAACACCTCCTGATAACTGACAGGAATGATCCAAACACCAATGTACTCAGGATGGTTATGTTCTGAATCTTACCTGGGCTTCTTTGGAAATCTTGGCCAGATTGACAAACATCTGCCCCACCTCCCTGTCAAAGACCCTGACCCTGTTCCAGTCCAGAGTCAGAGGGGTGTCCTTCCCTTTGAACACCTGACCGACAAACAGCAGGTTCAGCATCCTTGGCTCAGAATAAGGCAACAGTTCAGCACAGAGCTACGCCATGTAAAGAGTTACACCACTGCAAACAATGTGCAAAAAGAGATCTGACCGCAAAGAAGTCTGGGAAAACAACTTCCCAGACTTCTTGGGAAGTGTGGCTGTCTGCAGATATATTTTAACCAGAGCCGTTCCTTACTCACATAAAACACAAGACGGCTGCTGGCAAAGTACTAAACATGAACCATTAAATGTGTAGAACCCACACTAAGTAGTAATGACTGATCTATTTGGCAAGAACTTAAACTCAAAAAGGGATTCTTGGTACCTTTGCCTGCAGAACCCAGTATGTTTCAGGTTTGAAGGACTGAATCTTATCATGGCGCTCCACACAGAAACCAAGTGTTGGGGTTTGACAAGGTCCAAAAGAGATCAGGGAAGAGTCTAAATTCCCATATTTGCCCTGGAAGTACTTTGTCTGGAATCTGGAAAAAAAAAAAAAACTGGTTAAGATTCAGTATGAAGATCAGACAGGACTTGTACTGATTAGAAAATAATTTTATAATTAACAGATACAATTAGTTGTTGGTTAGAACAACGAATTAAGGCACTATATGCCTGGAAAATACATGATACTGAAATACTATATGAAATGTCATAATGTCAGCTTGATTGTACTTTTATAGAACACATATAATTAGAAAATAATTTTATAATTTCTAAATATGATCAGAACTTTAAAAGTTAATTGAAAACAGACAAACTGGCGGAAGAAGCCAGCTGTATGAGGCTGGAGGTGGAAGCATACCGTGTGAAGGCGCAGCCGATTCGCAGGTCCAACTCCTGACGAGCATCCACCGACAGCGCTTCGTTCCTATTGGGTTCTCCCAGCCGGTTCATGGCGTTCCAGATGTCTGTGTCGGTTATGGAACTGAATTTGGCCCGGAACACACTCTGATCCCTGACAATGCCTTTATTCAGGACTGGCTGGATGGCATCCAGAACCTGCAGGTGAAAGGTTTCCTTTAACAATGGCAACAGGTTCAACGTCCTAATTAACATACTTGTACATACTTGTCAGCTCAGTCTATGTCAAATATATTAGTGAATATGTTTTCAACCTCAATTAAAATATGTATTTTCTGTGGAGACTTGGTATCCATGAGGAAAGCTACCTCAAAACAGATGTTCTCGCCTTCTTTATCACAGTCCAGCCATAAAACCACATAGTCACAGCCTCTAGCTTCAACCTGGAGAAACTTCACCATACTGAGTTTAGGATTGGCCTCCTTCTTTTCTGTTGGAGCTTTGCTGAACAGCTCTGCAGGATCTACTTTGTCCCAGTTGTTGTATTTTCCTAGAAAGAGAAAAATATGCACTGAGATACTGATTCCACTAGACTTTTTTTTTTCTTGCAAAAAAAAATACTTATTTTAAAAAGAAGTCGTACAAACATTTTAGGGACCACAAGGAGTTGGTGTTTAACCTAAAAATAATAAAGAACTTAAAAGCTTGTAAACATTACATTTTGTTTTATTTTATTTTCCCTATGAATATGAATATTTCACATAACAAATATAAGAAATGAATGTAAAGGAACAGAAAGAAGTATTAACTTATATCTTCCTCCATTCACAAAGAAATTCACAAGAAGAATTAAACTCGGCTAGCATGACATCGAGATACATAATTGCAATAATATTGTAACAGTAATATCAATGGCGTTTAACTAACATCTTTCTGACTCTTTTTATCAGTTGTGGGCATAAACAGCAGTTAGGGTCCATTCAACTGGCAAAATATATAATGTTAATATGCACAGAATAAATGAATTACATGTAAAATATGTAATCCAGCTAAGTGTGCATCAAAGCAGTCCTTTGCATTGTAAGATTACATACACTGATGTTGAAAAGATGACTGCAGAGTCATATTTTCTGCAGCTCTACAGATAAATTTCTCCACTATTTTTGAATTACATTACAAGAAGTCAGCCTGCAGGGAAAAGAGATAAACTGCAGGCACCACAAACTGTATAGTTACAAGTTTAACTCCAATATTCATAATATGCATTTAAATGATTTAATAAAAAAAAGAAAGCTCTTTTTTAGAATATAATCTGATTTAGAACATAATCTGATTTATCTCTAACCGCTAATTTCCATCTTCTTCTCCCTGTCATGACTCAAGAATTGCTGAATCAACAAACTGACTGGATTACAAAAGCAGTTACTTAAAAAGAGGGGGGAAAGCACAATTTACTCACTACAAAAAATAAACAAAATCAAAAGAAAAAAAAATAAACAGAATTTTCTTTTCAAAGAAATATTCTGAAACAAAATCATAAACCTTTAATTCTCTGCTTCCCTTACTATGAGATGTAGCCTGAGCACTTGTATTCTGTAAAGAGTTCAAATGATTCCATTTAATTGTATTTTTTTTTAAAGAAGATGACATTTATGTTCTCCAAGCAACAAAATACTATCAAGACTAAGATGAAGAAAGAGCAGGATCCAATATGAGAACACCCACCAATAAAGTCCAGACTCATCACATGACCACAAACAGAGGTCATCTTAAAGCGGACGGTCTGGCTTTGAAAACTGCCGTTGTATTCATGCACTGAGCATGCTCCATTGAGCCCTTTCCGACTGGTGCAGCTTCCTGAAAGAGAAGAACAACACAACAGCAGAGGCAGACTAATTATTCAGGCAGCAGATTCATCCAGTTGACATTTGGTTTTTAATAATAATTGCCATCTGTTACACAGGGTTGGCACAACTGGTGAGCAGCTCTGTGTTGTTCTCACTGGTCAACTTCTCATGAAGTAAATTCCAAAACAATGTTAATGCAACAGCTTAGACGGACGAAATTATGAAAGGTTCTAGATACTTGTCGATTCGTACCCAAATCCTCCAGCTGACTGGAGGTTTGGGAAACTGAGCAGGGATTTCATTTTTCAGCATTTTTCAGTGAGTCCAAAACTAAATCCAACAGAAAACCTGAGGGGTCACCTGAAGTGGACTGTGGACAAGAGATATGTGTACCATGCCAAGATATGGAATGCTGACTGACTCAATGTTGAAATTAAATAAAAGAAGTGTATAAATAATCTATATATAACAGGCATATAACGCTATCATTGTGGGGAAATTACACTGACCACACACACATATCTTTGTCTCTCAGTACAAGTCATCAGAAAGGGAGTGATGGACCTGATTTCCCTCTGAATTTTCTTTAAAATAGGCTTTGTCACAATCACAAACCAAGGTATTTGATGACAGTCTATTTAGAAATTATGAACTTTTAGAACTTACATTATGGGCTGCCATTTCTAACTGTTTCAGGTTCATTTTTCAAATATTTTCACCATGTTTTTCATTCATTGATAAACGTCACAGTTTCAAGCTAAATAATTATAGATATTTAGCTAGCTTATTGCTAAATATTTAGCCTGGAGCTAGCTCTTTAGTTTGCAAAATGCTTAGATAACAAACTAATAATTTAGCTTGCTGACTATTAAAGTTGAAATTGTGATATTTATAAATGAAATAATATGGTGAAAATATAAATCTAATTTTTTCTTCTCGTGAACGGTAAATAAGCCAAATTATTGTTTATTGCCGCTAAGTTTTTATTTGTATATATTTTAAAAATAGCACCCAAGCTAATACTAAATATTTCGATTAAAAATATATGTTTTTAGAAATTATTCAGTAGAATTATATTCTAAACTTGCATATGGACCTCCAGACCACAGATGTTTGAAGTTAGTTTAGTTACAATGAATATTTTCTTCAGTTCAGTTTAACATTTAAGCATACAGCAAATGATGTTAAAAGTAATTTTTTTGTTAACACTGTTGCTGTATGATACTGGTTTCAACCGCATATGCAATCATATTCAATAAATCTGAATATGCATTCAGATTAGGCTTCTTGGGTTAAAAGTATACCTTCTGAAAATTAAAACCTTCAAGCAGATATTAAACATTTTTTTCATTAAGTCCACGTTTTTGTTTACAAATATGTTGAATAATGTAATATTTTAATTTTAATGTCATATTTTCATCAACTGTAAACAGAAAATCATCATAAATAACAGTAATAAAGGATTGAACAGTTCAGCCTGAGTAATTACTTACCTAATTATTTTTTCATTAAGTGCAATATATTAACTTTTTATTAATATTGTAATAAATATGACTGTGTAAACGTAAGGAATTAATTCCGATTTACCTTTGGAGAGAATTTTGGCGATCGACTGGGCCAAAGAAGGCTTCTCTGCTACCATCAGAACGGTTCTCATTCTGAATGATTAGAAAAGAGCTGCTCCTCTAAAAAAATTCTGTCTTGGCCGTTAAATACTAACACTTTGGAAGAAATAGGCACTCGGCGAAACTACTTAGCCAGAGGCAGCAAAGAAAGAATACTTTACAGCCTAGAAATCGTTTAAACCTTTAATAAAATATAGTCATACAGCATAGTAAAGTCACTTGCTAAAGGAAAAGCTTGTTTATTTGCGTTTACTTCCTTCTTCCTTTGTGATTTATTGGCGGATGGCAACCAACTTAAGCGGCATTTACCGCCATCTACCGGCTTGGAGTGTGCTCATCAATGATACACAGAGCGAATTTAGTAATACACACCTAATGGCGTGCATTGTGCAAATTCACACACACACACACACACACACACACACACACACACACACACACACACACACACACACACACACACACACACACACACACATATGCACATGCATACACATACATATACTTTTAAATACCATTAAATAAGCTGGTAATTTTTTTATCTAATTTATTTATTTCTAATAGATTTTGTTCCATTTCCTAAAATATTTATAGGAAATCGTTTTTATTTTAAACTTCTACATTTATTTGTACTCCTGGCAGAGTTTGCTTCAATGTCATCTGCTTCCGTCTTGCATTTACTTTCAGTGCCGTGTGTTACATATAAACAGACAGATAGAGGAAGTCGAAGGGATCATATGAAAGCCCACATTTGCGGACATCCACAGAGAAAGGGGAAATTGAGTTTTTTGTAACGTTGTTGCAACACATAAATCATTGACCATGGAATTCTTTCTTGTATTTTTTCCACTGCTATAGCCTTCCTCTTTACTTGACCAGTTTCTGCAAATGAGCCCAAACATTGGGCTCATTTGCCATTTGCAGGCTACTACTACTACAGTAGTAGTAGCCTGCAGCTACTACTACTGTACCACTGTGCGTACCTTGACATTTTCCTTTTAGTAATATCAAAGTCTGTGTATGTTTTGTGTATGTTTATGTGTGAATGTGTACATGTCCATTATAAATTAAATTTGAAGCTATATAGAACTGAACAATCTGATGACTCACAAGTGAACACTTGATAGGAGGTTGAAATACTGTTGAATGAAGGGGACTCCACATAGTTACATGGCCTCATCAGCATATGCTTCAATAACTTTAATTAGCATAAAGGTACACCATCAAGGCTGAATGCTAATAACAGAAAAAGCCCAATGATAGTGACTAATATGTCGTTACATCTTGTCCTAAGTTTTGGAACATGTAAAGTCCTGCCTACTTGTTCTCATCAATACCTTGACCAATCTGATTAGATTTGGAGCAATAATGACAAGACCATGGCATATAAATAGAGGAAGGTCCAGGCACAGGTTCCAAGCTGGTGCCAGGCATAAGGACAAAGCCAACAACTGATAAAGATCTGAAAGAAACAGAAGTCGGGCTTACATCATGGAAAAATTTCAGGTAAGAAATGTACCTGTTTGAGAATTGTAATTATAATGATTTCACATTAGTATCCAATAAAAATTACTAGACAAGTAAATTAAATAACATGAATTCAAATGTTCTGTCTTTTAAGACAAATTGCAGTTGTGACATGTGGAAATAGGAACCCCACAGCAGATCATTCCAGTTTCATTTGTTCTGTAGCACATTTTGTTTTTTCATGAATTATTAGTAAAATGTTCTAGAAAACATGGAAATCTTTTTTTGAACTCCTTTTTAGACTGCTGTGTAAGTGAAAGCATGTTGGTTGTCATTTCCAGATGAGGAGTTGGAGCCATTACCTCTGGGTAAGAGGTATCCTCCAGAGCCTGATTGGCCCTCTCTGCCAGTCAGTTGATTAGAGCATGAAACTTATCTTGGCAGCATTACATACAGTTTATAAATGAGTTCAAAGTAAAACCGACATGATCAACATTTATAGATCGTTTGTCACAAATCAAATACTGGGGTGGTTTGTTACTTAATAGGTCATTTTACTGATGCTACTGGGGTGCTGGAGCCTAATTAATTTGTCACGTGTTGAAATTTGATGTGGTTACTGTTTTCTTCCTTTGGAATTCATACAGTCATACAGTCTTGGTTGTTGTGTATATGCAACAGCTGTGTATCTTCCTGCTGTGCCTGCTGATCCTCCACCAGTGTGTGGCCATGCCACTGAGCAACCAGTGTGTTGGAGAAACATTGTGCACCTACACCTTGAAAGACAACTACAACCAGATGACTATCCTTCCCGAAGATATCAATACACGCAGCCTTGCAACCTGGGTTTACCAGTGAGTGTGTTTTTACAGTGTATTATCTTTTGTTGAGTTGTGGAAGAAGCTATAATCCCCAGAAATGTAAAAATGTTTACTGAAGCCTGAAGAATCTGAGTACACTTGGCAACTGTTTTTTCTGCCTCTGAAACAATGAATTCCAAATAGTTTGGAACCCTTCCCAATTTGGCAGGCATTAAATATTGCTTCTGTATTTACTAAAAACCACAGATGACTTGGTTTTACGTGTGAAATGATATTGCATAATTTTTACAATTTGAAATGTTGAATTTGCTTAACTAAGTTATGTCAGCTGGTTTCACTAAACCTAGTTAATTCAATGTAAAGAGTATTACACATTTACTTTCAACTTAATCATTAAAGTAAAGACAAATAGATTCAGTTCAGTAAATCCAGACTTAAGTTTGTTCAATTTAATGCTGTGAAGTTAAATTTACTAGATGCTAATAGAATCTACTTCTGCCAGTTTAGTTCAATTTATTCAACATTGTTGAGTTCTTGAACTTTGTTGACAGAACTTCATATTCTCATGTTCAAGTTAAATAACTAGTTTAGTGGAACCAGTTGACATAACTGAGTTAAGTAATTGAAACATTAAAAATGTCTATGTTTCAAAGGATTAATTAAACAAATCTAGCAAATTTTACCCACTAAACTTTATTTTGAAAAGTTAGATTTAAGAACAGTAAAGTCAAACATGGCAGTTTTTATACAAAAACTAAAAAGGTCAAGCAGTCATAGTTTGTTCACTTTTTTCAGTAAAACAAACAGTTATTTGCAAGGTTATTCAAATTACTATTTAAAATTATGTTTTAAATATGCTCAACACAAGCGGGTTTCATTGTATTTACAAAACATGATATTTTAAAACAAGTAATGGTAAGTGATTAGATCAAATGTAATCTTTCACTTTAAATCTAATAGGTATTTATGCAAATGAATATTGTCCCTTCTCTTCCGTATTGCATCACCCCAGTTGGGCAAACCTAACTTACTATGACACTTTTACACCAAAACTAGTGGGGTGCTGCTAGCATGAACTGTAAAAATTAGGGTAGAAAATGGAGTCTGAGAGGTGAAAAGCAGAAGTAAAAAGATAAAATAAAATATTTGCTTGGATTCTGATGACATTTTATGCTCCACAGTACACAATTCTTCTCTTTATGCCGCCTTGAGAAGTGGAGCAGATTATTATTTTTTGTGTTTATGTCATGTGACATGACTTTAGAATATAATGTCCACATTACAATGCATGTAAAATTTTAGAAATGATCACATTTGACTCATGATTTTCAATTGCTTAGGCCTTAAACTATAACAATAAAAGATGAGATAAGACGTATCTGATCTCATCTGACACTGTTTTTATGCAAATTGAAGTTACCTGGCAAAGAGCTTTCATAGGATGAAAAAATATTTTGTGCTCTCCTTGTTTTTATTCTGTCAACAGAGACAAAATTGACTTAAACCGAGAACCTCAGGTGATCCGTGAGGCCAGGTGCCAGGATAACCACTTTGGCGGGAGGTGCAACAGTGCCTTGGGACTAGAGGTCATCCCCGTTACCTTTAGGATGCCTGTTCTGAGGAAAAACTTGGCATGCTTCCCCCTACCCAGCTACTCTGTAGAATTTGAGGACATTACTGTCGCATGCATATGTGCCTCAGCCCGCACACAGGAAGAAATAGCACAGGGTTGAAGTCAGACGTCTGGAAATCTTTATTTAGTCAAAAAAGATGTGGCATCTGTGATTAGTGAGAACTATCTCTTCTAAACCATTGTGTTCATCAGTAAGACAGTAAACATTCAGTAGATATCTGCAAATTAATTAGCTCTGTAAATGTTAGATTCATCTGCATCATTATTGTTGTATTGAACAAGTTGTTTTAATAACAGTTAGGTCACAGCATAAATATGCATAAAAACAACAATATACTAGTTAATAAAATGCTAAACAGTTGATGTGGAGTGAAACTCGTATTTATTTGACAGAATGATATATTTCAAGAGTTTGTTTTTGTTCATTTCGATTATAATGGATTAGACCTGGTGGTGAGACTCGATGAAGATTCTTCTTCAAGTTAATTGCAGGGTCTGTAAATGATTAATCGCATTTTGGTTAACAACTGTAAGTAAAGCAACATTTTAAATTAATAAAACTTTTTTTATTGATGTTAGAAATAAATGAGCTGAATAATGAGCTCAACAAAATAGATATCTCCTGTTTTGAATCTGATATTCAGGTTATTTGACCATCAGACATGCTGCAAAGTGTTATTTAGTCACTCATCTGTGAGTGTTTCAGAAATTCCTCATCAATCATGGAACTTCTTTGAACAAATCTGTTTTTAGAAATGCTTAGCACTGAGATTATATTGAGATGATGTTGTAGATTTGAATAGCTTAAGTGATTGAGCCTTAATTAGAGCTAATGAAAACGTAAAATTCAGTGTATTGGAAAACTGCATTATTACATTAGAACAATAAATAACAGATTTTTAAAACCGAAACATGCACTAATATCCCATTCTACTACACAGTAGTTGCACTCATGACCCATTCAGGTCTTCTTTTATATTAATCATATTACCAAAGCAGCGTGGCACGGAGCATGGGGCTCCAAACACACTACAGCAGCATATGAAATCATCACTGACTGTGAAACATAATGCTGAACCTCAGACAGCTTGAATTTGCTGTCTTTCTCTCTTTTTTTTTTATCTGACTCCAGAACTGTGAAAAAAGGACAGTCCAGACCTCTTCTCCTTTGCACAGGTTAAGTGATTATGGCACTAACTCAAAAACAGATTACCACAAGTAACATGACAACACTTTGCATGACGCAAATGTTGTCACGTAGTTTTGTTAATGGTTTTTAGACTGTGACTAAATGACATCATATTGATGTTCTTAGTTGTCAGAGACACAATAACGCCTTCCTGAGCTCAGCGGTTCAAACTCATGAAAAAAGAATGGATGCTATTTGCTAAAATATTCCTGGCGATCCTCCACTCTCTTTCAGCAAACAGTTGAGACAGAATTGTTTTTGACGTCACCACTGTTTACCATCTATTTTACCTGCCATTTAAAGTATTCTTAATTTGTCTGTAGCTCATGTATCCATACCAACCGGGGAGATGGAAAAGTTAAAAAACTACCGCTTCCTACAGGTGAATATATCACAGATTTCAAAAGAAAATGAAAACGGGAGGCAGCGGATAATATAGAAAATAGCGCCACCTTCAGTTCCGGAGTGCAATGGTCCCATTTCCAAATATGGTGTTAGTCTGCCATGTGGTCTGTCCCCACCCCTTACTGTTTGCTGCAACAAGGTCCTTCTCAGCAGAAGCGTCCAACGTAAAGCGGAGCTTTTTTTTTTTTTTGCAGATCTGTAAACACCATGGATAGTACTCGCTCAGTTCAGACGTTGTTTTCATCGTCCCTGCGGGTAGTGGAAGTAGACTACGTGGTAAATGCATCTCCTCTCGTCTTTGTGTAACTGAAGGGCGTGTTTCTGTACCACTATTCTACAAAGGAACTGTTTCTATCTCAGGGTAAGACGAGAACACAACTTTTTGCTTGGGTTAAAATGAGCATTTCTGCACCCATTCTAGTTTTTAGCTTCTGACGACACAATTCTGTGTGAACATGACCAACCATATGTTTAAAGAAGCATTCTAAGGTGTCCGTATTCCGCTCGCCGAGTTTCTCCAGCTTTCTTCTCTTTCTAAGGCAGATTCAACTATACCGTTACTTATCCATTTTTAGTTGTTCGCTTTGTGAGCTAGGCTCACCTGATAACCACAGCGAGAACTTAAGGACGCGTTCGAAGGCTTTCCTTTGTTGTTTTCTAAGGACACTTTAAGTTTTTCAAAACTGATTTCCGATACGGGATAGCATCTTGCTCACTTTGAAAGGTGTTGGCTGGGTCTCTGCTGGGTAATTTACGGAAGCTTGTGTTTAACAGTAAAAAAAAAAAAAAGCAACACGACTTCCTGTTCCTGCATACCGACTTGGTTGTAATTTATTTTTGTTCAGCAATATGAGCCACTTCGGCAATTGATCTGCTCCACAAAAATGCTTGAAAGTTGTTTATCAAGTTTTTGTCATATCACAGAATCTTCCCAGGAAACGGGCGTTTCTGAAGATTAAGCTCTAATAGAGAGACATCAAGCTGAAATGATTTGAGCTCAGCCCTGCTGCTCTAATGAACAATGCAGGACCGTTTCCCCATCCCAATTTATTTCCCATCTTTAATTTGGGAAAACCTGGGTTGGACAATTTTTGCTGGAGTTTGTAACATAGATTCGCCAGTTTAACTAATATATATGTTGTTGGATCATTTTAGTGAAATTATTAATTTGTAACATCACAGTAATAACCATGTTTTTTTTCTACATTACATTTGACACAGATATGGTTTGTTTTGTATTCATATTTCAGTTTATGCTTAATTTATGATTAAAGCCATGTTTCCACCTGTGTACGTGCTTATATAATTGTGTAATTTACTTGTAAAAATAATAATCTATTTTAATAATACACGATTAATAAATCCTTACATTTTGAGTTACTATCGTCACTGAACTGAAGCATACATTTGGCTATTTCCTACTTAACTGTCATCATATATTTGGCAATGAAAAAACAACTTTTTGTTTTAATATATGATGAATGTCTACATATCTTTGACCTAAACATGTTCAATAAAGTAATTTTTTTTATCAGCTGTTCATCAGATTGCAGTCTGCAGAGATCCCAAGTGGCTGGAATGGAGGAGGAGGAGGCCCAGTGCTTCCTGAAGAAGCTTGTGGAGGAATTCCCTGCTGCTCTGAAAGAAGACGCTCCTCTGCCGGTCAGCTCCCTGAGTCGGAGAGTCTCACTGGAGGAGCTGCAAGGAGAGAGCCTGGAGCTGGGCCAGAGGCTGCTGGCTGCTCGGTATGGATATACACTAGGGATGTGCCGATCAGGTTTTTTCCTGCCGATACCGATACCGATCACCCATGAGGGCCGATACACCGATACCGATCACCGATACCGATCACATAATTATTATTATTATTTTATTTATTTTTTTTATCATAAACACTACCGGTTACATTATGTGGAAAAAGGAACCATGAATTCACCTTAATTTAGACAAAAACTTGTTTTTAATAATTTTTTTCAAGAAGAAAACTAAACAAAACAGGCATTGTGCAAATTGTACTGCTATTGATAATACTATCTTTAACAGACTGATAACATATGAAGGCTCTGAAGAGGCTAAATAATGCAATGAGCCAAAATAAAACCTCTCAACATTGCCAAAAAAATTCAAGTATAAAACTTAACATTCAAAGGCAAAAACAGGTTCCATTACAATAAACAATCCAGAGTTACTGAATGAAAACTTCCTGATAGCATGGCGGCTAGCTGATTACTGCTAGCTCTGATTGGCTGTTTCTGACTGAGCGGAGTAATTATGCAGATCAGGGAGGAGATCAATTATTTTTTCAGAGATTATCTGTCTCATGTTAGGACAGCGAAAGTTTTAATACGTATGTAAAATGTTTTTTTTTTTTTTTTAAGTTAGATGCTGCAGCTTTAAGCAGGTTCGGTGTGAGAGTCACTACCAGGTAGAGCAGAAGCGGCGCTCAGTCTGTGAAATATTACTACCTGTAGCGTAGCAGCGGTTCAACATCGAGAGCAGAGCCAGCGTCTTACATCGCAGCTCGAAGACTTAAAATAATTTTCCAGGTTATTTGTTTAGCTTTCTGACCATCATGCTAATCCGGGTGAGTGTTTGTAGCTGTGCGCTGCTTTACCTGCTATCTGATCCTCCGTTTGTCTTTTTTACTGCAGTGAGCCTCGATGTAGCCAAACTCCGTCAAGTATGGCACTGTTTTTATGTCGTATTAGCTTCGTTGTGTTGATGCATTTTGACGTGCTTCAATTTTCCGCAGCAACACGCAGCAAACTTCCCCATTCACTCAGTGCGTTATAATTGCACATCGCTTAAGATTTGTTGTTGCGCGTTTGCGCAGAGTGAAGGAAAGAGGAGACCAGCTGCACAGGCAGGCTGCGAAATGAGAAGTAGGTGATCGGTATCGGTAAAAGAGACAATGATCGCCGATCACCGATCATGCACTTTTTCACGAAAATCGGCCCGATTATGATCGGTGACCGATCGATCGGCACACCTCTAATATACACTTCATTCATTCTTTTGGCTTGGACCTCAATACCTGCTGGTTGTTACACATGCCAGCTGGGGAATTTAGCTTTGCTACCTTCAACATAATATATAGAAACAGTTTTGGAGCTTGCATGCATGCTGCTGTAGGAAGCCACTGGGAGGACCTGAGTCTTGCCTTTAAGATGTGATCAAAGCACAGAAGCACAAGTCGTGTTTCTTTATTTGGTACCGCTGTCTCTAATAGGGGCTGCACTGGGTCCTGTCCAGGGTGTACCACACCTCTTGCATTTTCACTGTGGGTAATAGGCACCATAACCCCTTACACTCCTCTTGAAGAATGGTTTCAAGAGGACTATCCAAGTTTTTTGAACAAACCTCCCATTTCCTGAAGTATTTATCAGCATTCATAAATACTCAAAATTCCTGACTTTGCCTCATATGTCAATACTAGTGAAATCACATCCAAATCTGCTCTTGCTTGTAGCATTCATCCACCATGACACTACACCACACCAAGTTATGAATACCCTTTAAAAACTTTATCTCTCAAACCTCTTAGGATGACATTTCCCATGTCTTTAAAAGCTAGCTTTCATTTTTAAATGTTTGTTAAATACACTTCAGCCTACACATCACACACCTGGTTAGACAGAGATTGTTAGATTCCCTGAGCTTTTTTAAAAAAAATCCTTTATCCTTTATCCACCAGTCCTACATGTACATGTCTGTGTGTTGCATTCTTCACATACTTTAGCAGCTCTCCCTTGCACTGCTCATTAATGATCCACTGTTAACTCTGCTTGTGGAAGCCACTACTGTTCTAAAAGAAAAGCTACTTATGCTATGTAAACAGTCAGAATATAAAGTGACGTGATGTATGCTTTTCCTTTTTGAGAAAGATTCAGACTTTTCAGCAGCTAACAGGAAGGCTGAACAGAATACTACGAAGCTGGTCTGTATTGTTTGTTTTAACTTTTAACCTCTGTTTGATTTGGAAATGCTGGCCGGCTTTTTTTTTTATATTTTGGGTTTAAGGTAAAGAGAGATTGTTAGATTTATTAGAAATAGCTTTTATTGTCCTGCAAAGGAAAAATTCAAGTGTTAACTTCTCTAAACCTCAGAAACATTTGCCATCAGCAGAGCTGGCAGAGAACATGCCTTATGTTATCAGCTTGGACAGACAGTTTATCAGTTTCTCGACTGTTAAAGAGGTTGAAGATGGAAAATCTCTGGTTGTTTTTAGTTTCTCCATTTGACGAACCAAAATATTCAGAGAGCTTGCATTGGTGTTTCCCAACCAGAAGGCCTGAATGAACAAAGAGGTCAAAGAACTGCTGAGGGAGAGACCCAATGCTCCATCCCACCATGCTTTAAAGTCTTCCATCATCCTTCTTCCAAAAACGAACATTAGCAGTCTCAATGACTACCGGCCGGTGGCACCAACCCCCATTATCGTGCAGTGCTTTTGAGAAACAGGTTCAGAGTCATATCACTTCACGTCTGCCATCCACACTAGACCCCACCAGTTTACATACAGAACCAACTGCTCTACAGAGGATGCCATCATTTCTGCTCTGCACACCACATTGACACACGTGGAACAGTAAAGGAGCTGTGTTAGGCCCCTCTTCCTGGACTTCAGCTCGACTTTTGAGACTTTTAGTCTGAGCAGACTGGTGAGGAAACTGGTGAACCCGGATCTTCCCCACAACATCTGCTGCTGGATCATGGACTTCCTGACAGACAGCTCCAGAGGATGAGAGTAGGATCCCACCTGCCCTCAGCACTGAGCACCAGCACCAGCTCTCAACAAGGCTGTGTGCTAAGCTCCCTACTATGTACCCTCTACAATTATGACTGTAGCTCCACCCACCCAAACAGCACCGTCATGAAGTTTGCTGATGATACCACTGTGGTGGAGCTTATATCTAGAGGAGATGAGGCTGCATACAGACTGGAGATGAAACTGGAGCATTTATTTATTTATTTATTCTTAACATCTTAGTTGTTCAGGATGTTTCTTGGAGAATTGCTGTTTTTTTAAATTTCGTTGTGATTTATTTGTGTAGAATGACATTAAGAGGAATTCTGATTCTGATTCTTTAGCTAGGCTAAATCACTCCTAGGCTAGCAACTCTAACTATTGTTTACAGCTCCATTTGTTTTGTTCTTTTACTGCAGCTTTTGAGGATAGAATTAGCTAATGTTCCATTTGAATTAGTTTCAATTTCTGTATTTTATCACGTTTCATTAATACTTTCCTTTGATGTTCTTTGAGTAACTTTGGATTAACTTGTGTATAGTGCTAAGACAATCATGATGAACCAACTATTAAAATAATCGTCAACTATTTTATTAATTGAGTAATGGTTAGCTGGAGAGTACAGACTCAAAACAAGGCCATTTGCTGAACAAATAGCCTTTTAATTACTACTGAACTCAGAGCAGTAATTAAACCTAAGCTTTACAAATATGTATACATTTTTCATTATGATAAAAAAGTGCTCTGTTTTCGTCCCGAAACTCTTCATGTAACAAGTTTTAGCTTCACCTGGTTCAAATTCTTGAAAACAAAAACAAAAAAACTCCTATTATGCACCTTTCACTATTCAATTATTAAATGATTAATCTAAGAACTAGTCAACAGATCAACCCTACACTGTATTGATAATCAGCCAACAGAAAGGCCTGAGTTCTTCACATGTTGATGCTAAAAGTGTTCTTTTAGTTGTAGATCCATTCTTTGCTCCAAATGATCAAGTGTTCACTAAAGGATCAATGTTATTGCATTTTAGGTATTAAAATGTTTATTTTATTGTCTTAAAAATGATTTATTTGTTTATTTGCATCTTTTAGTGTATTTCTAATATTGCATAGACAAGGCTGAAGTGGTTAATTGATAAATCTGCAGAATGTGCCAATTTGTTTATCTGATCAATAGAATAATGATTAATTAGCCCTACTTGTGTATAAATATACTTCACGAATAAAGTTACCTTTTCTTGATTGCTTATTGGCTGTCCTATAAATAGCTAAAATTTGCTAAATAGTATCATCACCTAATTTGCATAAATTGCCATATGCATAGAACCTTTATTGAATGCTAATATGAATAATATTGTGGCTGAAACAAAATGAATAAAAGAAACTAAATATGTTTAAGAATACTTGTGAAATTTATTCAATGGATCCCAGTGATTTTTAGTTTTTGTTTTTTCATTCCATCATTCCAACCAACCTTCTTTTTCTGTCTTTGGATTGGAGAATCAAAAAAGAAACTCTGGTTGAGTTCCTTAGTTTTCATTTATTTGATTATTGAGGTTAGTTTATGAAACCAGGTGAGATCAGTAATGAACGGAATGACCCAGCAGCACCACCTTAGCCTGAATGTTTTCTTTGCTGGTAGGGTCTCTCACTAATCCCTCCTTTGAAAAAGATTGGCCAACGCCAAACAAGATGGTGTCTTTTTTATATTTTGTTGGCTCTAGTAGCCTTTATTTGAAAGTAGGTCAACAGGAAAGAGGGGGAAGACATGCAGAAAGTGTCACCAGGCCAGGAATCGAACCTTCAACCACTGGCATGAGGACTAAGGCCTCAATATGCGGGTCGTGCTTTGCCCCTGCACCACCACAAGATAGTGTCTTGATGCCATCTTGTGGCAGCAGTAGCATATGTTGCCTCCATCTGTGGAAGTGAAGCCAACTTTTAAGTCGTCTTTAAGGAATAAGAATTTTCACACTGAAGAGGTGCTGCTTGTTGATAGCAGTGCAACTGATTAGTCCTTAGTTGGAAAACAATGAGTAAAATAAGTATATAAAATTTAGAAAATGTATCACAAGCTCATGTGCTTTCTGACATGCTGACATGTTTTCCACTTTATCCTGTCAGGAAGAACTTATATCCTGTCTACAGAAACACCATTGTTTCACCAGTTTCCTGCTTCCTAAACTCGGTTTTCTTTTCGAAGATATGGCATTTTGTAAAGGGCCAGGAGTGTTAGATGACTTATTTCACTGTTGACTTTACCTGCTGCTTCTTATTGATGAAACTTCTTCAGGGTCTAGATCTTTCTGGAGCAAACATTTCTATTCTGGGCTTTATGTCCATCTATCTGCCCAGCTGTTTGCTGCCCAAGTTCAGAACTTGATCTGAATGTGCATATCTGTGTGATTCAGGGGAGCTCCCTCAGGCCTCAGGGTCCTCCTCTGCCAAGCAGCGGTCACCCAGCTTCTGAAGGACGACCTGTCTCCGTTTCACTCTCCACAGGAAGCTCAGGCATACCTGGAAGATGAGGAAAAAGTTGTCTGTAAGTTGTTTTTTTAGTTGCCTGTTACATGTAGCAAAAATAAGAATGGGGTATTATTTTAGGACTGAAGCAATTAGTCAGATTAATCATTGTCTGGCTGTAATATAAAGACTCAAAAAATAAATGCCATTTGGTGAAAGAACAACATACTCAGGGCAGTAAGTAAGTCAAAACTACACGAAAGGTATATACATTTTGGTTTTAAGATGAAAAACCCTACTTGCATGTAAATGTGTTCTATCCAAAACCTCCCAATTGGAATTGTTTGATTTACGTGGTTCAAATTGTGTAAAAAAACCATCTCCTATTAAGCATCTTTTACTTTCCAATTATGAGCCAGTAATTAATGACCAGATTAGTCCCACAATGTAAGTCGAGTTGATGTTAAGTTGAGCAGAAAGGCCTGAGCTTTCACATGTCAATATTGGAAGATTTTTTTTTAGCTGCAGATGCATCCCTTGATACAAAAGGTGAAGAATTCACATTGTTTTTTGTGTTTTTTTATTTTAGGTTGGAAAATGTTTATTGTCTTATTTAAAAACAATTATTTGTTTATCTGCATTTCTAATACTGTATGAAAAGACTTGTTTGGGTAAATGAAAAATCTGCAGTCAAATTTTTTTTATCCGATTAATCGATTAATCTACATAATAATTGATAGGATAATCAATTACTAATATATTTGTTTGCTGCTATTTATTCAAATTTTTATTTTTGGCTCTGCTCTACTTCCAGTGCTCGAGTCGGAAGCAGTCCAGCGGCTCTTCCTGAACCATCTGATAGGTGTAGCACTCAGATGGAACCAGGAGCTCCCCTCCTCCCTACCTCCTCCCAGCTTTCAGTGTTCTGTTCATGCTATCAAGAACACAAGGAGGAAGATGGAGGACAAGCATGTGGCGCTGACTGAATTCAACCAGCTCTTTGGCATTCAGGTAAACACCCTGAAAAGTAAACACTGCTTTGCCAGTGTTCTCCATTGTCACTCAGCTTGGCTGTGATCCTGATCTAGGATGGAGTAGAGCGGGCCTACTACGCTGTGTTCGACGGTCACGGGGGAGTGGATGCTGCCATTTACGCTGCCACTCATCTCCATGTTACTCTGAGCAAACAGGAGACACTGCAGAGTAACACCAGCATGGCTTTTAAAACTGCCTTCAAGAACACAGACAACATGTTCAGACACAAAGCCAAGAGAGAGGTATAGTTATGTTCTACAAGCTGTTGTTTTCTCTCCATGAACCACACCGTATGCTTCAGATGAATCTATATGTGGAGTTTTGTGTCATCAGCGTCTGCGGAGTGGGAGCACAGGAGTGGCCGTGCTGATTCATGGCCAGCAGTTGACCGTGGCTTGGCTCGGAGACTCTCAGGCAATGTTGGTTAGAAAAGGACAGGTTGTCACACTCATGGACCCCCACAAACCAGAGAGAGAGGTACTTGTTCTACTAATTCTTCCTGCTTTGTTTCCTGCTCTGCCAACAACAAATGACACTGGTACAATAGAATGGAATAGAATATACTTTATTGTTCCCTGTGAGAAATTTATAATGGACTCAAGGGTGTGCACTGAATAGTTGCTGCTGCTCAAACTAACAATAACATGCAACACATATAAACAGCTAAAAACGTAGACTACACACAGATCGAAAACAACAACAGATTACCCAGGTTACTGCACACCTTTCATACTATTTAAAATTTTGATTAAAATTTAAATAGTAATGATGTACCAAAGAGAATTTTAAAAAACTGAGTTTATTTTTTTGGGGATTATGTACCTTCTTCAAGAAGGCAAGAGCTCATATTCCAAATATGGGATGTGGGACAGATCCAACAATGATGTCTGAGACAAAGTCACTGACACTATCTCAGCCTGTTTCTGGTTGTCATATAGTTAAATAACACTGAATCAGTCAGGTTTTAAATTTGAAACAATTAGGAATTTATTTTTCACTCTTCCTAACAACAGTGACCTTAGAAGTCTTTGAATTCCTCTCACATTTTCACTGAGCTATGTGTTTTCTACACAAACACAGAGCATGTAGTTCCACATCTAAACAACATTTATTAGATTTATGAATATATTGGTTATTAAATCCCCTTTTTGAGGTGTTGAGGTAGGAAAGTTATCATTCAGAAGTGGGTCCTGGATGCCTGGTCCAAGTCCCCTTTAAACTACCACTAGCACTTTAAGCTAAGTGCTAGTTTAAAAGAACAGAAATGTGTAGAAAATCATCTGTGACTCTGTTGTTTAGATAATAACGACCAGTAGGGTCAGACCAGACAGGACTTCAGCTGATAACTGGCCAGTTTATCTGTCTGCCTCCTCACACCAGCAGGCGCACAAAGAAGATGGCTCCCTCAGTGTAGATTGTTCTGAATGGTGCCCAGACGATGTATGTTGATAATGATGTAGTATTTAATTAGAACATCCACCAATTATGGCATGCTATGGATTATTCTATGTATGAATCTGTTTAGGGCAGGAAATGGTTATGGAACCAACAATTATGTGTAACTCCTGAGTGTTAGAACTTTGCCTTTTCTGGCCTGGAATTGGTCACTGCTGGAACCTGTTCTACCTGCCTTGGCGTCCCTAATATCTAGAGAAGAATCAGTCAACATGCATCTCCTTAGTCAAAACCGAGATGCAAAGTTTTTGAAACATTCACAGGAGACAATTGTTACTTTCAGATGTCAGCTATGCTAACTTTTGATTCACCACATTTTAATAGATATGACTCCACTATTTAGCTTTTAATTTTGTTTGTGTATTTAATAATAATATCTCCTTTAGCAGGACTCGTGTGCCACATGAAGCTACCAAAGGTCAACACAATTAACCTTCCATTTAAAAAGAACTTTAAATCTAGACTAAAACCCCACCTGTTTGGGATTGCTTTGAAACATCAGAAACATTATCAACAGTCTGATGTGTAACAATGGCACTTGACAAAATGTAATGTTTCAATTGCAATTGTGTTCTATGACTTTGTATTTTGTGTTTTTATGATGTAAAGAACCTTAAACTGCCTTGTTGCTGAAATACACTATACAAATAAACTAGAGTTGACATAACTTGACAAAGATTCTACCAGCTCATTTTCAAAACACATCATCATTAAATTAAGTTGGTGGTTTCTCTGTAATCTTATTAAACAAAATAACTTGCAATGTTTAGTATTTTCATCATCAGGAAAACACAATTTGATTATTGACGAGGTGTTTACTTCTGAATAAACTAAAGACGCCATTCAAGCCTCATTGAATGGCGACATTTTCTCATTGTTTTTTTCTGAACTGTTTGGGATCAAAGCACATTACTGCTGATCCAGCAGTAATCAGGAGTCAGATGTTCATGTTATTTTTGTTCTCTGTTTTATAGGATGAAAAACAGAGAATAGAAGATCTTGGGGGTTGTATCACCTTCATGGGTTGCTGGCGAGTTAATGGCACCTATGCTGTCTCCAGAGCCATTGGTAAGACATCCTCAACCAATCAGAACGGAGAACACGGAATTGTGCCAAGCTACAATACACTTAGAAAAAGCTTTAGCTATGGTTGTGACTATGTTGTTGAAAACGTACCCTTTGCAATATTTAATATTTTTATTTTGTTGCATATTTTTGTTCATTAGGAACCTTATAACTAAAAGTCAATTTTTATTTGATAGGTGATAAAAAGAATCAAAATCATTAAGTAGGTAAAACCTGCTGTTCTCCTGCAGCTACATGTTAGTGAGAACACTGATGTCTGAAATGAAGGCCTTTTTTAAACAACCAGGCCCAAATACCAAGTTGAAAACTTGCCAAAGGTAGAAAACCAAAGCATCCTTGCATCTCATGAACAGATTTTACAGAGACTCTGAAACTCCTGAGCCCAAAAATACTTCCAGCATCATTCATTCAGTTAACCTTAGAAAGGGACATGTCGTCATACTCATGAACTCTCCTCTTGGCTCTGATTGGTTGTTTTTTCCACACTGTTTGTTGTGATTTGTTGAACATAAAGATAATAAGAAATCTTGATGAATGAACTACTCACGAGTCCTCAAATGAGACCTAGAAAAGTACAGCAACAAAACTTTTTCAATGTAGCTGCACCGCTGGCACAAAAGTTAACCCAGTTTTTCCTGACGGTTTGTATCTGGTTTAGTGGATTGATGCAGCCGGAAACCTCAGCTAACCGAGCTTCACACAGGAATACAGACATTACTCGGCTTAACATGCAGCAGCAACGCTCTGCTGTGAAACAGTAGACTGTTAATCTCTGTTAACATAGTGTTAAATCCCAATGATCTGAAATTTGTCATCTCGAGTTGTTTTAAAAGTCAGATTAAACAGATGATGTGTTGGCATTCAACACTCTGAAAAAGGATTTTCTTTCCAACATGCTCGCAGTAAAATGACATTTTTTTACATCAGGTAGAACAGTTGCTAATAATGACGTCACAGAATCTCACAGCAAAAAGTCTGAACTATCCTTTAACTTTCTATTTAGAATCAAGTCTTTATCTGAGATATAAACAACAAAATTGCTATTTAAGATGTAAAACTATGTATATTTTTATAAGTATTCCTCTTTAACAATTTGGGACTTGGGCAGTTCAGACAGAAATAACTTCAAATTAAACAGCAACTGAAGTGTTAAAGTGGAGTGAACAACACCTTCAAACAATTAACGATGCATTAATTCTAAAAACGTTAATAATAACCAGGAGGTGGCACTGCTGAGCTATTCCAGCCTCAGAATGAACTGCTCCAGTTTTCTTTGCTGAAGAAGCCTGAAGAGGCTCTGTGTGGGAAACAAAGAGAGCAACTGAAAGCTTCCTTAGTGAAGAGGCTTTTCTGTCTGCCTGATCTGCTGTGAGTTTGCTCCGACCTGCTAATCCCATTCACATCCCTAAATCCAGGCGACTTCGACCAGAAGCCGTATGTGTCTGGGGACGCTGATTCTTCAACCATCCAGCTGTCAGGGGACGAGGACTATGTGCTGCTGGCGTGTGATGGCTTCTTTGATGCCATCAAACCTTCCGAGGTCCCAGATCTGGTTGCTGAGGCGCTCCGGGGTGCTGATGACTCTGAGACTGGAGGGAGTCTTCCACCAGAACATGCTGAAGATGGAGTGGGACACAGAGTTGCTGAGAGATTGGTAGGTGATGCCAAGGCGGCAGGGTCCAGCGATAACATCACAGTGATGGTGGTGTTCCTGCGTCCGCCTGGCCAGCTGCTGGCTAACTCATAAACCCAGCTGCATCCAGAGGAAAGGAACCATGCAGCTCGCCTCAGGACACACTCAGCCCTCTGCAGGCAGCCAGACTAACCCAGAATCCTCACATCTGACATATCCACAGCTAATATCTGTGCTAGACTGGCACATGACTTGGCCTTTTACTCAAGAAATCATGCAAATCCAATGTTATATGAACTTATGTGCACTCTAAGTGGAAATTATTGTGGATATCAAAATATACACAGTCCTGTGGAATTGACAGTGTTTTACATTTATATCAACACATATATAAAAAGATAATGATAAAACTGTTTCCACCACTATGAGACATACATACTGTACAATTCAATGGTAAACATACATCAGTTAGTGGAGAACTCTTCAGTAGCTTGGTTGTAAGTGTGCACCTTGTTAAACTAAATGTTTGTTTTGTGCACCTTTTGATCCACCAAACAACACTGACATGATCTGATGAACCTGATGCAGCTCAGCTGTCCTAGCAGGAGTGTCCTGACATTTGCGTCATTTACCTGAAGCTCCCTACTGGAGCTGTATGTTGTGACTTCAGCTGTCTTTTGAATTTTCCATGGACAGAGAGCATCACCAAAAGAACACCAGTGAAGCATGGAGGTGGCAGCATCATACTGTGGGGTTGCTTTTGGGATTTTTGAAAAGGTCAACCTTTACCCAAAACTTCAGGTCTCTCCTGCCAAGATTCCCCGCTGTGAGTCCAAGATCCAGATCAACTGAAGTGTAAACTATCAGACACAGAACGTTTTGGATCTGACTGAGTTCAGATTCAGGCTCTCAAGGTAAATACTGCTAAGTGAAGATGTGGCTGCTGTAGAGACTCCTACCGCAGACTGGATGATGCGGTAGGAGTCGTCCTACCGCATCATCTGTTGGATTAAAAGAATTAGATCAGCGTGTGTCCACTTATGTTAGGTTATTTGTCCTTTTTTAAGTTTTATATTCCCCCCACTCCCATCCCTGTCCCCACCAAGATAACATTTACATTATAGAGGCCTTATGTCACATTGAAGATGTAAAAGGTTTTGAAACAATTTATCATGGTTTCATTTTGATATTTTAACTTTTTAACAGGAGCGTGTAAACTTTTGAGAGTCACAGCTGTTAATTTTGCCGGGTGATGTGTGTATTGTGTGTTGTATATAGGGATAGTGGTGCTAATAGTCCCATAAATCAAACCCAGATAATTAAAAGCCATCCCAGCCTGAAAGATGGACTGGTCATCAGGTTGTCACTGGACAACACAGACAAAGGAACTTACACACATTCCCATGCAAGCACGCACGCACACCGGAGGAAAGTTGAGAGTGTTTTGTGTTTAGACATTGGGAGGAACCTGGAGTACCCAGTGAGAACATGTATGCACAGGGAGACCATGCCGACCCACTGCAGACAGGTCAGTAGGGACCAACACACTCCCAACTTAACTGTCAGGGTCTGTCCCGATGGCCGCGTCCCGCCTGCTGCCTGCCGACTGGGCTGTCAGGGTCCAACTAGGCTTTTAGGGACAGACTCAGGGTCCGACTTGCTGCTGGGTCCCAACTCCACCTTCAGAGTCTGACTCCTTCATTGGGGTCCGACTCGGCCGTCCGGTCCTGACTCGGCCTTGAGGTTCCAAACTAACTGGGCCAAAGAAACCGCTTTGGCCTGGTTGGTTCTGGATGCAGGGTCTGCTGGTGTTAACCAGCCCCCTGCTGGAGTCCTTCAGGTCCTTACCTGATCTGTTCTGATCTGATCTGCTCTGACCAGATCTGGTGATGATGTGACCAGTACCTGTTGGCAGACCCAAGTGCCAACAGGTACTTAATATCTGTACCTGTTGGCTAACTACCCGTTGGCACAGAAATGTTGCTAACATATCTGTTACTAACAGTGCTGCTTCCTGTCTGACTCCAGTGAGTCAGACAGGAAGCAGCACTGACCTCTGAATGTCCTGTGGACTCTCACTGGAGGCGCTGAGCGGTCCAGCTCACACACATCTCACTCTCTTCAGGGACTTTCCAAACAGGAAGTCCCATTTGTTCAGTCTGAGCATGTCAGAGGATGCATGCATGTGTGTGTCCATGTGATTTCTCTTTAAGAAATGTGATGCCAGCAGCTAATGGTTGGTCCAAAGCCAACATGCTTAGGCTTGATCAGTATTTCAGTTTGCTGCTGTTTGCAAAACTGGCAGAATTAGCAGAGACTTCCTCCTTTGACAGGCCCACACAGGCATGTTGGGCCTGCAGCCACACTTATATACAACACATATACATTTAACCTACATAACCTTCAGCCAACTTTATCAGATTTAATATATTGATTTATTTAGAGGAGGTTAAGTTACAGTTTAGAAAGTTTTATTTTACCAAGGCTTAGTCATATCTGTGGTGGTGAGACTGTTACATTTTTAATCTGAATGCTTTTCAGACTTCATCTACTTAATCTTTTCTGTTGGTGTTGTCAGTGTTGATGGCTATTTCTTGATGGATTTGTATGTTTTGGAGGTGAGTAAACTAAAAGTCTCATGTGCCACATAGATCAGTTGGAACCTCTTTCAGATCAGAGTTTTGTAATAATCACAACTCCCCTCCCCATTCACAGATCAGCTGCAGGTCAGCCTGGCAGGATCATGGATCAGTGATGCTTTCAGAGCAGTCTGAACCAAAGGGGCGTGGTATACTGTCACATCACCATTATGGCTTTGCTGAGTCAAATCATTGGTGGAGCAATATCAACAGCACAGCATGTCCCCTAACCTCTCTGTTAATCTGACCAGGCAGAGCTGCTAGATTACAGATTGAAATTATGACTGGAAAGGGGCTACAGTTGTGAGGAATGCTCAACTTTTTAACCATCGTGTAAAAGATGGCCAGACTCCAAACTGTGTTCCGAGACAAAGTATTAAATGCGTCTTTTATCTACTAAGAAAATGCTGATGTTAAGCATGTTGGATTGTGTACTGATTCTCACTCTGTTGGTATTCTAATATTTACTCCTGTTTGATGATTCTTTTATAAAAAATGTGAATGATTTTTAGAAATGGTTCTGAACCATATCCAACTGGATGTGATGTCAGAATCTCATTGTACTCTCTTACACTGTGGATTACTGACATGGTTGGTTTTGCAGTTTTGTATTCACTAATGACTAAATAAAAGACTCCAAACAAGACATTCATCAGTTTTATATCTGGCTGCTGTTCTCACTTTGTGTCACCAGAACCTCATTCTCTCTGACACTGCTTGACTGGGAGTATAATGGTGTAAAGTTTCCTCAGAGTTAAAAGAAACTCAGTTAAGTTAAATAAAAATCCCTTTTTTTTCCCCTTACAAGTTTTTTTTGTCCATTTGGCAGGAATTTTAGAGAATCTCATTGTCAGTCAACTTTATAATACATGCCTAGAGATGGGCATGTAAAGAGACAGGAATATCAATTGTACAGTGTAATTTATGCAAAACTATATGAAAGATTTATGTTATATTTCCTCTTATCTGACATGTCTGATAAAACTATTTAGCTCTTCCTTGCAAACAGAGCAAAGCAGTCAGCTGATTAAGATAAAATATATTTTGCTCCTAGAAAAATACTAAGGGGACTTGTGAAAAAAACATTTCAGTCTTCTTCCTTCAACATGTAATTTACCTTTTGAAAGAATTTCAGAAGTAGGTGACTGAAGTTGCTTTGTTTTACTTTTTATTTTAATCCAAAATAACAGCCGGTTGTTGTTTTATTATCAGGTGATTAAAGTGTCAGAGCCATAAGAAAAATTGACACAACTGTTTTGCTTTTTCACTGAGTTCATCTTACTTTCTGTTCTCGTTTTTCCTCCAGCAGATGTGTTTCCAAGAAACTGTGGGGGTGGAGGGGGTATGACAGAAACGGCAAAACATAAATGTGTCAATGTTTATTTAGCCAAAGCTAGGTCTGAAGTTCATACTGCTATTGAAAAAGAGAGAAAGTAATTATTTTTTTAATTAATAAGCATTAACATTCATTAACTATTTTACAAATGCTGCAGTTTTGTCAGGTTGCAGCTGTGGTATTCAGGTGTGCTAAGACGATGTCAGAACCTCAGCAGTTACCTTTAAAAAGAAACTGTTTCCCATGAACCTGGGAAGGAGTTTTTCTCATTCTGGATTTAAAGGAGTTTACTGATGCAGCGCCATCTACTGACAGACTGATGCATCCTTCCAGCAGCTTTTAGACTTTATGACCAACTACACTCTACATTTTCTTCCATACTCTTGCATTTTATTGTTTTTATGTGCAATTATTCAGGTAGATTTTGTACTTTTTAGAAATTATTTAGCATGAAGACTCAGAAAATGATCCTTGTTGGACACCTGTCTAATAACTACATTTTTTTTCTTATGCTGTATATTTGCCCTTATGTTACAGTCTTTTAATTCTTATTTTTGTTGTCTTGGTTGAAAATTCATGACTGGTTGCTGCTGATCAGAGGTTGGTAGACTACTCAAAAGTTCTACTCAACTAAGAGTAGCACTATTTCAATATACGTTTACTCAAGTAAAGGTAAAAAGTGTCTGTCCAAGAAATTACTCAGTTACTGTATAACTGATCATAATATCTGATTAATATTTGAAAATGATGGATCCGGACAGACAGAAAAATATATTTATTTGTACATTCAGATATTTAAAAGACTGAAATCCAAAAATAATACAAAAAATTATAAAATAAATTCAGGAATGCTTTTACAAGTCAATTTTTAAACGTAAAACTCAAGAAACCAATACTTACAGTAAGTAATGTGTATAAACAGTACGCGCAATGAACGTCTTGCAACATCTGCTGTTACTGCATGTTCACTGGACCTCGAATGCCTCAGCAAATAGATCATTGATCTAATTATAAACTGCATTGCTTTGATCTCAGTGTGACATTCTGCTCTCCGTCACTTCTTAAAAACGATAACATTTTAATTAAAGCTGCAAGTAGCGTTGGAGGCCTTGCAGCTCAGTTCCACTCCAGCTGAAAACACATTCAACATGAGGAGTGCAAAAAGAGTTGACACAAAAAGTATGAGGTTGTTTTTATTTCCCATAGTAGAAAACTAATTTCTAAAAGCTGTAGAGTATATAAAAACTGTACAGTTGTATCTCTATATAAAGACTTTTTAACAAGGAATAATAAAGTATACAGAAGGTAAAGAAACTGGCCATCATAATCACTGGGTATTTTCTACATTTGCTGCATTTAGAGTGGTGTTATTGTGAAACAGAAAAGCAGAGTTGGTGCTCGGCACCTTCAGCTTTCAGAACTGAGTTCTACAGTCTGGATGTCGCCTGCTGTGTTGAGCCTGAAGTGGAAGTGTGAGCTGGAACCATTGTTGTGTACACAGCTCCAGTTTTTCTGGACCTGAAACAAAGACCAGACTGTTAGGACGACACAGCAGATTTCTGAAACATACCCCATTGAATAATTTCACAGAATCTCCTCAGAGACGGAGCATTTCACTTGATCTTACCTGTTCTTCAGATTCAAGATAAGCTGTCCAATTCGTGACTTTGGATCCACACACTTTTCCTTGTTTCCCAGTGTAACACTAGAGGAAAGAAAAAAACAACAAAGGACCCACATTAGGGATGAACAGTGCAGAGTGGGTTTACCCGAGCTTTGCATCACTCAGAAAGTAAAACAGAACTTACATGATCTCAGTGCGGGGGCAGAAGGTACTTGGGTGGTAAACAACAGGCTCTGTGAGGATGCTCTGCAGTCGGACCCTGTTCAGGAAGCTGCTGGAACACTTGCATTTATTGGACCTGTTGGCTGGCTGAGCTGTGGAAGAAAGGAAGAAGCATGGTCTCATTGCATCCTGATCTTCTGTCAGTCAGAAAAACAAACAACCCAAAAGTGTGACATTTCATACATGCAAGCTATTCTTTTTCCCACCACACACTTACTCAATTATTCTAAAAAAAACTCAAAGTACCTTGAGCACAGAGGAGAAACAGGCAGGCCACAAATCCAATCACAGCGGTCTTCATCTTGTGGGTCTAGAAGCTTCAGGGTCAGTCTCAGCGTCTGTCTTTGGTTTGAGCTGCTGATGCTCTGATGCAGCAGGCAGTCCTGTTTTATAGCAGCATTGCCACTATGAGCACTGCTGTACAATGTGATGCAACAGTTTCACTTTCCTCTTTTGGGTTTCACTTTCTTTGCCTCTTCCTTTTTCATTTACAAAGTCTGTTTCCAAGAACTGCTTTCAAACTCTGATGTGAATCTCTTTTGCCTACACAATGACTCTTTGGTTAGACATACAATTTACCAAGAAAGCAAAGGCTGTATCTAAAGCCTTTAGCTTAAAAATCAGTAAGTCACTGAGATTAATAACACTTCACAAACCTACTGAGATTTGAGATCAGCTTAAACTGTTTGCATCATCATTAAGAGCTGTTGAGGGAGCAGGAGCTGCAGCAATGAAGCAAATTAAACTCAAAAATAAAGTTTCTCCATAGACGCATTACTGTAATTAGTTTCCACATGGGAAGGTTTAAGTCATCCATGACATGCATCTATTGTCAGTAACTTTTTATACTTGCACAACAAAATTTAAACTGCATGTTCAAAAAGCTGTAAGATATGTCAAAGTACTATAATGCTTCTTTGCAGTTCACAAGGACTTTCTACAGAGGATGTGAAGAAAATGAACATGTGTGGTTAATTTCTACTCAGGTTTGAAATAAATGCAAAATAATTTATCATGTATAAGTGACTTATACATGTTGATCAGTAAGTTTTATATTTAGAAGAAACACAACTAAAAAGAATAACTTTTTCAATGTCAGCACAAATCTGGCTCCACTCCACATTCCAAACACCAAAATGTTTGTTGTCATCCCTCACTGTGAATTCTGTAGAGTGTTTTACAGAAATAGGATGTGAAACTAAAAGTAAATGGAGGGAAAACACCACCCGCAGTGTTAATCCTGTCAGCCTTTAGAGGGCGGAGTTCATTCTTTGTCTATAAACTCCTCATTTAGGAGAAATGGAACAAGTAGCAATCAGAAATCAGGCTGGAAAAAAAAATCATCATTCAGCAGTTTTATTGATAAAACATGAATTGTCAAGAATAAAGTTTGCTGTTTGTATTGTGTCTTAAAATGGGCCAAAGCAGTGTTGTGTTAATGCACCCAGCAGTTTTAGTTGAGGCTATATTTATGTCCCAATTTGAGGAAAAAAACTGTTTGGAAGAAGCAGTATTTATAATACCCTTTAAATCTCAAATGGGAATTTCAAAGGGCACATTCACACACTAATGATGAAAGCTACTGATTTTCAGCTACAGCTGCCCTGGGGCAGTCTGACAGAAGTGAGAGCATGGGCACTTCTGACCAACAGCCCAAGTTTTATCACTACCACCAAATTCAACAGATGATCTCATCTACTTTAGACTTTTGGCTTTTTTTTTTCTGTCCACCACTCTGATGTTGGGCTTTCCTTTGTCTGTCCAGAACACTTTTTTGTCCCAGAATTTTGTGGGATTCTGGTATAAAGTTTTTCATGAACTGTATACTGACCCTTTTGGGACTAACTAGAGGTTTTGTTTTTTTTTTTTTACAGCTTTGTTTCTGAAGTTCAATGAATACTTTCTGACAAAGAGACACTTCTGAGCGCTGTTGCTACAGCGCTCCTTCTTCTTTATGATGTTTCAGACAGGGGATTTCTTTAAGTCTAATGATGGTTTTTGTGCTTCTTAGCCACAAATAACTTCTATAAACATTTGCAGTCTACCCATTCTCAAAAATAGAGCAATATTTAGAAAATGCCAAAGTAGCTAATCTAGTAACGCAGTGAAACACCTGACTACTAAAGAACAATCAGGAAGCCAGTGTTCACAAACATTAAGGTGTACTGAATTGAACATATCTAAAATGGTAGTAAACAGTAAATTCTGAATAAGAATTCAAATATCTGCATTGGACAATTAAACATTTCTGCATTTTTTGATTTTAAACTTTTCTCTGATGAGCAGAGGTTTCTGTCCTAAAGTAATAGGAGGCCAGTGAATACAGGTAATGAAAAAAAAAAACTTTTTTTTTCTTCATAGAAGAAAGAAACATGTTTTCTTCTATGATGGACTGTCTCTGGAACTCAACAGTTTTAGTGCACTGTTGACTCGGGGACGTGGCTGCAGCAAAATGTATGTGGAAGCATCTGAATCCTTGACATCAGCTATAATTTGTGATAAATATAAGTTCAAGTTGACATGAATAGCTTAAAAAGTGCATTGGTTGGCTAAGTGGAGCACTTCGGCTATAGCACTTCACTACTTCATCTAAAAATTGTTGACAAGCTCACAAGTGCAACAAAAAATCACTACTTGTTACTAATATTTCTAAATGTGCTACCACAGGGTGTCTGGAAATGAGCTTGATAAAAGGTATGGATTTAAAGCATTACTAGGTAACATTTAGCCTCAAAGCAGTGTTACTTTTACACTACTAAGTATCTTCTAGCAGTACTAGTTAATTAGTGAGCAGATTCAGTAGGGACAAGTAGGGCTTTATCAGTCAAATGCCCTATATGCTGTGCTAGATTTACCGTCCGCTAATCAACCAAGATTTGAATGACTTTCAACCATTTGGATCATTAGTGTTTTAGTGCATTAGGTGGGCATAGTTGTTGACTAGTTCAGTCTGGTAGTTCATTAAAACACCTACTAGCTGGAACATGTTGAACATGGAACTTTTCATCAGTTGGCAAAAAGTCTTACTAACAAGAGATTCTTGAACTAGTACAAGAAAATCAATTAGTGTGAGTACATTTTAATGACAAACCAGTTGGCAACAATTGTGGCTGTAAATAAGGATCAAAGATCTATCAGATATTTACACAACTTGCCTGCTTATGAGAGGCTTTCCGTTCTGTTCAGTTGGCAGCAGTTTTCGTTTCATTTCTGGAATGAAAACTTATCAGCAGTTTGGTTTCAGTTTCAACAACAAGGTTAAAAATTCTGCACTGACTTCCTACATAAGGTTTTATCTTTGAAAGAATCCATAACGGATTTCTTGTTGCACTCCACCAGCTTACCTGTAAGGTTTCCCTTGTGAAAAATAAATACACTAATAAGTATATTAAATCTTATCTTATTTGAGCATACTTGAAGCCAGACTGATCATCAGTATATTTCAAGTTTAAGGATTATTTAACTAATTTTGAGCTTAATGTATTTTTATTGTAATTATAATTAAATTGTAGGAAATCACATTTTGAAGTGTTACATGCTAAACTGGAACAACTACAAGCATACTTTGTACACTTAAAAGATTCATGGTTAGTTGTAACAATAGAATATTTATTTTAGATGTAAAAAAAAATACTACAGTAACAATAGTGTAGACTTTTTAGTTTGTATACATTTGAATAAAATGTCACACGAATGTTGTCATGTTCATGCTGCAATGCATTCTGGTTAAATGAATGGTCCAACTGCTCTACACTAGCTCATCCAGCCAAAACAGTGGTGAGTAACATCCTTTTTGATTTGAACTGGAGCGCGTTGAAATCAATAAGAATGTAGGAACACAAGAAGTAATGAAGATGAGGAAGACGACAGAGTTGGATGTAGGAGTTGGTGTTTTGCTGCTGCTGCCACCTTCAGCTTAATAAATTAAACAATGAATGACACACCGGCTTGTGAGATTTGGTAAGTACTTCTATAGCTCTGTGTCTGCTGCAGAGCTTCGATAGCATTTAAAGTGCTTCCAGTGCTCCAGCGGCAGTGGGGTTTTAGGCTCTTTGCGGATAAAAACTGTCAGTACGAATTTGTTTTTAACTCATTAAGGTAATGATCAACTGTTATAGCCTGTCAGTATTGCTCATACAAATGACTCAAAGTCTTCTGGAGAGAAATGTTGAGAGCACAAATGTGGGTCCTTGTGAAGGACCCACATTTGTTCAGCTCTGGCTCTCTCTCACTGTGCTCTTCTTTTTTTCATGTGGGAAGCGAACAAGATTTTCCTCGCTGTTTTTTTTTTTAAATTACAACCAACAGTGACACAGTGTGGCATTATCTAAAATTACACCAGTCAAACGCAGGTATACATAGGTATTCCTGTTTTTACTCAGTAGATTTCAGTACAGAATGGACCAAACGCATCATCAACCCAGCAGGTGAGAACATGGCAACCTCCATGGGTGAAAAAAATAAAAGAGATACATTTTTTTAAGTCATTATGATTTTTCATGTATTACAAACAGAAATTTTTTAGTTGATAGGAAAATTACAACACATTTAGGCCAACATGTTCAACTAATCTTGAATCCCTTTAAGTATATGGATTTCTTATGTATCATAACCATAACCATTAGTAAAACTTAGGTGTACCATTTTTGTGAAATAATTGCATCTAAATGTCTTCTAAATATCAGTGTTGTGGTACTCGAGATCGGTCTTGGTCTCGAGTCCGGTCTTAAGACCGTTTTCTGATAGTCTCGGTCTCGTCTCGGACTCGACCGCATTTGGTCTCGGTCTTGTCTCGGTCTCGGGCTCTGAGGACTCGGCATTTTATTTCAAGACCAGTCGAGACCGCAACTGTGAAAATATCACTAAACGTGCAGCATACTGTCCAGTTTATTTGTTAACATCTTTGTTTTCAGTGGATGCAAAACGCACCAATTAAAATCCAAGCAACTACGTGTTTCTCTCCCTCCCCCTTCCCTCCCCACCTTTCACTCGCACGCGGCGCTCCAGGACATGCGCAGTGGTTTTCTCTCAGCGGCAGAAAATGTTTGTCTAATCGTCAGTAATATAATAGCGCTGCATAAATAGTAAGAAATCCGATGGCCAGAGCTAACTCAGCAGCGCTTCCTTTCAGAGACGGTGGGGACAACGTCTAACTATTTTCATCACTTAGAAAAGTAGCTCAAAGAAGGTAAGCTCCGTTAACGTGATGTTAGCAAAGCTAGCTGTACAGAGACACATAAGAATTTGTGATGAAAAAAGTCACTCACTGCCTGAATTATTGTGCGGAGATGTTGACTGACTTGTCGCATATATAGGACAACGCTATGTCCAAAAGTCTGCAATATAGTGATGTGACATTCAGAAACAGTCGATTCTTCTCCACGGCTCTTTATTTATTAGATAGGACTGGAGTGTCACTCACTGAGAGCCGTTGTTCTATCAGATTACCATACACTGTCAGAATAGCATACGTGCAGAGTACCATGCCTGCGCATGCGCATTAAGAAGTCCGACCGTCAGAGGAGTTGTCAGTTCACCATATGCAGCAAGTTATGACGAAAATAAGTCATTAAATTGTTTTCAATGATAACTATATAGATATACATGTGTTGTCATGGTTGCAAAGTGTATTTAAAGCAGGTCTGGCTGCAGCTGGAGTCAGCTACAACACACGCCCGTGTAAAACTCACTTAACCGCTAAGTCAGGATGCCATACAACTGTTAATAACAGATCTACGTCATGATTCTATGTTCCTAGCATACATGCAGTGAGTACCGTGCTAGCGCATGCGCCTTAAGAAGTCCGACCGTCAGTGGAGTTGTCAGTTCAGCATATGCAACAAGTTATGACGAAAATAAGTCATTAAATTGTTTATAATATGACATAATATGATAACTAGATAGATATACATGCCTTGTCGTGGTTTCAAAGTGTATTTAAAGTAGGTCTGGCTGCAGCTGGATGCCATACAACTGTTAATAACCAAGTGTATGATGATCTACGTCATGATTCTATGTTGCTGATTAAATAAAATCATATGGTAATGACAGCTTATGCATGTCTGAGCTATCTGACAACGTATGCTGATCTGACAGAACACCGTGAGTTCGTGCTAAGCATGACGATCTGACCTGACAGAACACCCGTTCTTTGTTCTAGTAATGCTCTGTGTACACTGCATCATTATTTAATTATGTACGTTGATATTTAAATGAACAAATAACTAAAACACAAGAACGAAAGAGCACGCAGAGCATGCACATTGCTCTTTGTTTTTGTTCAAAGTGGCAGCTGTAATGTCTGCCATGGTGTCAGACTACCTGGCTTCATGTACTGGGATAGAGAGTGAAAACAGTCACGATGAGCGCCTTCTGTTTGGTTACTTCTTGCTTGTTGCTCCTTGGTCAGTGTTCATAGTTGAGTGTTATTTACCGTCAGGGCATTGCCTCAATTGCTATGTTTAATGGTGCAACAGTGGTGGATTCTTATATGAGCAATATGGGCAAATTCCCAGGGTGTTATGTTTTTAGGGATGGCACGAGACCATCACACATTGTAACACAGAAATGGAATATTTAATATTGGTAAAATGTATTAAGTATTTAATATCTAGGTGTTTTTATGGGAATATGGATCTTTCAGATTATTCTGAGAAGCAATTTCGATCATATTTTACATTTTATTGTGTCATGTAGCACGGCCGCTGGTCTTGGTCTTGACTCGGTCTCGACTTTCCTCGGTCTTGGTCTTGACTTGGTCTCGGACCCTAAAAGTCTTGGTCTTGCCTCGGTCTCGATACACTCTGGTCTTGGTCTTGTCTTGGTCTCGGGTTAGGTGGTCTTGAACACAACACTGCTAAATATATATGTGCTATATATTTAAGTTAGAAGTATTCCTTCCATCCATCCATCCATCCATCCATCCATCCATCCATCCATCCATCCATCCATCCATCCATCCATCATCCATCCATCCATCCATCCATCCATCCATCCATCCATCCATCCATCCATCCATCCATCCATCCATACATACATACATACATACATACATACATACATACATACATACATACATTTTCTTTCGCTTCATCCGGGGTTGGGTCGTGGGGACAGCAGCTTCAGAAGGTCGCTTCATCCGGGGTTGGGTCGTGGGGACAGCAGCTTCAGAAGGGAGGCCCAGACTTCCCTCTCCCCAGCCACTTGTTCCAGCTCCTCCATGGGAACCCCCAAGGCGTTCTCAGGCCACCCGAGAGACATAGTCCCTCCATCATGTCCTGGGTCTTCCCCGGGGCCTCCTCCCAGTGGGACGTGCCTGGAACACCTCACCAGGGAGGTGTCCCCCCAAGGGACACGGTCTAACGCCCTCTCCAAGTCCACAAAACAACTCCCAGAACCCTCCAGGACCTGCTGATGGTACGAAAAGCAAACTGCTCTTTCTGAATCAGAGGTTCAACTATCCAATGGACCCACCTCTCCAGGATCCCTGAATAGACCTTATCAGGGAAGCTTAAGAGTGTGACCCCCCTGTAATAGGAGCACACACTTTTTGAACAGGGAGACCACCACCCCAGTCTGCCAATCCAGGGGAACTGCCCCCGATGTCCATGCGATATTGCAGAGTCGCATCAGCCAACACAACCCTGCAACATCCAGAGCCTTAAGGAACTCCAGGAGGATCTCATCGCCCTGCCACTGAGGAGCTTTTTAACTTCCTCGGCGACCTCGTCCCCAGAGATTGGAGAGCCTGACCCAGAGTCCTCAGGCTCAGCATTCTCAATGGAAGGCATGTTGGTGGGATTGAGGAGGTCTTCGAAGTATTCCGCCCACTGGCCCACAACGTCCCGAGTCGAGGTCAGCAGCACAGCATCCCCACTATGAACAGTGTAGGTGCTGCACTGCTGCCCCCTCCTGAGACGCTGGATGGTGGACCAGAATCGCCTCGAAACCATACGGAAGTCTTTCTCCATGGCCTCTCCAAACTCCTCCCACACCCGGGTTTTTGCCTCAGCGACCACCCGAGCCGCATGCCGCTTCCCCTGCCGGTACCCATCAGCTGCTTCTGGAGTACCACACTCCAAAAATGCCCAATAGGACTCCTTTTTCAGCTTGACAGCATCCCTCACTGAAGGTGTCCACCAATGGGTTCGAGGGTTGCCGCGACAGGCACTGACAACTTTGCGGCCACAGCTCCGATAAGCCGCCTCGGCAATGGAGGCATGGAACATGGTCCATTCAGACTCAATGTCCCCCACCTCTCCTGGAACTTGTTCAAAGTTCTGCCGGAGATGGGAGTTAAAGCTCCCATCTCCCAAAGTTAAAGTGATATATTTAAAATATCACTGTGATCACAATATGCTCTAATTAAACTTTTGGTTTATTATAATTGTGTGGAACGTTGAGTTTTGATGATAATTTTAATGAAAAAAAAAAAAGAACAAATTTACATAAAAATCCAAGATGCGAAAAAAAGGAACATATCCATGAAATCCAGGGGCAGACAACAGGGAGAAGACGGGAAGAATAGGAGGAGTAGATGAGTAAAAACAGACAGAGTAAAACTTGCTTCCTGGCTTCCTCTTTCATCTTGATTTGCTTAGACTGCAAAACTATATATAAGATAAAAACTGCGAAAAATGAGTTATAACAAAAGCCTCACAATATCAAAGTCTCTGACATACTGAAGTTATGCCAATCATAATAACTTAATGTTATAATTATTAAGTTTCAATAATCAGAATAAACTTTCTAAGATGCATATTTCTGAAACAAACCTAAGTTTGTTTGTATATGTACTGTACTGTTTATGATTAAACAAACAAAAAAATAGCATTTTAAACAGATTTATTAAGGTTTAAAAAAATACACACAGTCGCTATTTGAAAATATTACAAAAAGCACATCGTAAGAAAAGTGTTTGTATATTTGTAACATATTTTTAAAATGTGCATTTAAAATATATGTTTTTACATATATGTGCAAAGTGATTTAGAAATATTCCTTCCTTTAATTCTCATCAAAACTCTCAATATTAATATTCTCAATATTTTCCTGCTTTAGTGAATGCCAACAGTGTCCACAGCTATGCTTCACCCCTCCCCCCCACTTCTTCAATAGTTTGAAGAACCAGTTTTCTCTTTCCTTCCTTGTACACACACCTTGTATTTTGAATGGGACACACCCTGCAGGGCTCGTCTGACTAGCCTGGAATGAGTAAATGTCATTTTCACAGAGACAAGACACATCTGGAAGCGTGACGCTGGTACACATTACCTGTTCAACTGGTGTGTTTTAGCAAAGAGTCAAAGCAAGAATCCCAGGTAGGATCTGCAAGAATCCATTAAATCCATGGTTTGTCCTCAGCTAGGATCAAGATAAATCATGTCTTTGTGTATTGATGAGTCTGATCTTTAAGTTATGGAATGACTCATACCAGTTTTGCTTTCAGAGTTAAAAATTTGAGTTTGTTCAAGCTATAGCAGTCTTTCTTTGAACTGAAATTTTTCTCCAGCTAACATACAAAAAATAAAACCTATCAGGAAGTATTTCCTCTAAATTTACTTTCTAAGTTTCTGTCCTTATCTTTGTTTCTGTCAACTCTCCTTCAGCTGATTGGGGAGGTGTCCTGCCTCTTTCTTCCAGTAAACCACAGCCCTGGATCTTCAAATAATAATGAATGGCGTAGCTGTTAGGTGTTGAGTAGACGGTGTTGTGTAACTGGTGCAACAGTTGAATTTAATATTTGAAAGAAATAATCTCTACTATAAGACTGGTTCCTTCCTGTCTTGCCTGTTCTGTGCTCCCTTTTATGGCTCCAGATCCATTTCTCAGGCTGCACTGCTTTTTGTTCTCTTTAAATAACTTTGATGTCAAGAACTCAGCCAGTCTCATTGGATATCATGTCAGATAACCTGAGGACTTAGAAAAGAGATATAGAAATATCCTTTTATTTTTACACAATGACAAGTATAAGCAGCTATGGAGAATGATCTTTTCTCCAGAATGAGGTTCAAGAAGAGTCAGTTGAATTCAAGAGTCCCATTTATTAAGAATAAAATGCAGCGTAGGTCCATTTTTCATATTCTCCTTAAAGGAGACTACAGCAAAATGGCACCAAGCAATTTCTATTTCCTTTTGTTAGCCTCTAAGCTAGGCCCTAATGAGGGCGTTTCCTAGCGTGTCACTTCCTTTAACCTTAGCTCTGCTTGTGTGCACTATGTGTGCGCTGTGTATATACGAGGATTCAAACAGCTAAAAGAGATAGAGGAAAACACAGCCTAGTAAAGATAATAGGTAGAAATATAACATTTCATTTGAACCAATATCTACATATCACTGAGGTAAACAAAAGAATGTAATCTTATTAAGTATTAAAACGACAAATAAAAACTGGACAAAGAAGTAATGTAAGTGCAAACTAAGCACTACTTGTTGACTGAGCACAAGTGAAATGAGAGCTCTGCTTTTTAGAATTAGGCTGATTTAAACCCTGACAACTTATCAAGTCTGTTTTGTTCCCAGCTATCAATATCACAATTACTTTTCTATGTTCTGCTGATAAACTTTATAATCTGAGGGTCTTTTCATATCAGCTTAACTCTCCAGGGGCAACTGAAAATAAAAACGAAACTCTTTCCATCCATCCATCCATCCATCCATTTTCTGTACACCCTTGTCCATAGTGGGGTTGGGAGGTACTGGTGCCTATCTCCAGCTAACATTCTGGGCGAGAGGTGGGGTCACCCTGGACGGGTTGCTAGTCTGTAGCAGAGCAACATTTCTCAAGTTATAGAGAAATATGTTTTTAATCATTCTTTTCTGAGAATATTCCCATAAAATTAAATGAATGAATATGAAAATTTGCCATACTGTATTTATTATAATTACTTAACTCCCCTCACATATATTTTCATAACAATATGTGCATGCTGTGACAGATGGCAGGGAAAAGCTCTGCCGGCAGAACCAGAGCTGCCAGGCGAGCACGCTGGTGGCAGCTGACACAGAGATGGAGGATGGTGGGGGTTTTTGAAATCAACACTGAACATGAATTTTACTCTCTGACTTCCATGATGAAGAAAGGCATGCAAGCCTGCATTCAGGCCACATCTAACACAGAAGGCCAGGTAGGAAGAAAAGTTGGAAATGTTGCTGGATTGTCAGTTTAATGAAGTTAATAATAAACATTTACTCTTATTGCACAGAATTCACTCACAGATGAACATTTCAAGACAAAGGGTACTCAACTCCTTGAGGTAGGAGGTCATTCCCACCTACAGCATTCTGTATGATTTTGCTTCTGAAAATCATAAGCAGAATGAAAGAAACATGAACACATTCAGGATTTCTTTTTATATTTTTCAATCCAGGGGTTTGAGATGCATACATTTGCAGCACCAGTGTTTGCTACACTGAGACATTCCCTGGACATCAGTGAGCAGGAATTTATGAATTCTCTCTGCCCCAAAGCCAACTACCTTCAGTTTATCAGCAACTCCAAAAGCAAGGCAGATTTCTTTCTCACGTGAGCAGAGCACATAAATACATGGAGATGTTTTTTTATTTATTATTTGACTGCAAAATTGTCATTTCATCCAAGAAATTTTTTGTGGATAAATGCTGGTATTTGTCTGTGTGCAATATCTTGTTTGTAGATATGACAAAAGGTTTTTTCTGAAAACCCAGAGCAAGCGAGAAGTTAGGTTTCTCCTTTCCAACCTGCGACGCTACATGGATCACTTGGAGAAATACCCTCATTCACTGCTAGTGCGCTTTCTAGGTAGGAACCTCATTAAATACTATTTTAATCCACTTCTTCAATGTTTTTGAGGATATATGTCATTCATTCATCTATCTAACAATGAGAGAGAAACCCAGAGATCTCCCAAATCATTCTATAGGGCAGAAGAAGTCAGCTTCTCTTGTCACTGCCCAAATTGTTGAGATACTGCCATGAATGTCAAAGACTTCTTTCACAGAAACTAGAAGAAGAAACACTCTGTTTAAATAATGGTGGTTTGTTTGCCCTGGCAACAGGGTTTAAAGATTTGTTTGCTTTAACTAATGCTCTTAGAGTCATGAAGGATTTTTCTATTACACCATATTTTCAGTTGTAAACTATAAATGTTTCATCTACTTTCACGTTTCTACAGTATCTGACTGATTCAACTCAGTCTTCTGTGTTTGGATCTTTGATTTTTATTGTTTTAGGAGACTATCTTCCTATTCCTAGAAATTAAATCTGCTCCCCCAAACCAAAGCGGAATGGATGAAATCCATTTATTCTAATCCAACCAGATTTCCATACAATAATCCTGACTTGTTCATCTGCTAGGCAGGAAGTCTAGAGGAAGACCAAGGAGGAGATTTATGGATTTATGGAAGTGAAAGAGGACATGAAGGTAGTTGGTGTAAGAGAAGATGTGTAAGATAGGGTTAGATGGAAACAGATGACTCGCTGTGGCGATCCCTGAAGGGAAAACATGAAAGGAAAAGAAGAATTCTGACTTGTTTGTGTAGTTAACATTGTATAAAAAATCACCTAGATAGTCTAAAAGTAGCTAAAGTCAGATTGTTTCATTAAAACATTGTTTTGTGAAACAAAGCCATCTTACTAATACAAAATGAAGCCAATAATCTTCTATTTAAGCCCCAACTGTAACTGAATTATGGAGATAATCCTTATTTTCCCCCCCAGGAGTCTACAAGATTGTTATTCCAAACCAACTGAAGGTATTTTCAATGAATTATCTGTGGATCCACTGAACCACTGCAGTACTCAGAGTGCTATGCTGTTTGTTGTGTTTTCCAGAAGTACTTCATTGTGATGCAGAGTGTGTTTTATCCTCATGACAGAATCAACAACAGGTACTCCATGTAGCTATGGCTGACTGTTTTGGTGTGTTGATGAACGCTATCATGGACATTTTGATTTTAAAGATATGACATAAAAGGCTGTGAGGTGGGTAGATGGACTGACCCTGAGACAGGAGGCAAACAAGTCATAAAGGTGCTGAAGGACAATAACTTCAAAGAACAGAGCATTGTGCTGGGTGAGTGATCTGTATGCCACACCTTTCTGCAGCCATGTCATGCATCAGCTGACAGGGACATTATTAGGAGCCCACTGAGGGATAGACTTTACCTTTGTGTTGGGACTGCATTTACACATCATTCAAACATGACTCAATATGCTTGAATATTGAGCCATAATATTGAGCTTTCTGTGCGAGGAATACATTTATATGAGGGGCCGTTTAGGACAAAATTTTCGTTTTGTCTCTCACACACTACCAAAAACTCTCGCACACTCAAAAAAATTACGTTTTGTCTCTCACACACTACCAAAAACTCTCGCATACTCCAAAAAAGTAGCCACGCACACTCAAAAAAATTACGTTTCGTCTCTCACACACTACCAAAAACTCTCGCATACTCCAAAAAAATTACGTTTTGTCTCTCACACACTACCAAAAACTCTCGCATACTCAAAAAAATTACGTTTTGTCTCTCACACACTACCAAAAACTCTCGCACACTCAAAAAAATTACGTTTTGTCTCTCACACACTACCAAAAACTCTCGCATACTCCAAAAAAATAGCCTCGCACACTCAAAAAAATTACGTTTTGTCTCTCACACACAAACGTTAACTTTCTCGCTCACATACACTGTACTAACAGCTCGCACACACACACAGACGTTTATCTCTCACACAAGACTAAAGTTGAACACACACACACACAGTACTAAGACTCGTTTTTTGAATGTGTGAGAGCGAGACTCTGAATGTGTGAGAGTTGTCACGGAAGAGGCGGGGCATAATTTTTGGATCAAACTGCGCATGCGTAGATCCTAAACTATAAGTTTCGATTGTTGACTCACTGTATGTTCTATTACTTAGTATATTTGTGCTTGTAGTGACCATTTGTCCCCAAACTTAAATTCAAAAATCAAAAAACTCAAAAAACTCGAAAGTGATCAAAACAAAAGTAAATCCAACTCAAATAGTCACCTGATGCACCGTGGATTCTGGTTTACGCAGCAAAAAAGGGAATCAAAGTCAAAATATGGTTCTTTGGGTTTATTTGTAGTTCAGGCAAAAGGGTTACAGGCTTCTGCTCCTATTCCTGTACCTGTTCTCTGACTAACAAAAGAAACCCATGTGACTGATTGGCTGGTAAAAAACCTTATGACCACCCACGTGCATAATAAGCTACCTAAGACCCACCTATTTATACCGTGAAATACCCACATCCCAACCTGAAATTAATTAACTAATTATGTGAATTCCTAATCAAAGAAATTATAAACAAAACAAAAATTCTAATGATAAATCAACTGGAAAACAAACAAATAATAAAAATAAACTAAACAATTTAAATTCTAAGATTTAACCAAAAAATGGGAAAATAGCTCCTACAGTGCTTTTAAATATATATAGAACGTTTAACTTTCTTGTAGATTAAATGTGCTATAGAAATAAATGAATCTGATTGATTGATTAAAAATAGCAAAATTGCTGTAGTACAATCTGTCCACTGGGTGCCAGCATTACAGGAATTATTAAGAGGTCTTGTGAGAAATTCTGTTCCCCCGTGAAAATCTGTTCCCCCTGTGACGGGAGCGCGCATTGCAGCCAGAGACGCGGATCCGGTGAATCTGACCATTTTCACGGCGCTTCTGATCGATTTCTCGGTAAAAACTACTCATATGATCATATCAATGTGTAACTTTCAGTTTAATCGGCAGCTATCAAAATAAAAATACATACATAAATAAACGAGGTCTGGTGTGGAGGTCTTTTTTTGCTGTTTTGTGTTATTTTGAAAGCGAAGAAAATCGATCTTTTTTCAGCTTTTGTCTCGTAAGCCTGACAAATAAAAGTCAGTCAACAAACACAGGTTCCCAACACGTAGTGTGCATTTATAATTTTTCATTTCTGATGAAGGAGGAAGGAGATTAATATACCTGCAAGATCTTTTACTTTGTTTTCAAAATATTTGCACTATGTTTGACATTTGTCCTTAACATAGTTTAATATAAGGTAGCTATTGAAAGATAGTTTCAATATATTTATATATATTTAAAAGCACAAATATACTAAGTAATAGAACATACAGTGAGTCAACAATCGAAACTTATAGTTTAGGATCTACGCATGCGCAGTTTGATCCAAAAATTATGCCCCGCCTCTTCCGTGACAACTCTCACACATTCAAAAAGAGTCTCGCTCTCACACATTCAAAAAACGAGTCTTAGTACTGTGTGTGTGTGTTCAACTTTAGTCTTGTGTATGTGAGAGATAAACGTCTGTGTGTGTGTGCGAGCTGTTAGTAGTGTATGTGAGCGAGAAAGTTAACGTTTGTGAATGTGCGAGCTGTTAGTACAGTGTATGTGAGCGAGAAAGTTAACGTTTGTGTGTGAGAGACAAAACGTAATTTTTTTGAGTGTGCGTGGCTATTTTTTTGGAGTATGCGAGAGTTTTTGGTAGTGTGTGAGAGACAAAACGTAATTTTTTGGAGTATGCGAGAGTTTTTGGTAGTGTGTGAGAGACAAAACGTAAATTTTGTCCTAAACGGCCCCTCATACATTTAGACCTGCCCTGATACGTTCATTTAAATACCTCACAAAATCATCCTCAAATCCCCAGTTGGCCATCCCCAATGGCTGCTCACACTCAGATATATTATGACTGGAAAATGTAAAGAGTCCTGGACATCTGCATTTGTAGCATGTCAGTGTGTATGTGATATCAGAGTTTCTCAATCCCAGTCCTCATGCCCCCCTGGCCTGTGTGTATTAGATGTATCTCTATTCCAGAACACCCGATTCTATAGATTGTATGACCTCCTCTGCACTCAAGTGCTGCAGAAGCCTGATAATCACCCACTTATTTAAATCAGGTGTGGCAGAATTGAAACGCCTATAACATGATTGAGAAACACTGATGTAGATTAATTGGTTGTCCTGGTAATTAAGTGGTCCTGAGGTTCATCCCATGTTTTTCCTTTTCACTGTAAAACAAGTCAATATATATACTTAACATTCTAATTCATTGAATTAGCTGCAGTGGGGGTGCTGAAGACTGTCGGAAAGAACAGGAGCTTCTTAAAGAGACAGAGACCAATTTCAAAGTGTCAAATTATAAAGTCAAATTTTGTTTATGTTATATCTATATACTGCATAGTTTCATAGTTATTAGTTTGAACTATAAGATTGCACAATGTACCATAATACATAATACCTTTACCCCTCTCTTTTTCTTAAAATATGTCCTAATTTTGGCCTTGACATCTTTTGAATATGGAGTATTGTTGGTGAGTGGGAATGGAAACTAGATATATGTAAAGTTGAAATTTATTGTGGTTTTTGTAGGTCCAGAAAAATCCTGGTTTGAGAGACAAGTGAAAGCAGACACCACTTTTCTCCAAGATCTTAATGTGCTGGACTACAGTCTCTTGCTGGCCCAGCAACCTTTGCATCAAGATGAGCTGGAGGGCAAGCATTCTTTCGCTGACCTTGTCATTCGTACCACAAAGTAGGTTCTTAAAGTTTTGAATCATTTAAGCATTCAAAAAATATAAATTTGATCTTCCATAGACCCAGAAATTGCCTCTCCAGGTTGACAATGAAAGCCCAAATACAGGAGACAATAAATTATTCTGAGAAAGAAAAAGTCACATCTACAGTAAACAAAATGTTAAGAGCACCCCCAACAAAAAACACGAAGGATTTGGAAGATTGGGGCAAACAGAGTTTGTGGAACATGGTGACAGTAGTATAATGGTTAGGTCTATTTTAAAGAGTTAAATCCAGAACACTTGATGCTTATTAGTGCAAAAATAAATATGGACAAATTATTATCTATATTCAAACAAGAAATTCCAAATTGTAACTGTATCTAAATCTAAAACAAGAAAAGAAAACCTAGTCTTCAAACAACCAGAAGCTTTTCCTCTTGTAAAATACCAACAAAGTGAAAAAGTAACCTACTATTCCTTCAAAAATCTGATTTATGTCAGAGCTTTCCAAGCAGAATATTTTTCCTAATGTCGAAAACCTATGACACAATGAATTTATATTAATTCATTTGTGAAAACCAAGCCAAATATTGAAAAACAGAAGCAGACTGGTAATGGATTGTTATTGGTCTCATGTGAAAAAATCCATGTGACTGTTCTAGATTTTAATGATGACATCTAGTGTCAAAATACCTGAGTTTCGACAGATCCCCTCCTCACCCAATTAAAATAATTAATGCTAAAATAATATTTTAATGCAGTTAATGAGCAAGTATTCTGCTGCTTTGTTGCATGTAAACCTTGAGTGAAAATTACCAGGAGATTGTAAAATCACAAAAAGGGGGACTTCAGGTGTCTCAGAGCAGAGAGTCTCCATAGTGATGGGGCATTGAGAAAGTTGGAGTTTCCTGAATGCAGAGTGTGAGAGCTCTAAAAAATCATTCTTATGTTTTAAAATTAAATAGTATTTACTTAATGTAAGGCTTGTTTCCAAATGGTTTGCTACAACCACCCCAATACTAATATTCTATTGATTCCAGTAAAATCTTGACATTTCTTAAATCTGACTTAATTTTGTTGGTCAGAGCAGCTTTAGTGAAATTTATTGTGTTTCTCAGTCATTCTAAACCAGCATGTCACTACAAGTCGTGTTTTTCTTAGAACAATATTTTAACAAGAATCTCTAACAGTTTTCTTTCTTTTACTTTTTTGCTTTTTTTTTTTTACTTCTTGTAGGTCTCTGGACATAGATGATGATCCCACCCACTTAGAGCCCTCCAGTGTTCCTCTACTACGGAGTCGGAGTGAGGAAGTACCAGACGGTGCTGGCTGTGTGCCAGGTCAGCATCAGGCAGCCGCTGAGGATGCTGGTGAAGAGATTCTAGCCCAGGAGATAAACAGCCCTGCCAAAGATACAAGGTGTCCTATAGAACTACAGGAATTTCACGAACATCATCGAAGACTACTGCCAAACTTCAAAAATGCAGTTCATGTGATTGATGGATTAGAGTGGCGCTACTTTGTGGGCATAGTGGACATTTTCACTGTTTACAGTATAAAGAAAAGACTGGAGAACCTGTGGAAGAACCTTCGCTACCCTGGCAGAGTCTTTTCTACTGTCAGGCCGGCAAAGTACTCCCAGAGATTTTGCAGGTGGATACATGAGCACACCCAGTGACTGACATCATTTGTTGTCTGGTTAATGACTTTGGTACAAATGTTTTGTTGGATGTTGTTTTTCTTACATCCTGTAAAATATGTTTTGTGCATATGTAACAGAGAGAAGAGCTCGTGTGTCTGTGTGAGTTTTGATCGAAATGATTATAGTGATGGTTGTATGTATTTTTGATCAATGCGTTTGTTTGGAGCCACCTAGTGGTGTGATGAGTGACTGCATGCAACGGGTCCGTCAGGCTCTCTCGCGGCTTCCTCCACCAGAATTCTGAGGAGCGCTGGTGGAGGAAGGTGCGAGAGACGCAGCTCTTCACTTCTTTTTTTACTTAGGGTCATATTTTTGTAGTTCAACAATTAACAAGGTACTGTAAGAATATTTAACATCTATAAATATAATTTGTAAAGTTTTCTTGTGGTTGGGCTGGAAAAATGTGACCCTATGAGTGGGAGCTGCGCCGGTTGGTGTTCGTGGCTGACCACTCAGTCACGGCGCTAACTGTGTCTTTTATTTTTCAGCCTGTCGGACCACTTGGCTGCAGTCAATCACATTGTGAGGAGTTTTTCATCTTTTGTTGTGCTAGGTGGGTTCAGACTGTGAATTTGTTGATATATAGAAAAATGTTTGTGAGTGTTTTGACTGTTAATTGATATAGCAGTTGTCTGTTATTTTACTGTTTATTGCTGTTGATGTTATTTTTGATTGATTCATTGAATAAGAATGTTTTGTTTTGGTTTTGAAAATTTGTTAACCGTTGTAAGTGTTGTTAAACTATACGATCACATCTTAAAAAAAAAAAAAAGAAATAAAGAATTCCGAGGAGCGTTGTCCTTTTCCTGGGTGATCAGTGTCTTTAAGGGCTTCTTTGGCTGCTATTTTAAAAAAGATCATTTAAAATGAAGTTGTTTCTACTTAGATGTATCGAGTAAATTATCCTATTCTTAAGAATTCTTATCCTACATCAAGTTAATCCAACTCTACATGAACAGTTTGTGTTTAGCATAGCATTTCTCAACCGTGGCAGTACCGCCCCACGGCGGGCGGTCAGAGGACGGCAGGGGGCGCTGGCAGAAATATTTACCAAAGGGGGGCGCTGCGATTCCTTTCGGGGGCGTTTATTCGAAGGTAAACTTTACACCTTATACAGGTGCTGGTCATAAAATTAGAATATTGTGATAAAGTTCATTATTTTCCATAATGTCATGATAAAAATTAAATTGTCATATATTTTAGATTCATTGCACACCAACTGAAATATTTCAGGTCTTTTATTGTTTTAATTTTGATGATTTTGGCAAACAGCTCTTGAAAACCCAAAATCCCTGTCTCAAAAAATTAGAATATTATGAAAAGGTTCTCTGAACGAGCAATAAAAATAATCATCTGAATCAACAAAGTAACTCTAAACACCTGAAAAAGATTCCTGAGGCCTTTAAAAACTCCCAGTCTGGTTCGTTACTCAAAACTGCAATCATGGGTCAGACTGCTGACCTGACTGCTGTCCAGAAGGCCATCACTGACATCCTCAAGCAAGAGGGTGAGAAACAGAAAGAAATTTCTGAACGAATCAGCTGTTTGCAGAGTGTTATATCAAGGCACCTCAGTGGGAAGTCAGTAGGAAGGAAAACGTGTGGCAGAAAACGCTACACAACGAGAAGAGGTGACCGGACCCTGAGGAAGATTGTGGAGAAGGGCCGATTCCAGACCAAATTAAATTTTCATCTCCATAAAACTTTTCAGCAGATGGAAGCATGAAGTGCTCCAAAATCTTCTGATAGCTGCTGCATTGATCCTGCCCTTGATAAAACCCAGTGGACCAACACCAGCAGCTGACATGGCACCCAGACCATCACTGACTGTGGGTACTTGACACTGGACTTCTGGCATTTTGGCATTTCCTTCTCCCCAGTCTTCCTCCAGAGTCTGGCACTTTGATTTCCGAATGACATGCAAAGTTTGCTTTCATCCGAAAATAGTACTTTGGACCACTGAACAACAGTGGTCCAAAGTGCTGCTTCTCTGTAGCCCAGGTCAGGCGCTTCTGCCGCTGTTTCTGGTTCAAAAGTGGCTTGACCTTTGACCTGGGGAATGCGGCACCTGTAGCCCATTTCCTGCACACGCCTGTGCACAGTGGCTCTGGATGTTTCTACTCCAGACTCAGTCCACTGCTTCCCCCAAGGTCTGGAATCGGCCCTTCTCCACAATCTTCCTCAGGATCCGGTCACCTCTTCTCGTTGTGTAGCGTTTTCTGCCACACTTTTTCCTTCCTACTGACTTCCCACTGAGGTGCCTTGATATAACACTCTGCAAACAGCCGATTCGTTCAGAAATTTCTTTCCGTTTCTCACCCTCTTGCTTGAGGATGTCAGTGATGGCCTTCTGGACAGCAGTCAGGTCAGCAGTCTGACCCATGATTGCGGTTTTGAGTAACGAACCAGGCTGGGAGTTTTTAAAGGCCTCAGGAATCTTTTTCAGGTGTTTAGAGTTACTTTGTTGATTCAGATGATTATTTTTATTGCTCGTTCAGAGAACCTTTTCATAATATTCTAATGTTTTGAGACAGGGATTTTGGGTTTTCATGAGCTGTTTGCCAAAATCATCAAAATTAAAATAAAAGACCTGAAATATTTCAGTTGGTGTGCAATGAATCTAAAATATATGACAATTTAATTTTTATCATGACATTATGGAAAATAATGAACTTTATCACAATATTCTAATTTTATGACCAGCACCTGTATGTACAACAATACCAGTTTAGACTTTGAGCTACTTGCTAAAAACTGAGGTGTGTAACATTAAAACATGCTGCAACTGTAATTATGGTAACTTTTCTTCTCTTCAGTTTTTCTGTTAGCTTCTTGGCGCAGCTTCAGCGCACCAGTTCAGTGTTAAACCTGTGTTCTGACTATCTGTGCCAATCCGCGTTTCCCCATCAGATACGGTTCCCCCTTCGTCTTCTTGCCGCTCCGCCCCGCCCACGCGGCAAAATAGGCGCGTGCTCCTGATGAGCACTGAGAAAGCACGCGCGTAGCAAGCACGCGCTTGTTCGGCGCGCTTGTCTGAGGAACTACGGACACCGTGAAAGCTCAAACAACATGTTTCGGCAAAGTTGTCACACTTTCTTCACGTTTTTGCGGGAAACTAATAGTAATAATACTAATAATTATAATAAATATATATGTTATACATATTATAATTATAATAAATAATATATATTTTATACATATATTATAATTATAATACATAATATGTTATATATATTATAATTATAATATATATATGTGATGGGAGATTTATGGCCATCAGATAGCGTTCCCCCACTTTAAAACAGGAGAAACGGTATGTGATGGGAGATTTATGGCCATCAGATAGCGTTCCCCCACTTTAAAACAGGGGAAACGGTATGTGATGGGAGATTTATGGCCATCAGATAGCGTTCCCCCACTTTAAGACAGGGGAAACGGTATCTGATGGGTGAAAGATGGCCATCAGATAGGGGGAACGGTATCTGATGGGTGAAAGATGGCCATCAGATAGCGTTCCCCCACTTTAAAACAGGGGAAACCGTATCTGATGGGTAATATTGAGCATTAAATTGCATTGCCCTGTTTTTAATTCATATAGCACAACAATATATATATATATATATAATATATACAACATATATATTATAATTATAATATATACAACATATATATTATAATTATAATATATACAACATATTATAATTATAATATATACAACATATTATAATTATAATATATAATATATACAACATATATATATTATAATTATAATATGTTGTATAATTATAATATGTTGTATATATTATAATTATATACAATATATATATTATATATTATAATATATACAACATATTATAATTATAATATATACAACATATATATATTATAATTATAATATAACATATTATGTATTATAATTATAATATATGTATAAAATATATATTATTTATTATAATTATAATATGTATAACATATATATTTATTATAATTATTAGTATTATTACTATTAGTTTCCCGCAAAAACGTGAAGAAAGTGTGACAACTTTGCCGAAACATGTTGTTTGAGCTTTCACGGTGTCCGTAGTTCCTCAGACAAGCGCGCCGAACAAGCGCGTGCTTGCTACGCGCGTGCTTTCTCAGTGCTCATCACGAGCACGCGCCTATTTTGCCGCGTGGGCGGGGCGGAGCGGCAAGAAGACGAAGGGGGAACCGTATCTGATGGGGAAACGCGGATTGACGTAACACCGTCCTACCCTGTAGGATAACACACAGTAGGACGGAGAGCACAGTTAGTTAGAACATCGGTAAAGTAATAAATGAGATTTAAAAGTGCTGGTATTGCCGTTGCATACCGGTGTTCTAACTATCTGACGAGGTAGTACTGATAGTCAGAACACTGATTCACGTTGAAAGGTGAAAAATCAAGAGCTTATATGAGGGCAGATCAGGTGAAACATGATGATTAGGCGGCGCAGCAGGTCAATTACATGATGAGGGAATACGGTGAGCGTCAATACAAACGGGAAGCAAACTAACAGGACAGAAACTAACTTTAGTTGTTGGTATATTTTTGGTTTATTGTAACAATAAACCAAATAATAAATCTCTTTATTAAGTATCTTATTAAAGTAGCTCATTAATCAAAGGAAACTTAATGGAAATGCACGAAGAACAAAATGAAAGAATAAACTAAGACACTAAAGTCAATACAGAGGAATAAATTGGTATGGTAAGGCCTTTTGAACAATAATTAATACAGAGCAAGATCAAACAGATAGATTTAATATAAAAGATAAGATCACATTGTTGAAGTGCCATTGTTTTGTTGAGACCATATCTGGTACCAAGAAGAAATATATTTTACAGACCATAATAGCATACCATTAAGTCCATTATAAGGAAAGTGTCACTTTATGTTTTTGACTAGATTTTATTTTATATATTGTTTCCAATTAGATTTTATTTTGTATATTTATTTCTGCAATCTTATTTTTCATGTCAGTGTTAATGTCATGAGGCTCTTTAATGACTTCATGACACTTTCAATTTGACTCACTAGGATTTGATTACGAACCAGCTTTGTTCTGTGTAGTATCTGCACAGTAAAACTATTAATATATAAATCAATAGACAGGTCTATTGAATAATATTATCCATGCTTCTGTTCCATATTTATATGGCATTAAAGGGATCTCTAACTTTTTTTTTCCACTGAAAGCTCTGGTTTGCACAGTAAATACCATGCAGGTGAAATTTTATGGTTGATAACTATGGGGCGACAGGGCTAGAGTCCAGAAAACTAAATCCTCACAGGAACGGAAAAAAACAGTCCGGGGCCTCCCACGGCACAGGAGGTGGCGCTCCCGTGGGAGATCCGGAGGGCGGCGACGTCGGGGGCGGAACTGGAGCTGCGGTGGGCGGCGTCTCCGGCGCAGCAAGCTGAGACGTGGAGGCGGGTCCGGCGGTCTCCTCCGCCGGCGCGGGAAGCAGAGACGTGGAGGCGGGTCCGGCGGTCTCCTCCGCCGGCGCGGGTAGCAGAGACGTGGAGGCGGGTCCGGCGGTCTCCTCCGCCGGCGCGGGAAGCAGAGACGTGGAGGCGGGTCCGGCGGTCTCCTCCGCCGGCGCGGGAAGCAGAGACGTGGAGGCGGGTCCGGCGGTCTCCTCCGCCGGCGCGGGAAGCAGAGACGTGGAGGCGGGTCCGGCGGTCTCCTCCGCCGGCGCGGGAAGCAGAGACGTGGAGGCGGGTCCGGTGGTTCCCACCACCGCAGCAGGAGGCCCTCGGGCCCGTGGGGCCGACCGGCAGGAGGCTCGGACGGAGCACGGTCTGGAGGCAGAAGCTCGGGGGGCTGCGCTCCGGCAGCGGGCTCGGGGAACTCTGGGGGCTGCGCTCCGGCAGCGGGCTCGGGGAACTCTGGGGGCTGCGCTCCGGCAGCGGGCTCGGGGAACTCTGGGGGCTGCGCTCCGGCAGCGGGCTCGGGGAACTCTGGGGGCTGCGCTCCGGCAGCGGGCTCGGGGAACTCTGGGGGCTGCGCTCCGGCAGCGGGCTCGGGGAACTCTGGGGGCTGCGCTCCGGCAGCGGGCTCGGGGAACTCTGGGGGCTGCGCTCCGGCAGCGGGCTCGGGGAACTCTGGGGGCTGCGCTCCGGCAGCGGGCTCGGGGAACTCTGGGGGCTGCGCTCCGGCAGCGGGCTCGGGGAACTCTGGGGGCTGCGCTCCGGCAGCGGGCTCTGGGAACTCTGGGGGCTGCGCACATGCAGCGGGCTCGGGGAACTCTGGGGGCTGCGCACATGCAGCGGGCTCGGGGAACTCTGGGGGCTGCGCACATGCAGCGGGCTCGGGGAACTCTGGGGGCTGCGCACATGCAGCGGGCTCGGGGAACTCTGGGGGCTGCGCACATGCAGCGGGCTCGGGGAACTCTGGGGGCTGCGCACATGCAGCGGGCTCGGGGAACTCTGGGGGCTCTCCAGCGGCGGGAGACGGACAGGCAAAGGTAGTTGGAGTGGCAGGGCGGAAGCGCGGAATATCCGGTCTAGGAGGCAGAGGGTCGCCAGTCATGATGGCCAGAGCTGTTTGGCGCTCCCACTCTGCCTCCAACAGGAGCTCCTCCAACCCCACAACCGCCAGCCGCGGAGCCCAGTACTCCAACTGGAGTACCACCCGGGTGGCGAAACCAAGCCGACGACAGGCTGAGTATGGCTTGGCCAGGGCCTCCACATAGCCCTTAACAGAGTCCTCCAGGTATGCCCATTCCTCCTCCGTCGGGTTCATGATGAAATGCGTTTCTCACCGGTTTTGGTCGGATCCTACTGTCATGAAGTGTGGTTGGTGGTGGTGAGGAGAGACGCAGAGAACCCAGGTTATGGTGAAGATAATGAATTTAATGATGAGCACAATCAGTCCAAAACAGGCAGCACGGCAAAGAGACAGGCACACAGCCAAATACCGGTAGCAACAGGACTGAAAACGAGAGCTAACGCTATCCAGGACTTCACAGTTCTACTGGAGCGAAACACAAGACGTGACACAAACGACACTGACTTACGACAATACACACGACGAGGATCCGACGAGGAACACAGACAACAGGTGGGTTTAAATACAGACGGGGTAATCAAGGGAATGAGACGCACCAGGGAAACAATCAACGGGGAAGACGCAGAGACAGACTCGGGGAACAGGACTACACAGAAACTCCAAAATAAACACACAGAAACACGGAACATGACAATAGTGTCATGATCGTGTTTTTGTGTAGTTATTTTTAGAGTTTTTTTGTGTTCAGTTGCTTCCCGTGTCTCGTCTCTGCGTCTTCCCGGTTGATTGCCTCCCAGGTGTGTCTCGTTCCCTTGATTACCCCGTGTGTATTTAGTGTCACCTGTCGTCTGTGTTCTTCGTCGGGTCCTTGTCTAATGCAGTCTAAGTTTGTCAAACGTATGTCTAATGTCAATTGCTGTCTACACTCTCCAGTGGAATTGCGAAGTCCTGGTTTGTGTTCGCTCGCATGTTAGTCCTGTTAGTCAGTTGCTACCGGCATTTTAACTGTGCGCTTGTCTCCTGCCGTGCTGCCTGTCTTAAGACTGTCTGAGCATCAATATAATTAAATTCATCTGATTCATCATCCTACCTGGGTCTCTGCGTCTCTCCTCACCACTACCAACCACACCTCATGACATGGTGTTTCTGAATTGTTAATATATAATGCAAATGTAACATTAACTCAAGGGAAATCTGTTTACTACTAACTGAGTTTCACTAACATTTATGTATTTCCTATAAGAGAAGTAGAGGTTGCCTTTAAGTAGAAATCCTTGAAGGCAAAACCTTTAAGGATTTCAACCACAACTATGTCTTTTTGAGATTTTATGTAATAGACCAACACAAAATAGTTATTTTGAAGTATTGTGAATCTGACAGGAAATTTCCAAATTTCCAAAAAATTTTAACTCAGAAATGCAGAAGGGCACAAGGTGACTGCCCTTACCACCAAGCTTAGTAAATTTTCTGGAGGAAACCCTGAATAATGATAGTCATAATGATCATAAAATAATATTCAGTGGAAGTAGCCTACATCTTCTTTGATGGGGGGCAGTAAGGGACCTGTATAATGGATAGGGGCCAAAAAAGGTTGAGAAAAACTGTTTTCATTTAATGGAGAATGGTTTAATTTCAATAACAGTTTGACTTGATTCACACAAGAGACAACTACATAAAATATACTCCAGTCAAAAAAAAAGAAAAAAAGAGTGAAAAATAAATAACAGAAAAGGAAGAATTCAGTAAACAATCATGAAATGATTAATATATATATATATGTGTGTGTAAAAGTGACAGTTAGGTGGTTCTCTGTTCCATACAAAGTTTTATACATAATATGCACAGGTTTGGAAGGACAGAAACCCATTGAAATAGTGTTGAATAGCTATCTTTGTTCTGCTCTAGAATCTGTCATTTATTGACTGATGGAAGCGGTTTGATTCAACTGTACTCTGGGTTTTTCTCACTTGGTCTGAGCTCATTATCTCGCCGATTCTTGAAGAACACAGACACTTGCTTACATCAGATTAACTGATTAAAAAAATACTAACTTGTAGATTTCTAAAAGTCACAACAGTTTGTTAAAACAGACTGAAAAGCTAAATGAACAGGCTTTTCAACAAAGGTACCTCAAGAGTGTTCAAGCAACTGGTCTTTGTCACACCATTATCATCCACTGTGCTCATATTTGTAGTTGAAGAGAAAATAAATGTGTGGTATGTGTAGTAAAAAAGCTCAGGGTCTTCCTGGTGAATGAAAAGTTGGGAAAACAGTGGTTGACTCGGACATGCTTGGTGAAAACAGGTTGCTTAGTGATTGCTGTTGTGAAAACTTGTGCAGTTACATAAGCATAACTTTTACTGCTAAAAGAAGGAATGAAACATAGCAGGGCTCAGTTTGAGAGCGCCATGTGGAAATTATTTTAACATTGATTTTTGTTCACAGAGTCCCGAGTTCTGTGCCCTGCGTTGGCTACATTTTCCTCCTTTCCCACAAAGAGTTACTCTGGGGGCTGAGGGACAGATGTGGAAATCAACTCTCCCTGCTCCTCCACCTTTGCGGTGAGAGACTGGAAGCCATTGTCATTATGTTGGAGTACAGGGTTTTCTGGAATTGATTCCCTAGTTTCCTCAAGTTGTGTTGACACTGGCACTGCCTTATCCATCTCCTCCTGGTTGAGATGTGGCAGCTCCTCTGACACTGGTTGGTGGCCTTCTTTATTTTCCTCTCCCTGTATATTAACAGAAGCCCCATCTGCAGCTAGTTCAGCCTGGGGTGGGACGTCTTGGTCACATGGTTCAGCTGCTTTTGACTCGTTTTCCTTCGAGTCTGAAGCATGGGACATTTCTGAAGGGTTCTCAAGAGTTGTGTGTGTAGCCTCAGATGCTGTTTCCTCTGAAGGAGGTGGAAGTTGGAGACGTTCCTCTGATTCCTGGAGTGCTTCCTCTTCTGCAACTGCTTTGCTAACCTCTTTAAACTCTTCACTTAAATCTGAAGCACTGTCTACAGCATAGTTAGACAATGCAGCATTTTCTTTCAACAGATCCTTTGTGTTGGCTTTCTCTACCTCTAAAACAAAACCATTGGACAAGTCTGAAGGAATCTCTGGAGTTGTTTTTGTGCCATCAGACAATATTTCCTCAGAACAAGGTGAAGGTTCTTGCATCTCCTGCTTGTCTAGGGATGGCTCCTCTTTGACCACAGGCTGGAGGTTTTCTCCCTGTTCCTTCTCTACATTACCTGATGCATCTTTCACAGCTGAATCAACCTCGACTGGGTCCTTTCCCTTAGTCAGCTCTTCTGGGTTAGCTTCTTCTTTCTTTAAGGCTGAACCATTGGCAGAGTCTGGTTGGCTCTCGGTCACTTTGGGCACTGGAGATCTGGTCTGTGTGGTAGCTTCAACATCTGCTTTCTCCTCCTGAGCTCCATCATTCTCCTCTAGGATCACATCAATGGTAGGTGTGTCCCTGAACAACTCACTGGAGCCTTCCACTTGGATCATTGATACCACCTGCTTTACCCTTCTTATCCTCTGGGACTCTGAGGATTCACTAACACCCTCAGAAACCTCCTCCAATTCTTCTCCTTCCTCCTGCTTTCCTCCATACTTCTCTGCCCAGTCAATGGACAGGCTTTCTCCCAACAGATGGAGGCTGGGGTCACTGTTGCTAAGGACAATACTGTCCCTGTACAGGTTGTGTCTCCTCTGGACTGCTGCCTCCTTCACAGCTGGAAAACAAAGCAACAACAGGTTGAGGATGAGCATCTACAAGCTGAGCTAAATAAACATGAACAGAAAATAGATGTAGAGCTATTTTCTACTTTGTAAATCTCTGGGGCAACTGTGGCTCAGTGGGTAGACTGAGCCACAGTTGCCCCAGTTGTCTTGTAATCGGAAGGTTACAAGGCAGAGTTTCTTACTTTTGGACCACAGCTTCTGAACAACAATGTCTAGTTTATGTAATGAACCCTATTATTTTTCACATCACGAGTTCTCTAAGAAGCCATGTTAAAACAGTCTTCAAAGTTTTAAGGCCTTCCACTTGACTTTTTACACAGATTATCTGTCTGAAGCTATACTGTCACAACATAGTGACAGCTTTAACAAATATGTAAAAACATATTTCTTTATAAAAGCTATGAACCCAAGCTCTAAAGTTATTCCTTTCCACTGTATGGAGTCAACAGCCTGGGCTTTCTTAGCAACTTTTTAACTAAATACCATTTTATAAAAATAAAACAGCCAACATGTTTTGAAGAGTGCCGAGTTGAATCAACTTTCCTGAAGATATTCCGTTTCATGTTTCCAGCTGACAGCTTGTCTTACTGGGGCCATGTTCCTTGTCAATTTATCTGACAGCTCTGTCTTCAACTGAATATGCATTTACATATTCACATGTACAGGAATTTATTTTAGAAGTATAAATAATACATTTTTTTCTAAACAATTCCAATCTGACAATTTATTATTATTTTAGCTATTTTATTACATTTTAAATGTACTTTTTAGGAGTAGTTTTACAACACCACCCTTCTAAATTTTACTTTAGGAATATTGTTATGAAGAATCACTCTTACTAAAGTAAAAAGTCTGTCTACACACCATCAGCAGCCTCACTAAATGAACAACAAACATGTTTTAACTTAGAATGCACCAGACACAAAATATATAATAAATATATTTTATTTATTATAAAATATATAATATTTTATAATAATATAATAATATTATTAATAATAATATAATGCCATAATACATATAATGTATTATGGCATTATATGCCATAATACATATGGCATGTACACACACGTGTACATGCCATATGTATTAGCTTAATATGTTTTATATTGAAACACATATATTTAGAAAAGTGTTTTATTAGGCTCAATTTGTTTTTGAGTATTTGTTATTCATTTGTATGTTTTGCAATTTTAATCTTTAAAATACTAAACTTTGCACATAACTTTATATTTTTGTTTGTCTGATAACATTTTTTTAATATTAAACCAGATGTTTTGATGAGTTACTTGGTACTCAAGTAGCACCAATACTTTTTGCTCATTGAGTAATTTTTTTTGGATAGTTGCTTATTACTTTTATTTGAGCAAAAATATGTTGAAGTAGTGTTTCCCTTACTTGCGTACAATTTTTGGCTACTCTACCCACCTCTGACAGTGCTATGACCACTATGGTGTCCTTCCATATCCAAATACAGGTGCTGGTCATAAAATTAGAATATTGTGATAAAGTTCATTATTTTCCATAATGTCATGATAAAAATTAAATTGTCATATATTTTAGATTCATTGCACACCAACTGAAATATTTCAGGTCTTTTATTGTTTTAATTTTGATGATTTTGGCAAACAGCTCATGAAAACCCAAAATCCCTGTCTCAAAAAATTAGAATATTATGAAAAGGTTCTCTGAACGAGCAATAAAAATAATCATCTGAATCAACAAAGTAACTCTAAACACCTGAAAAAGATTCCTGAGGCCTTTAAAAACTCCCAGCCTGGTTCGTTACTCAAAACCGCAATCATGGGTCAGACTGCTGACCTGACTGCTGTCCAGAAGGCCATCACTGACATCCTCAAGCAAGAGGGTGAGAAACGGAAAGAAATTTCTGAACGAATCAGCTGTTTGCAGAGTGTTATATCAAGGCACCTCAGTGGGAAGTCAGTAGGAAGGAAAAAGTGTGGCAGAAAACGCTGCACAACGAGAAGAGGTGACCGGACCCTGAGGAAGATTGTGGAGAAGGGCCGATTCCAGACCAAATTAAATTTTCATCTCCATAAAACTTTTCAGCAGATGGAAGCATGAAGTGCTCCAAAATCTTCTGATAGCTGCTGCATTGATCCTGCCCTTGATAAAACCCAGTGGACCAACACCAGCAGCTGACATGGCACCCAGACCATCACTGACTGTGGGTACTTGACACTGGACTTCTGGCATTTTGGCATTTCCTTCTCCCCAGTCTTCCTCCAGAGTCTGGCACTTTGATTTCCGAATGACATGCAAAGTTTGCTTTCATCCGAAAAAAGTACTTTGGACCACTGAACAACAGTGGTCCAAAGTGCTGCTTCTCTGTAGCCCAGGTCAGGCGCTTCTGCCGCTGTTTCTGGTTCAAAAGTGGCTTGACCTTTGACCTGGGGAATGCGGCACCGGTAGCCCATTTCCTGCACACGCCTGTGCACAGTGGCTCTGGATGTTTCTACTCCAGACTCAGTCCACTGCTTCCCCCAAGGTCTGGAATCGGCCCTTCTCCACAATCTTCCTCAGGGTCCGGTCACCTCTTCTCGTTGTGCAGCGTTTTCTGCCACACTTTTTCCTTCCTACTGACTTCCCACTGAGGTGCCTTGATATAACACTCTGCAAACAGCCGATTCGTTCAGAAATTTCTTTCCGTTTCTCACCCTCTTGCTTGAGGATGTCAGTGATGGCCTTCTGGACAGCAGTCAGGTCAGCAGTCTGACCCATGATTGCGGTTTTGAGTAACGAACCAGGCTGGGAGTTTTTAAAGGCCTCAGGAATCTTTTTCAGGTGTTTAGAGTTACTTTGTTGATTCAGATGATTATTTTTATTGCTCGTTCAGAGAACCTTTTCATAATATTCTAATTTTTTGAGACAGGGATTTTGGGTTTTCATGAGCTGTTTGCCAAAATCATCAAAATTAAAACAATAAAAGACCTGAAATATTTCAGTTGGTGTGCAATGAATCTAAAATATATGACAATTTAATTTTTATCATGACATTATGGAAAATAATGAACTTTATCACAATATTCTAATTTTATGACCAGCACCTGTATGTATGACAAGTCCTTTTATAAAACAACAAATGTGACCATATAAGGAAGACTTTCCTTCCTTTGAGAGCTACCACAACTGTTTCCTGACCAGTCATAGCCAAGATATGCCATTGCAATGCAATCTGTAGCTGGTGTGAGCAACATAAAAACAATATCAATTTATTTTGCATATAAAATAATATAAATCCAAAAACAGAAAAAAAAACACATTAGAAGACTGACCCATCATGATGTCCTTCATGACTGAGTGCAGAACCACTTCTTCAAAGATGTTTTCCACCAGGATAAACTGGGAAAAGTCTTCAAAGATCAGCTCCTGGAAGCGGGGAAGCTCCTGGTGTTCACAACAAGAAAAGTCAGAACGTCTTCATATCTAAAGTTACAATTACTAAACAGTGGCCATCTTTTCAAAACACACCATGCATCACCCTCATCATGTCCTCTGCTCAGGTAAATTTCATAGACTTACTGAAGCACAGGATGGGGTGAGCTGCTTCAGCATGTAGGGGATGAAGATCTGGAGGAGGGCCTCGCGGAAGAAACGCTTTCTCACTGTACTGCTGTCATAGTCAAATTTCTGGAGAAACAAGCACAGAAGAAACTAGAAAATGCTAAAAGTTCCATCAGGGACATTCCTTATTAACCTCAAAGAGTGAGTACTGAGTGTTTGGGAATAAGTGATCATACTTAAAGGGGACATATACAAAGTTAACGTTTTTGGCCCTTAAATACATTTTTTTGTACTTTGAGTGTCTACGATTGCAAAAAATTAAATGTACTCTCTTCTGCTGCTGTGTAGACATCTTTATATTCTTTTTAGATATTTTTTTAGCTTGTTCATTTGTCTCTATTTGCTACAATGTTTTTTTTGTCTAAGGCGTCTCTACATTTGCTGTGAACTGCTAAACAAGGTCTGAAAATGTGTGCTCTTGGATTATGGCAGAAAACTTCCTCCATAAGTGGCATCAGGACTGCACAGTAAACTGGATTTATGGGCAATGGATGCCTGAAGAAGCATGGTTTCATCACCAGTATGCACGTGCGCGCGCGCGCGCGCGCGCGTGTGTGTGTGTGTGTGTGTGTGTGTGTGTGTGTGTGTGTGTGTGGGCAAGTGTGCTGTACCTTTATAACTCTGTCCTGACACCGCTGGATGGTGTTACACAGATCCTCAGTACCCTGAGATTCCAGACTTTGGTGGAGGATCTGTTCAAATGTGTACACTGCATCGTCCATTTGCTGAGGGTAAACATTTGCAATAAGACAGACATCTTCCCTTCTGTGACTTCTTCAGAAAACAATATTTCAATAATTGTTTTGCTTAAGTAAAAGGCAAAAAAAGTTATTTGATACAAAAGTTTAGGTAACACTTTATTTGATGGGGTGTGTATAAGACTGACATGACACTATCAAACATGACATAACACATCAATCAGATTTTATTTGTATAGCACCTTTCAGCAACAAGGCATTTCAAAGTCCTTTACATCATGTAAATGCAAAAATACAAAGTCATAGAAAACACAGTCAACAACATTACATTTTGCACATCAGATTATTGATTAATGTTTTATTATTAGGTTTCAAAAACAAGCCTAAACAGTTGAGATTGTAGTCTAGATTTAAAGGAACTCAGTGATTCTGAGCTACTTATGAACATGAAGGAGTCTTTATGAATGTTTATGACTGTTGTCATGAGGTGTCATTCAGTAAATAATGACACTTTTAATGCAAAGTTGCATCATAACTTGTATTAAAAGTCCATCAAAATGGTAAACTTTGCATTAAAAGTCTCATCATTTACTGAATGACACTTCATGAAACCAGCCATAAACATTCATGAACACTCCATCTTCATGACAGGTGTTAAGTCATGTTTATGAACATGTAATGTCAGTCTTATGCACACCCTGTCAAATAAATAAAGTGTTGCCAAAGTTTAATCTAAAGCTTAGGCCATGTTCTTATGTGTTAAAACAATGCAAAGAAATGACAAAGTTTTAATAATCTCATGACCTCGGGTCAAACAGCTGTCACAGACTCACCTCATTTTACCCTAATCCACACACCTCCTCTTGTAGTTTTAGTCTATTTGTGAACAGCTTGCAGAACTAGCTGTAGCAGCAGTGAATCAGATGTAGTGAATTGGCATAACTTTATTAGATTTTCACATTATTATGGAGGAACTTTATCTCTTATTTCAGCCAGGATACCACACACAGAGAGTGTGTGGTATCCTGTAATACCTCCCAAGCTGCTCCCAGTCTGCTGCTCAGTGTTAAATATGCATTAAAGTAAGGTCAGTACAATAGAATTTCTTCAGTTTTGAAATCAGAAATTGGAGGGTGAACTCTAGACTTAATCTGTTTCTTTCTGAGTTCCAGCATTTGGACTTTAGCTGTACAAAATGTGTGACGGCATTCTGAGAAGACCTGGACCTTAAGCACTCATTCTATTTCACCTCCACTACTACAAGTGCAGGCTGCAATGTGCCGATATGGACACTTGGTGGTAATAATTCCTATGATGCTCCTTCAATATCAGCATAAGAATCAGATTACCTTTCTCATGAGGATTTGGGCCCTTTGAACAAACACTGAGGGGCTGGAGACGTCAAATCGCTGCTGCAGCCCCTCCAGACTCAGCTGCTCCACCTTTTCATAGCAGCTCTGCATCTTCACTGGGTGGAAGGCCAGCATGGAGATCTTCTCCATGTGCTAGGGAGAAAAGAGCAGGAGGGGTCATGACAACAAATGGTTGCATTTGGGATGGAATCAATAGAGGTACAAATTGCTGATTCTCCAGCTTACCTGTGCTACAGTCTCCTTTGTACCATTATTGAGGCTGTTCTTGCTCATGTCCACCAGCTCCCTGAAGAAAACATCACGGACCTCAAAGAAGCCTCGGCTGGTGGGCTCCATGAGGGCATCCAGAATGGAGCTGATGTAAGGCTGGATGCTCACCTTCAGTAACTTCTCAGCCTTGGGAAGAACCACGGCTGCAGGAGAGCAGGGAACAAAAAGGTTTGAGCCAGTGCTAGAAAATCAGTAAGCCTTCTGTTCAGAGAAAATTAACAGTCTATGGACATGAGTAGTCTGAATACATTGGCTGAAATAAGAGATAAAGTTCCTCCATAATAATGTGAAAATCTAATAAAGTTGTGCCAATTCACTACATCTGATTCACTGCTGCTACAGCTGGTTCTGCAAGCTGTTCACAAATAGACTAAAACTACAAGAGGAGGTAGAACCTGACTGAACAATGATTAAACAATTTTGTCAACATCTACACCCAAACAAAATCTCAAGAGTTGTCAGCAGCAGTCTTTTTAAAACTGCAGAAATGTTCTAAGATCTGTTCTATCCCCTTCCTTAGTCTCAGAGGTCAATATACGGATTTAGGAGGTCCAGAGCACAGCATTAACATAGATATGAAAAGGTCTTGTCAAGTTTATTAAGTTACTGTTTATATTTTTGGAACTTTTACAAAAATATGTTTTTTAAATATCTGTTGAAAGTGTCACTATGTCTTCACCATATAAAAAAAAAATCAAGCTACTTCACCTCTTCCATGACCTACTATGGTCGTCTGAGAAAATACGCTGTTCCCAGTCAAAAACAACCAATCACAGGAGGATCAATCAACCTTGTGAACGTACTGCTCAATGTGGAATACACACTGAGCAGTGAACGCTCAGTGGAGAAACTGTTCCAGGAAACTGTTTATCTGCCATCATCGGTGACCATGTTAACCAGTCAGAGCATTCCTGACAGGCTCTGCTGTAGTGAATCAGATGTAGGTTAGCAGAGAGTGAGAGGGAGGGTGTGAGCAGTGCATACAATAGGGTAATAAGTGCTAAGACCCTCTTTCTGGCTCTGATTGGTTGTTTCTGTCAGAGCTGTGTATTTGTCCAGTTGACAGCAGGGGGAAAGCAAAGGAGTTCAGTTTTTTCTTACATACTGTAGCTTTAATGTTATTTTTCTTAACCTTTAATAATATTGGTAAATACAAAACTTCCGAAATCAAAATTAGATCACCACCTAGAAACTGGAGAATATTGAAAGTCAGTTCATTTTAAATGATCTTTTTTAAAATAGCAGCCAAAGAAGCCCTTAAAGACACTGATCACCCAGGAAAAGGAACAGGCTGATGCTGCTGACCTTTGATCTTGTTGGTGACGTGCTCCTTGGATGTGATGATCTGATCCATATCTGTTCGTATGAAAGCTTCCAGAGTGGAGCGCGCTGCTTCACATTTCTGCACCACCGCTTCATACTGGCTCTGACACTGGCTCTGCACCAAACTGTACACCGCATCTGTGATCTGCACACAGAACACATAGCTGAAGGATTACACTCCTGTTACAGCAGTACTGGTTTTATAAATAAATAAAGTGGCTAATAAGCGTAATTTCTTAATGGTTTTTTTAAGAATCATTTCTATAAAATAAAACAGATCCAATACTGATCGTGGAAACATGACAAAAGAGTAGAGCAAAATAAACAGAGTAGCAAAAAGAGTTTAAATTTATAAAATTTCTCATTTTGCCAAAAATAGGGGAATAAAAGACATAAAACAGAATTTTAGCTATGAGTATTGTTTGTTAAATTCAAAGCTGAAGACAAGTGAAAGAGTGTCTCACCAGCATCCAGTTCCTCTGCCTCTCATGCAGTTTTCCTTTGAGTCGGGGGGAGATGAGCTCCCGCAGCTCAGGCAGGAGGCTCTCCATCACCAGGTTGGACAGGATCTGCAAGGAATCCTGTAGTTGAGCCAGTCTGCCAGTCTGGCTCAACTGGCAGACTGTATGTTCACAAAGATTCAGAAACTGGAGTATCATGGTAGAACATCTGTGCACTGGCAACAATGGTGCCACCTGCATGAGGCCAGGGGATGAACAGACTACTGCTTTTCTAATCACTTCCATTGGTTGCTCTTACTCTGACAATCTGCAAAAAAAATGTTTTACTCTTTTATTCTCACCTAGCACATTAAAACAGATTGTTGTGAGGCTCAAAGTGTTGACTTTTATTTTTCCATGAGTAAAAACAGCTGCAGAAAAAGATACTTGAATCTCCTAAGAGTCACACTGGAGTTTCTCAAATAGCTTAGTATGTAACTAGAACAGGGGTGGGCAATCCTGGTCCTCGAGGGCCGGCATCCTGCAACTCTTAGATGTCTCCCTGGTCTAAGACACTTGAATAAAACAGCTGAATCACCTCCTAAATGCAGTCAAGTTCTCCAGAGTCCTGCTAATGACCTCATTATTTGACTCGGGTGTGTTGAATAGAGACGCATCTAAAAGTTGCAGGACACCGGCCCTCGAGGCCTGGAGTAGCCCACCCATGAACTAGAACAACAGAAATCTTCAAATTCCATTATGACTTCTGGTTTTGATATGCGTCCAAAGAATATAAGAAGCTCCTCTGGAGATGCTTTAGACTCAATATCTGTAAAAACAGCTCACAGCTGTCACAGTGTAATACTAATACTGAAACATAATTCAGTTGTCATATAAAGACAACAACCACTGTAGTTGAATTCTCTTATTGTATTATAACAGTTGGATTGATGAACTGCATACATGTCTAGGTTTGTGTTTTAATTCAGAGAATCAACCTGTAGTTTTAGCTATGTTCAGCTATTTCAATTGCAATAAACAAAAGCTTTCATATCTACCACGAGATCCAAACCAGATACTCTCAGTCCCAACTCAGAACACACATGGTGAGTCACTGGTATGTGGCGGAAATATGGTCATACGTTCAGTATGTTTTACCTGTGATGGTACACCACACATCATCTCCCAGGTGCCAAAGTGCCCTTGAGCCTGGCGGTAAAGTCGGACTGTGTCGGTAAAAGCTGGTGTTTGGACTTCATGTTCCTCAGACAAACCTAAAAACAGAAAATGAACAGTGTTTAGCAGGCTGGTGTGTGTGCGCTCTGCTTTCGAAAGCTTGGAAGAAACTGAAAAATATTAGTCACTGCAGTTTTTGGCATTAACTGGCATCGACTCAGAGTGTGAGGAAAAAGGTTTGAGAAAGAACAATGAATATTTGAAAGAGAGCCGAAGTTTTGAGAACAAGCATTACAAGTTTTGAGAAGAAAAATGTGAAGTCCTGCTTTCAAACTGAAAATGTATGCTCTCGAATTCTGGCAGAAAAATGTCCCCATGCAAAGCATCACTGCTATTCTTTGCAGGTTTTTATATTTAACATACCACTGCTAAATAAAGCAGACTTTTGTGGTGCCTCTAGGTTAGTAGTGGTGTACTTCTAGTCCATTTTGAGGTTTGAGGAAGATGGAAGCTTTCAGCGTTTAGTATGCAACATAATGCAGAAAATAAAACCACAGTCACTACTGCCACCAAGTCTGACTGAAAACTTGTCACTAACTGCAAATTATAACCACCTGCCTGCTAAGTATTCTGCTGTACTTTCTCCTTCTGCCACCATGTGGGGTAGCTACCGTTCCCACAGATTCAGTTTCTAATTGAACATTCACAGCCTTTGGTGTCTTTTTGTGTTTCTTTCCTTGCTTATGCAACGGAATTATCTTTTCACTTAACATTTTGGATAATAACTCAAGGAAACAATAATGGCAACAGTCCCAACATTTCAAGATGTTCCATCTCAAACAACTGATGAAAACAATAAAGCTGTCAACAGGATGCATCAAGGGAAACCAAACAATTGAAGTAATTGATTAACAAGGACAATTTAGTGTTCAATTTGGAAATGATTGCAGTATCAGCATTATTTAATTATTTAAATTGCTTTTTTGTCATTGGTATATTGGAAACACCTGAAAAAAAAAAGCAGTTCAGAGAAATGGTCTAAGCTCAGAGACCTAACTACTAAACTACTGACAGGACTCAAAGTCACAGCAGACCAAAGAACTGAAAACATCATCAATACTGTAAAGTGACAATATCTAGATCAAGAAGTGGCTTGGCCTCTTGGAGAGGCATCAGTAGAACAAAGCCCTCACTGTTCTGGAGATTTGATCTTGATTCACATGAACCAAAGCCAAAAATGAAACACAAACAAGCTGGTTGAGCAGGTTTCCAGGAGAAAAGTCACTTACATTATGCTAAAGATTCAGTAAAAAAATAAAGAAAAAAAGAAATAAAAACACCCTTCAGATGTTCATCTGCCATACTTTACAGACAGGCAACTGATTGGACACTTGTCAGATATTTCAAACTAATTGGTTGAATTAAAGAAGACAGTCACTCCCTCCTTGTTCCAGTTCTACTGCACTGTTGGAAGGGTTTTTTCAAATAAAATGCGACTCAGGAATATCAGGTTACAATGGATGGCTGGTATTTGTGCTCGCTCTGTTAGATGCCATAGCTCTGTAACGTCAGCAGAGTGTGCTAAAGCCAACCAAGATTTAATCCATTAAGGTGTTCAAACAAGTTGAAGCATCCTTTAAAATTAAGTTTTCAGAAAGAGGGTGGGAGTGACATGGAAGCAGTCCCATCCCTTCATTTTTATAGGAACGAAGGTCCGATTCCCTATCAGGAGGAACAGGGTATCGACTCTGACAAAGTATTCAAACATGACTCCATAAACACAGTTCATTGTTTAATTGTGTCTTATAGTTGCCTCAATACAATAAAATTACATTACTCTCAATGTGAAGAAAACATAAGCATCTTCTATTAGTGGTTCATGTAATGAACCACTGTGATGGTGGTTTTATTATGAAAGGAAATTATCAGCTTTGTTCCACCTTCACAAGATCAGCATGTTGTAATAAAAGGTTACAGTCATAAAGTGGCGTACTAAATTACTGGAGTGTAATTATTGGGTGTTGTGGGTTTGTAATGACATGGTGTGTCACTGACAACCCTCAGCTAAGAATCAGCGTGGTGAGCTGAGGTGAGTCAATGGAGAGTCTGAGCTCATATCATCCGGCAGCGTGTCATGCCTAAAACACTAATGTCGACATTCCTTATGGCTTCTGTCGCCAATCACCACTGTAGGCATTGAGGAGTGAACTTTACAGATTTATTTGCTACAGAAATAATACCACTCATAAAGAACAGCACAGTTACCAAGGACGATGTGGAGAGGTGGGTCAGATAAAGTGCTGCCATCACATAGTCCATAGTCACATGAATATGTGTTCCAATGAGGCTCATTTGACAGATTAAAAGTAATGAAATTTGACAACCTTTAAGATAACTTTTCATTAACCCCTTCAGGCCCCTCATCCACTGGAATGGACATGCTATTTTTCTGGGATTAAACCAATAAAAAAAATTAAGGAATTTGTTATTTGCATGATGCTTCTTACAGTTTAGTTTCTTATTAAACAAAAACAATGAAGTTTAGACTTAACTTGATACTAGCTAGTTTCAGGCATCAGACAAGATGAGCATGTGTATGATGTAAGAGACAGGGAGGAGTAAGCATCTGTTTTTCATCAAAAGTATTAATTTATATTCAATATCAAATTTATATTCAAATGTCAATGCATTTGAAAATTCAATAACACATTCCTAAAGTCAAAACGGCATTTTGTATTATATATTCTCTATTCAGACATGCACACTGATAAACAAAAAAGCAAACATCCAGTTTAAAAGTTTGAGATCATGCTTAATTAGATATTACATGAAACTCTATGGGAAAAGTATAGAAGTTTTCAACACATTCTACGCTCATTTAGTCGAGATGTCCACTACAATGGACATCATGAAAAACATATAAAAACATGAGATAGGAAAAATGTCTCTTTTCCCCCTTTATTTCTAATCTCTTTAAGTTTCACTTTGCGTGATAAACTTCCTGAAATGAATGGAATTTTCAATAATATTCTAATTTACTGAATGAGTCTGTATAGGGAAAAGTAAAAAAGTACAAATACCCCTAAGATTTTTCATATTTGGTCACTTTACAACCACAAACTACAATAGGATTGTTCAAATTTATTTCTAAAATTTTGATAGAGCAATACAAAAGAGTGCACAGATGTGAAGTGGAAAAAAAAATATACATGGATTTCAAATTCTCTGACAATATCTGGAAACCATGGTGAAGCAGTTGCATCCTCATCCACCCTTGCAGCCAAAACTTTATACAACCACATTTAGAGGCAAACCTCTACCAGCTGATTAGGAAAACGTTTCCCTACATCATCCTCATGTTTTACCATGAGGATGATATGTTCATGGTGATGGAAGCATTTTGCAATTTGGTCTAAATGTTCATCTGACCATAGCAACTTTTTTGTGCTTTATATAAATAGTTCACAACAAACTGCAGACAGGATGACTATGGCTTCCTTTTAACAACATCAGTCTCATTGATATTTTGTCTGTACACAGTAATGCATTACTAACAGTTGGCCTGTTGACAGATTGTTCCACCTGAGCTATGGAGCTCTGCAGCTCCTCCAGAATTATCTTAGGCATTTGTCTAATGTTTGTGGTTGTAACATGAGAGTAGGCAAAATAAGCTAAAGGGGCACTGCAGGAATTAGCCACCCAACCATCTGAAGGATAAAGTATGGTATTGACTTGTCAAAGTGCTGTAGGCAGGGAATGTAAAATCTCTCCTGCAAGGCAATGCAATAAGCATTTTGGAGACACCCAACAAGACGCCTAGCCAGTGGAATTTGTCTGAAGTTGTACTCCCCTCTGAGCTCTGACTACTTAAAGATGGATAAACACAGCCAACACAGCTGGGTGAGCAGTCTACAAGCATTATGGGTATGTTTACGTTACAGATTATATAACTGAAGTGTGCATTTATTTGGGCATGTTAGCAGTTCAGTGTTGAGATGTTTATCCATTCTACATCTTACCTTTTATAGTCAGTGCTGCCTACTATGTACTGATTCACCCATTTGGCTGCAAAACTCAAAGACTAAGTTGAAAGGAGAGCTGCTAGTCCTAAAAACTAACCAAGTCACTAGATGAATTAATGACCAATTAAGGGACAGTTCTACCAAGCTCTGGCTGCTTTAGCACAAACTTGCTGGGATGAACTGACATCATGAACCTTTATACCTGGAGATGTCATTTTTCCAAAGCCACTCTGTGACTGTCAGGAAGCAGACGAAAAAAGACAATCTATAGTTCCAACATCACTGACTAAACAATTACAAAACCACCATGAAGCCACTACTGATGCCATTCAAAGTTGTACTTTTTAATCTGCTGCCTGCACTAATTAAGTAATTCAGACAGCAGCTCCAAACTGTGGAGTAACTGTAGGTCTTTAGCAAACACCTGGCCATGTTAGTTAGTTAAAAGGGCCTCTGCTAAAGCAAGCAGCAAAAGTGAAGTAGGAACAAAGCTCCTGTCATGTTCCTCTAGGCCAGGGCCCATACATTGCACAGTGAACCGAGAACAATATTTATCAGGAAAATGTACCAGTGCATCAAAGGATTTACATTCTTTCCCACTTTCAGCCGCATGCTAGTTTCACACAGAGTTTGATAAAATTTCTGGAAAGCAAATTATGGGTTTTTCTTTCAAAAATACAATGACATGCCTTAGTGAAGTTAAAGGAGTGCAGCCTGAATTGTTCATGGTACCTGTGATATGCTACCTGAGGTATTTAGTCCTTTGGTTCAACAGTGCGTACTTCCTCATGGCATCGGACAATTACTCCTCAACCCTATCCATCCTGCACACTGGCTGAAAAATCAGTTTGTGGAAGTGAAGTAGTTGTGGCTATTCTCAGTATAAATAACACAACAATGAAATTCTGACAACTCGCACAATATTCTCATGTTGAGAGGTGGTCAAAAAGTTTGCCCGGAGGGTTGTGACAAAAAGGGGTGAACAACATGTTGCCAAGGGCCTGGATAAAAAACAACTCTTATAACACAGGACCATATGAGGGCACAATAGGTAAGGACAAGAGAACTGTTGTGTCATCTGCTATTATATTACAGACTAAGGAATGAGTCATCACCCCAATCCGTTCAACATAAGGAGCTGCAACGTCAGCAGCACACATCCCCTGGTTTTGTGCCAAATACACAGAAATAAAAGCACAGTTTAAAGATGATGACATCACCACTGCTAGGGAAGTTGCTGTATTTCAACAGTTTGCCTCCAGCAGTTCGAGAGGTAAACAGACCAAACATTGCCCAATAAGACTGAGCCAGACAGCCAGTTTCTCATGGTAGACTGAGGTTGGAAGGCTGTGAGCCACTCCTATCAATATGGGTTTTTAGTTTTAAACACCCACAGACATGATTAAAGAGATTTTGTTTCATTCAGTTCACTCAGTGTTTGTGTCTCATAGGATGTTTGCCTTTTTGTAAAGCGTTTCGAAATACACTTGGTGTGACTTACTGGAACTGACAGGTTTCTGACTGACTGTTTCACTGCTGCCCTTTGGTCGGTTTCAGGATTCATTTCAGGTTTAATTTCTGAATCACAGAACTTAATTCTGGATGTGACAAATATCTCTTAACCACAGATCTGGAAAAAAATATAATATGTTGAACAAGTGGTGAAAGCAGTGAATATGTTCAAGGTAAATGGACTGGTCAAAGTCATTAACAGGAAGGAAGAACAAAAAGCACAATATAAAGCCAGTCCATTCCCTTCCATGAATGCAGAACCTTTGGTTGTTTGCCATTTTAGATGAGGTGTGTGTTAACAAGGTAATTGTTGCTCTGCACCAAAAAGTGTCTATCAGTCTAAAGTGGGAACAGCTGGTAACAGAAGGAAAATATCTAAAAAAAATTGGAAATTTTCCAAGGAGCTGATTTCCCAGCAAATTTACCCAGGGCTTAGCCCATGCATTGTTCGGAAAACTCACAAAAGAAAAAAACAAAAACAAAAGCATGTTTAGAGGTTAAGACAAGACAGTTAAATAATTACTGAAGTAGAGAAACCTTCTCTAAGTATATGGTCACGCTTCTAGTGCTGCATCTGATCAAACAAAGACACTTCTTAATTAGTATGCTTTGGAAATATGAGACCAATGTAAAACCGTTTGGCCAAAGTAAATAGTGCAGCATTTGGCTAAAACAATGGATACCTGTACAAACACACTATGCTGTCTGTCAAGCATGGTGATGGGAGGCAGATGATTTGGGCTTTTTTTGCAAAAGGTATTCTACAGTCAAATGTGAGGCTCTCTGTCCAAAGGTTAATAACTGGGTCATTAACACAACAATAACTTCAAACACTTCAGTAAATCTGGAACAAAATCCTGAAAATGAGGAGAACGAAGGTGTTGCTTTGGCCCAGTCAAAGTTTAGACCAGTACTTCATTAACATGTTGAGGTGGAAACATGAGAGTGCTGTACACAAATCACTTTCTGCAAACCTCAGTGAACAATGACATGATCCTATCATCCGTTTAACCTCATCAGTCTCTTGGTGATGGGAGAGGCTGATAAACTGAAGCAGAACATGATTTGCTGAGGCTGTTCCTGCTTAAGCTGGTTTGCACACACTGGGAAAGCTCTGCTGAGTTTATCAAGCAATTTCTGTATTCTGTTTTTTTTTGTTTGTTTGTTTGTTTCTTTGTTAATTAAACAGCAAATTACTGATTGGTTCTCTAGCAGTCACTGGGCGAGAGGCAGGTACACCCTGAACTAGACCATTGCAGGTCTGGATCAGGGCTGTTGATGTGTCAAAGTATTTCTGATTCTGATTTCAGTATTTAACTAATTTAAGATTTGGTGCTGAACAGACAACAGATGCTGTAGCTCAGGGGTCACCAACTCCAGTCCTCAAGGGCTACCATCCTTCAACCTTTAGATTCACCTCTGCTCCAAAATGTCTGAATTCCCACACCAGCATTCATTCCTCTCTGCAATAGGCTGGAAACGAGCAGTTTATTTGATCCAGGTGTGTTTGAGCAGAGACACTTTTAAAATTTGCAGAATGGTGGCCCTCGAGGACTGGAGTTGGTGACCCCTGCTGTAGCTATTCACTCCAGCTGCAGAGAGTATGCTGTAGTCCTCTAGTTGGAGGGGGGGGGGGGAACTACCAGATAATACAACCAACAGTCTCGGATTAGGCAGTAATATTTGTATAACTCGGTTATCAGTTGATGTATTTAATCTAGCATTCTCTGTCGACAATTAGCTGGCAGCTCTTACCATCGTTTGCATGTCTAACACAGTCCTGAAGGACAGCATGCCACTTCTGCTGCTCTTTCTCCGTCTCCACACAGAAGAAGTAGTGTCGGGCGTAAGGATGCCACAGCATCAGAGGAAACTGGGAAGGAAACTTTAGGAAGGGAGCGCTTCCCACCTTGGCTTTTACACCTGAAATAATGTATGAGATGCAGAAAGCAACACACTGAGCATAGTGACATCACAACGGAACAGCACCGTGTTCTGCTGTCCTCACTGAAAATACAGCAGCTTCAGTTGACTGAGGCACCCAGCAATGGTGTCTCAGTCACCAATGCAATACTCACCAGGCAGACTGCTGCTGATTAGGTCCATGTACTGCTCCATAGAGTTCAGCACTTTGTAACCAGCACAGTTAATGGTTCCTTTGGGAGGAAGGTGTTTGTCATAAGTCTGGAAGGTTAAAAAAAAAAGCAGGAGGTGTGTTAATGCACCGGTGAAGCCAGTCGGCAAAATTCTTAAGCTGTCCAGCCAGTCTCGCTTACTGCTTTGTTGTCGTAGTAACTGATATTGTAAGTGTCGGGGACAAAGAGGAAGCGATTTCTCCATTTCTTGTTCTCCTCCAAGCACTGGAAGATTGATCCTGAGAAGATGGATTTGTTCACCAAAGGGTTCTGTGAGAAATAACACACTTTAACTAAAAGCTGAAGGAAAACCAAAGAATATCCCTTCATCCCATATTTAAAAATAAATCTACATAAAAAAAGTTATTCTATTTTACAGTTATTTATAGTTGTTTTTTCTTTACCAGCAGGTTCCATCATAGAAAAGTCAATGAAACTCTTTCAAGTCATTTGGTTCTTCAAATGACTTGAAAGTCTGACCCATGGGACAGACCTTTGCCTAAATAAATGTAAGTAAGGTACAAACGCATTTGCATGTAGCCTCGTTTTATGTGAAGACTTATATCAGACCTTAACTTGTTAAACATCTGCATGTTTTTTAGCTGTTCGGTCCTGCAAATTAGAAGAGAATGCTTGTCTTGTGTTAGACTTTTTGGAGCTACAAAACCTTGTGCTCAATACTGATTTAACGTCATACCACAAGTATGTAATGTAATGTAATCTGGACTGAACATTAGGCATTAATCTTAGCATGGCCTGTGAATTTTGCAACATTCTGCAACATGTGAGTTTGTGAAAGAAGCTTTCTGTTGCCTGCTAAGCTTTAAACATGAAAATAAAGTTGGGAACAGACGACACCAGTTTAACAGTAGTCACTAAGACTTGAGGTTCACTCTAAAAGACTGTTTCCGTTTCATGACAAAGATTGAGGATCACACACTTAACTAGCAAATGGATCACAGACTACAGAATTGACTAACTTAAATGACTAAAGTCAACTGGACACATTCGACTCTCATGAAAATGAGAGCAACAGTTTGAAGGAACAAACATACCAATAGGTGGCAGATAGAGATGATGCTCTCAGAATTCAGACAGACTACACACGTGAAGAAAATTATTGGTACCCTTCTATTAATGACCCAGAAGCCCACAGTGGTAAGGCTGGGCAATAAATCAATAACGATATATCATAAAAGACACATGATCAACATCAATAGAAAAAAAAATACATTCAATAGAATATTCTATAAATCCATTGAATTCTGATCCAGAACTGCACGTCTCAAACTGCATTCCTTGTGGGCCAGAGTCTTGCACATTGCCCTGCACAAAAAGTTGCAGCAGACCAGCCCTTGATGCCTGGAGTCTGAGACCACTGCAGCTGATGACCGTCTCACAGACAGCTAAGCTGGATGGATTGCATCAACTAACTCGCACTCGCTTTAGTTACCTAGCAACAAAATGTTGAGTAACTTGTGCACCATACTCAGTCTTTGGCCACTTTATTAGAACTTTATTATTAACTCTACTGGTTTATAGGCGTATACTCTACTGCTTTTAATTGCCTTCTTTAAAAAAAGAGAACTTGTATTTGCTTTGCATGCACAGGAATGCAAGTTGCAATGACTAACCCTTGAAAGCGCCTTTTTGATGTGCCCTCCATGAGCTGTCTCAATATTCACAGAGAACAGGATAACTGTGTGTAGGGTTGAGTGTGAGTCCCTTACCTTGCGCTGTAGTAGCTGTGGCTGTAGGCCGCCTCCTCCCTCTAAGTCAAAGCGAACTTTGTTGAAAAGAGCTACAGCGTACTGTTGCTCATACAGATGCCCAAACTCAGCCATCACCACCCCAGTCCGGGCTGAAACACAATACAGAGCAGAAGTTAGACTTCCATGGCATCTATACAGTGTATATTGTTTCATATATCATAATTCAAACAAAAGAGCACAACAGCTTCAACCAGTGATGACTTAATAGGAGGTACCAAAGAGGCTCTTCCTCTCTGTTTGTGAGAGGGTCTCAAACAGACATCAGCAGTGTTGAAGAACAAGATAGATCACCATCTATCTACCTCACTAGTTTGGTGCAAACCAGTGAGATAGCCTGCTAAACACTGATATTTTTATGCAACTCTAACCCCAATGAAAATTATTGGTGTTTGACAACAAGGATCAAATTATTCTAAGAATCCTGCTAGTTACAGGATAATGTAATCTCATCATTAAAGCCTAAAGAAATGTGTAAACATTCCTTATACCAAGTAGACCTAACTTACCACAATTAGTCAAAATTACCCTGCTACATACTTTCACTGCCACTGACTGTAACCATTAATGACCTGACCCATATTCAGTCTTTGAACAAATATGGAAAAATTACCAACCAGATATTTGTGTGTGTCATAAGGGAAATGAAAGTTCATTGTGAAATCATGTGAACAAAAAAATCAAGTATGCAAGAACAACATGGGTACAGAAGCAGAAATAAGTTTTTTTTTAATACAGGAGGATGGAAGACAAAACGAAGTGAGTACACTGATGATTACAGATTATCAGTGATCAACCTAAAGATTACTTACATCTTTAGGTTGAATTTAACCTGACTGCGTTGTGCAGCAGGTTTGCAGGTCCTAAGCAGTGCATACTGCTGTCTGCTATTTTTATACGACAAACAGCATCAATCTACAAATAGGGAAAAGCTAAATACCAAAGTTGGATTGTTTTTTCTTGTCAGCAACGACTCTAGTTTGCTGACCTCCCAGAAACAACTACACCACTGTTTTTTTCCTGCTAATATTTACCCTTTGGATAACTGGGTGGCCTTTCAAAACCTGTAACTTAGTGTCTGCTGTGTTTTGATCATGGACTGCCACCATAGCAACATTTCTTAATTTGTTGGACATGGAAGCAAACATTCAGTCCAGAAGACAAATTAGTACATCTGTTGGGAAACATTTATAATGATGTTGTGGTGCACAACTATGTTCAAATCTGATCCAGTAGCAAAAGTAGAGACAACTGCCACTCCCCCGTGAGTGGAACAGCAGCTCATCACTATGGGAAGTGACTAAATCCAGACATTGATGCTTACCAAGGAGTCACAGAGTTCATAAGTTTCCACATGCTTTCCAATTTCAACAAACACTCAGAACTTGTAAACCTTCATGACCCCTTAAGAAATTCCTCCCTGTGCCTGCACATCAAGAGATCCAATAGATGCTTTTTCCCTTCTAGCAGAAAGAAATCTCAACTTCAGAAGGGACCAAAAGTAGTGTGTATAAAGAGAACTATAGATTTGAACCCACTTGTTCCTTATAAACAGGAAATGCTTTTGCATTTATTGAAGGAATAGAAAGGTATGAAATTTCTGAAACTGTCACTCACTCCCAAAAATCACAAAAGCCTGAGTCTTAATCTGTATACCGTTACTTTGTTGTGATACCTTTTAAGTACCCACTTTAACAGTAAAATTTTTCTCAATCAAAAGCCATTCAGGGGTTGATGATACTAATGTTCTTGTCTAATCTGAGCATAGCTGCAATAAAACAAGCAATATTCCATGTGCAAAATGTTTCATATCTGTAAATTGCTAAAAATGAAGTGTTACAACTCTGCTTTGAGAAACTTAATTTACATGGTTAAAAAAGATTGGGCTCTGCAATCTCTGGAGATGAGGTTGCCAAGGTGGTTAAAGAGCGCCTCAGTGGTGGATGAGATTTGCCTGTGACCCTCAGGAAGCCTTGAGGGTGACCTCCAGGAGCATGGGGTACCTGGCCCTTTGATACGGGTTGTTAGGTCCCTGTATGACCGGTGTCAGAGTCTGGTCTGCATTGCCAGCAGTAAGTCGGGCTTGTTGCCAGTGAGAGTTGGACTCCGCCAAGGCTGCCCTTTGTCACCGATTCTGCTCACTACTTTTATGGACAGAATTTCTAAGCGTAGCCGAGGTGTGGAGGGGATCCGTTTTGGTGGCCTTAGGATCACATCTATGTTTTTTTGCGGATGATGTGGTCCTATTGGCTTCATCAGGTCGTGATCTGCAGCTCTCGCTGGAGCGGTTCGCAGCTGAGTGTGAAGCGGCTGGGACGAGGATCAGTGCCTCCAAATCTGAGGCCATGGTCTTGATCTGGAAAAGAGTAAAGTGTCTTCTCTGGGTTGGGGAAGATGTTCTACCCCAAGTGGAGAAGTTTAAGTAACTCGGGATCTTCTTCACCAATGAGGGAAAAATGGAGCGAGAGATCAACAGATGGATTGCCACAGCGTCTGCAGTGAAGCGGACACTGCAGATGCAATAAATAAATGTATCGGTCTGTTATGTTCAAGAGAGAGCCGAGCCAAAAAGCGAAGCTCTTGATTTACTGGTTCATCTACTTTCCTACCCTCATCTATGGTCATGAACTTTGGGTCATGACCGAAAGAACGATGTCACGTATACAAGCAGCCGAAATGAGTTTTCTCCATAGGGGGTCTGGGCTCTTCCTTAGAGATAGGGTGAGAAGCTCAGTCATCCGGGAGGGACCCAGAGTAGAGCAGCTGCTCCTTCACGTCGAGAGGAGACAGTTAAGGTGGCTCGGGTATCTGGTTAGGATGCCTCCTGGACACCTCCCTGGTGAGGTATTCGGAGCACATCCCATTGGCAGGAGGACCAGGGGAAGGAAAACCCAGAGTATGCTGGAGGGGCTATGTTTCTCGGCTGGCCTGGGAACGCCTTGGGATTCCCCCGGATTCTCCCAGAGTGAAGTCCGGGCGTCCTGAGGCCGCTACCACCAGTCACCTGACCCAGGACAAGCGGCGGATGGATGGATGGACGGACGGATGTGTCAAATCTGATTTCCAAAATTAAATCTTTGATAAATGGCTGGACTTAAAATGTCCAACAGCAGGGTGAATGAAATAAAATAAACGATTCCTTTTTTATGGGCTTAGATTGAATCCAACATTATCATTTGTATCTTAATACGTTTTTCTTTTCATTCCCAGAATTGTACAACAGTATGTATAATATGACTACTATTAATATAAATTGGTGGTTAATGATATGAGAGACTTATCTAGACATATAGAGAAAACACTGGCCTCAGATTCATGCTGAATAGTTTCGGTGTTGTGCTGAGATAACAGCCATGGAGCTGTTCCTGAAACCTTCATCAGGACGCTAAGAGATGCAGACAAATTAAACAAGGCAATCAATGACATTAAGCTAAACTAATGTCTACTCCGATACAATTCTGAGACTAAATCACTTAAGTATAAAATGTGTTTAGCTGATGGATGAAAGAGCTACCATATGATAACACACTTGTCTTTTAGAAGTTGGTCCTGGAACACAAAGGAGGAGTATTGAGCTGGGTACTGATGGGAGCTTTATAGCTGACAAAAGAATCAAATGGATGAAAGATGTTGATGTTACATAAATCCTGAGGCAACATCTTCACTTTTGTCATGTGGGAAAAGTCTGGAGACTTGTTTCACTTTCTTTGTTGCTTTCAGAACAGAGCCAATCTCCAATAGCAACACTATGCGTCCTCGGATTGACCTCTTCAACATTCAGAAAAACGGTATTGGATGCTGTTGAAAAAAGGATGTTGAGCCCACCCACCCTACATAGTCAGGAACCCAGAATGAATTGGATACATTTCATTCAATGGTGACTGGTAATCACTGAGACTCAAAATTAAATTCAATCTGCATTTCATGGGAAGGATGCTTCCCAGCTGCCACTGCAGCAGGGAGGAGGATGACCAACTGGAGCCCATCAGCTCTGTGTTGTGGCTAGAAACGCTGCTTTTACATTTAGAGCTGTGTAACTAAGTGTTCTGCTAAAACCATTAGTTATCCAAATGTAATTATAAATTATTGGCTGAACCAAGATATGAAGAATCAAATTGATAAGAATTCCAGGGAATGATCAAGCACTGCAAGACAGCATGTTGTACTCTAGTTCTGAAGTAGGTTTTCTTCCACAGTAAGCTTCTAACTCGGTCATCAACATTTTCCCTCTGTGGTCTTTTTCTGGATCAACTTTGAGATATATATATATATATATATATATATATATATATATATATATATATATATATACACATATATATACACACACACACACACGCACACACACACACACACACACACAGAGCAGCACTGAACCAATGCTGCTCTATGTGCCTAATGTGTCATTCCCTAAATAAGAAATGCAACAGTCAGGAGAGGTCAGTATGATGAAAGTTAAACTCTTCTGTTTTGAACTTTGCATTGTTGCTGTTGAATGTGTTCTTTAGGCAAAGAACTATGGAAAAACACAAGGTTATTGTCGTCTGGCTAGCTGACAGGAAGCCTCAAGAGGACTGTGATCTTTATCTTAAAAAAGTAAGAGAGCATGTTTTACTGCAAGTTGTTTTGGAGGATATTAAAGGGTTTTTCCACATATTTTCCATTTTCATTTGTTTTGGTATTTTTGGCATGGATCCTGCCTGCGTGTATGTTTTTCTGAAGCTTTCTCACCATCATTCCCTAAACTCCACAACATGTAATATGTGAACAGAACAACTGGACCAAGAAAAGTTTCATTGTACTGAAAATATAATACACTTCATTGCCAAATGTATTTGTTTGTCTACACCAATATAAAAACTTAAGTGACACATCCCATTCATCTTTCAGCTCAACTTTTCATCTACAACAGCTTCAACTCTTCTGCAAATGCTTTATGCGAGGCTAGACAGTGTTTGTGTAAATTCTCTCTCGCTTCTAGAATCCCAATCTGTAAGGTTCATCACTGATGTTGGGTAAGAAAGTATAGCTTCTTTTCTCTGCAGAGTTATGCCAATTTGGATGAGGTGAAAGTATCTTTTCTCTCTCTTTTTGTAACTTCATATGTTAAATGGAGAAAGAGCCATAAAATTTTCCTATTCAAGCAGGTACTTAGTGTCTGCAGTTTGTATGTATATTCTTGGGCAGCAGAGATGCACTATATTACCAAAAGTATTCGCTCACCTGCCTTGACTCACATAAGAGATTAAGTAACATCCCATTCTTAATACATAGGGTTCAATAATACGTTGTTCCACCCATCACAGCTAGAACATCTCAAACTCTTCTGGGAAGGATGTCCACAAGGTTTAAGAGTGTGTTTATGGGGATTTCTGACCATTCTTCCAGAAGTGCATTTGTGAGGTCGCACTCTGATGTTGGACGAGAACGCCTGGCTCTCAGTCTCCACTCTACTTCATCCCAAAGATGTTCTATCGGGTTGAGGTCAGGTCAGTTATGTTCATCCACAGCACTCTGCCAGCCGACCTCTTAACACTATGCACTTCAGCATTCACTGACTCTGCTCTGTCAGTTTACGTGGTCTACCACTTTGTGACTGAGTTGCTGTCATTCCCAAACACTTCCATTTTCTTATAATACAGCCAACAGTTGACTGTGGAATATTTAGGAGCGAGGAAATTTCACGACTGGATTTGTTGCACAGGTGGTATCCTGTCACAGTTAAATGCTGGAATTCACTGAGCTCCTGAGAGCGACACATTTCACAAATGTTTGTAAAAACAGTTTACATGCCCAAGTGCTTCATTGTATACACCTGTGGCCATGGAAGTGACTGGTACACCCGATTCCAGGATGGGTGGGAAAATATGTTTGGCAATAAGATTTACTACTCAGCTTTGTGGCCCATGTTGGTAATTTCTGCCTATATGCTGCCCTCAGGTTAAGCTTCACACTTCAGCTGATCTGTTTACACATAATCAAGATTTTATTAGAGAGGAACAAGAGTTAGAGGGGACTGCATTGTTCCTCTCAGAAGGCATACTTACAGTCAGTGTGCATTTTCAGAGCTGCGTAGGAGTGAAACTCCATTCCAATGAATATTCCAGAACTAACCTGCTCAAAATACACCTAAAAGCTGGTTTATTTAAAGTCAGACATGCCACCAACCCAGGAGCGCTGCCAGGAATCTTGGGCCCCATGACAACAAATTATATTGTTGATTAGATTTGGAAAAAAATAATTAAAAGGTGATACATACAATAGGGTGAATACTTTTTACCCTGATTGTCCAAGGGAAGGGTTCAGGATGCAGCACTTTGGCCATTACAAGACTTTCCATGAAGCTCTCTACATACTGTTCTTTAAATAATCTGAAGGCCACGTTAAGTTTGGAAGTCTGTTGTTTCTACAGAAAGTTAGTGACTTCTCCTGCACCGGTGCAGGATTTTATACACATGTTGACATAATTATATCACCTGAATTCAATAAATTCAGGTGTTATAATGGAGGAGGAAGTATACTTTTGGCAGGATAGTGCATATAGCTGCTTAAAGAGCGACTGTGAATGTAAGAGAAAAATGTATTTATATAAAGTTGAGTCATTGTTTTGTCTCAAAACAATAAATTGTTCAGCTAAAGTTATTATGGAAGCCAAGTAGGATGTCTAAAGTCCAGTGGTGCTTAGTTAATGTTTAGTGTTCATGATTTTCTTTCCACAGACATAATTCTGAGAATACACATCTGATAACATTGTTTTGCACACTAGTGAAACTGGATCATTTTAACCACTAAATTGTGCTTCTTGGACAAAAAATGACCCATAACCTGGAATCAACAACCTCCTGCCTTTCTGTGGTCCCCACAAACACCAGAATATCTGCGTTGGACCAAAAATTCTACAGATTGAAAATTCTTCCATTCACTTAGATCTTCATTTACAGGGTTTGAATACAGCAAACATCAGACCTCATTTGAAAGTCCAACCCAGACCTAAATATCAATTTATTATGGGTCAATAGGTAACCTACCCCCGTGGGCTGTGTGAGATTTCAGATCATATAGCTGGGATTGCAGAATCAAACAGGAAATGTTTTACAACTCACAGCCTCAGTAGGGGATTTGCAAAAGAGGATTTCCCATGGTGTGAGCTCAATGTTGTGATCCCCGTGCATGCTGACCAAAAGCATGCAGTGCTTTATGCAAACCCATCACACACCAGCATGTGACTGTATTTATCTGAAACTGCAAATCAACATATTTCTCACATGTAAAGAACAGTTGATGTCTCTTTTCAGTGCGAACCAACTGACTGACTGACTGCTGCTTCAATCTTTGCCTTGTACCGTCACACTGGTAAGGCTCCACTATATGTTGAAATTTTGCTGGTATCGTAAACTTACTTTAACCGTATCAGAAAGAACTGGGCTGCCATAAATATTAAATATCCAAATACGCGAGCAAAAAGTATTCAGGCCATCTTTGTCAGTAATATATTTGGTGAGGTTTGTTATTTAATGCAGCAAATTATGTTTTAGAAAGACATTACAATCTTCTGGGAAAATCATCAAGTGATCCCAACTAAGAACTAGAAGCAGCAGATGTATCCAGATGGCACTGTGTGATTAAAGCCACGTAGATGAGATGAAAATAATCAACATATTTTTTCCAGTCAGAGAACAGAAATCCAAGCCAGAAAGACATTAACAATTGGTTCAATATTTGTTTATCTTTTGAAAGTTATTTCATCATTGTGACAACATTACTGCACGTTCTCCTACTATTGTTCAACCCTGACTATTGGTATTTGATGTTTTTTCATCTCTGCTCCTATAAACTCTTTGATTTTCTAGAGTACGAAAATAAACTTGCCTTTATATACAGTATGTAAAGACTCTGTAGAGTGGCCATTTAAGGTATTCTGTAGATAGTCAATAGACCAGCACAGTCCAAGAGGCTGTAGTTAACCATAAATATCTGAGAAGTTGTGATTCAACAGATCCAAAAACCACATGGAGGGTGAAGCAGGGCCACATTTCAAACAGTTGGGAGTAACAATGCAGTCATCCCTGACACATTAGTCACACAGCACCAAGTTCCTCATGATAACTACATGAGAGCACTTGAGAAAACCCCCCCACACCCCGGGAGGGCCAGTGTTGAAATGAAAACTGTTCATCCCAGCTCTCAGTGTTCTTTACTTTACAACTCATCTAATCAGCTTTAAAGTTTTAGTTTTGCTGCTCTACTTGCTTTAGTCAAATTACGCACAAGAAACTTTAAGACTTAGCTGATGTTTGACTCGACTGGTTCCAATCGGGTCACAACTGAATCCAACACAGAAACACGCCAGGACAATATCATAGAATATTTACTCTTCAGTCACATTAAAACCATAAGAAAACTGATGAGGTGAAACAGAGACATCAGTAACTATATTTTGGATAGATTACATCAACTGACTATACACTCAAAATAATATGTAGTATTTGACTTCCACTTATCCATTAAGTCTTCATGTACAACTGAAACTTCATGATAGGTTCTTCGAAGTACTCAGGCTTTTCTATGCATCAGGAGCTTGTTTAGCCACAAAATAATTCAGCAGCTTTATATTTACAATTACAAGAGAAAGATTCTCCAACCTATTATGTTTTGTGTTATAGCAAGGAAAGGCAAGACAAACTGATGTTCCTAATTCATTTCAGTTTTATTTAAATGGAGCTAGTTCACAACAAAACGTAATAGGAGATTTTACAAGACAATGGGTTCCAGTTTGTATGCAGTTAAATAAAACCCATTTTATTACAGTCACAGTCAGATTCAAATTCAAATTCAAATCCAACTACAAACCCCAGAACTCTAATATGACACAGTCTTATAAAGCAGCCTGTATGCTGTAAGCTGATGACATTTGATCATGTCTCAGAACAACAGCAGGCTGTGCTGGTCCACTCAATTTTTTTTTTCTAAAGCCATCAACAAACAGCAAGTTACCTGATGCACTTTCAGATAAGGGTTATATCGAATAAGAGATTAGGCATATAATTTATAATAAATATTATTTCTTATGCACATATAAAAATAAATTTTATTCCTTTAATTGCTTCATTAAAACAATTCATTATAAGAAAATTCCTAAAATCTAACATCTTGCAGGGGGTGTGCAGGTTCACCCTCTGCCCTGTGTTGCCCTGATTGACAGCGGCAAGACACTCCTGCTGGATTTGATTGGTTGTTTCTGCCACAACAGATGGTACCACTGAGCTTCAGGTTTTGTAATAAGTGTTTGGTTTGAACGCTTTATCAGCTTTTTATGTGGTTGGCCCTGGCCAGCCTCATCAACAAAATGTCTGTCAAAAAAGAGAAAAGTACACACAGTGTTGGATTTTTCGAGAAAAACTGACTTATTCGTAAATGTTCATGGAGGTGAATGGAAAACCTGTGTGCCTGTGGCCAGTTTCGGTGCTTAATAAATACAATATTCAGCACCACTATGAAACTCAGCATGACTAAAAAAAACCCAAAATATTTAAGTTTATTTTAGAGATGTGCCGATCAGGTTTTTTCCTCCCGATACCGATACCGATCACCCATGAGGGCCGATCAGCGATACCGATCACCGATACCGATCACATAATTATTTATTTTTTTATCATAAACACTACCTATACCTGTTAATTACTGAGAGAACCCCGCGGCGGGTGTAGGGTTTGTCATTAACAGCTACCTTGAATGTGAATGAGTCAGTGTTTATGTTCCAGCACATTCCTAGACTTCTCTGATCTGGTAAAAGGTCATCACCGAGACTCAAGTCTTTGATGCCAGAGGCCAGATCTTCTGGTTTGAAGGCTTGCATCACAGAGACACTGTTTGAGGCAATTTTATGAAGCTTCAGGTTGGACTCAGCCAAGGATTCACATGTTCGCTTGAGCAGATCGATGGCTGCTGATTCAGTGGGAAGCGAAATCAATCCATCATCCACGTAGAAGTGTCTCTCGACAAAGTGTCTCGTATCTGTTCCAAACTTTGTCTCGCCTTTCTGAATGGCTCTTCGTAGGCAATAGATGGCTACTGCCGGTGACGGGCTGTTACCAAAAACATGCACCCGCATACGGTACTCCTGGACCTCCTTTGCCAAGTCATTGTCCTTATGCCACAAAAATCTCAAATAATCTCTGTGGTCTGGTGAGACTAGAAATCCGTAAAACATCTGCTGGATGTCAGCAGTGACTGCAATGAGCTCTTTCCTAAACCGAATCAGCACACCAAGGAGGGTATTATTGAGATCTGGGCCCGTTAGCAGTACAGAGTTGAGTGACACATCACACTGCTCTGCACTAGAGTCGAAAACTACCCGTATCTGACCGGGCTTCTGGGGATGGTAGACCCCGAAAATGGGCAGGTACCAGCAATCAGTGTTGTCGACAGTGGGTGGAGCGATCTCTGCATGATGGTTCTTGAACAGCTTGTCCATAAACTCTGAGAACTGTTCTTTCATTTGGGGTTTGTTGTTTAGGTTGCGTCTCAGTGAGCTGAGTCTAGACAATGCTTGATCTCTGTTATTTGGAAGTGGCAAGCGAGGGGACTTGAACGGTAAAGGAGCAACCCAGTTGTTGTTTTTATCCTGATGAACTTCCTTTTCCATTATCTTTAGAAACGTCTCATCCTCAAAGGACAGGGCACGCTGGTTGTCATTCTCTGTGCGCTCAAAAATCTTTTCTCCTAGCTTTTCTTCTGCTGCATGAAGTTTTGAGTTGTGTTTAACGGAGTTATTCTTGTGCTCCCCGGCGTAGCATGGTTTTTCTTTAAGGCTGATGCTGTTTGGACAAGGAGTGAAGAGAGATGGACGTCCGTTGGAGAGAATGTGCGTTTTGTAGACGTTGACAGTTGGCTTATGAGCATTGAGGCATATTTCCCCGACAATTACCCAACCCAAATCCAGGCACTGGGCAAAGGGAGCGCAGGGGGGTCCATTTACTTGTTTTCGCACTTTGTGGACTTGTATGATGTCTCTGCCGAGTAAAACTAGTATCTGAGCATCTGGATCATACTTTGGTATGAGAGGAGCGAGGTGTTTCAAATGAGCATGGGCCAGAGCAACTTCAGGCATAGGTATTTCATCTCTATTAAACACTATCTCATCGCATTCAATGAGAGGAGGGAGGTCTAGACATGGACCTCCACCTACTGGCTCTATTTGGAACCCGACTGCTTTCCTGCCACACATTTCAGTTAGACCAGCACATGTTCTCAAGTGGTATGTCAGATGACTTCCCTGGATGCCAAATAGCTCAAAGAATTCGGGACGAGCCAGTGAGAAATTGCTCTGATCGTCAAGGATCACATACATCTTGACGGAGCGTTCTGGTTGACCTTTAGGGAAAACTCGAACTAGGCATAACTTAGAGCAAGAACGTGGGGGACAGCCTTTACCGCAGATCTCAGTGCACCGTGACGTTACCTCAGGTGGCGTGTTGTCTTGGAGCTGAGGCTCTGGTTCAGGTGTGCTTTCTGGCCGGGGTTGTTGAATCACATCAGGCAGAGCAATGTTTTTCACTTTGGCACTCCTCACAACTGACATTCATATCACAGTCCTTTATTGTGTGCGTAGGAGAACAACAACGAAAACACCGTCTGTGTTCTTTGAGTATGTTTCGTCTTTCTTGAATTGGCTTGATCCGGAAAGCTCTGCATTTTGCTAGTGGATGTGATTTCCTGTGGACTGGGCAGTAACGCGTTAGATCCTCCTCTTTCATACTAGGAAGAGTGGTTGTACTGACCTCTGTTCTGTTTACAGTTAGAGGAGGTTTGTAGCCAGTTTGTTTAAATGATGGTCTCTCACCTCTGTTGAAAGGTTGGTTGCTGCATGTCACAAAACTTGGATCATTTCTCGCTTTTGCCTCCTCTTGGACAAACTTCACAAAATATGAGAAGGGAGGGAATGTTACTTGATATTTTTGTTTGTGTTTTGAACCTGCGTGAAGCCATTTATCTTGCAAACTTGGAGGTAGCCTTTCCGCTATGGGCTTTAACACCTCGTGGTGTGTCGAGGTAAGCGAGGCCTGGGAGATGAGATTCATTTTTCGCAACCTCCAGCTCTAGGAGCAAATCTCCTAGTTCCCTGAGTTTTACATTGTCTCTATTTGTAAGGCGAGGGAAACTGTCTAGTTTTTTAAACAAAGCATTTTCTACTACTTCTGGTGTAGCGTAACATTCTTCTAACCTGTCCCATGCTAAATGAAGGGCAGCTTTGGGGTTAGTGGCATAAACAGCTCTGATTCTCTTGACATGCTCTGAGGACTCTTTACCGAGCCATTTCACTAAGAGATCCAACTCTTGACTATATGTGAGGTCTATGTCTTCAGTTGCATTCGAAAATGATGACTTCCATGCCCTGAAATTTTCAGGGGTGTCATCGAACTTAAAGAGCCCCGTTGTGATTAACTCTCTACGTGCAAGGAACTTAGCAAAGTCAGTCATAGGTGGGTAATTGTGGTGGGGATCATGGTAACTGTTGGGCCTGACATAGTCTCTTGGTGTGTCAAAAGGTTCATCTTTTCCATACATTTTCATGAGCACCGGTGAAGAGGGAGTTTGACCAGATCTCCTTGGGTCGAATGATGATGCTTTCAATGCTGGTTCGACCTGAGGCATTTCTTCTTTAGACGAATGTGACCTTAGATGGGCTTGGTGTTGCACATACTCCACGGTTCGTTGTCTGACGACTTGTGGTTGGACTGCACTCTTTACACTGTCTCTTTGTCTTGTTCAGCAGCTGCGGCAGCTTCTAAAACCTCTGCTCTCGCCGTAGCAGCTGCGGCTTCCTTTTCTATCTCCAGCATCTTAAAATCCAGCTCTAGATTTGCTTGTTGCTTTTTAATTTCCAATTGTTTTTTACTGTAGGAAGCTTTAGCATTTGTGGCTTCAGCAGAGGCTCGTGCAAAGATGGCTGCTTCAAATACACTGGACTTAGAGGACGACTTGTAGGATGAATGCTTAGAGCTAGAGTGTTTGGATCTCAAGCTAGCTTTAGATGATGCTTTAGTTTCTGAGTTAGCCATTTCTTCTGCCTTTTCCTCATGAGAGTTGTCCATCTCTGTGTCATGAGTTTTATCTTCCACCAACTGCTGAGAATGGCTTTTCACTATACTGTTATCACTACGTGTTAGATACTCTGTATGTTAACATAGGTCAACAGCAAGCCAAACTCAGTTTCAAGAGCCAGGAAGCTGAGCGTCTTGCTCCTTTAATACGTTTTCTTGACACAACTTGAGCAGTAGTGTAGAAAGCTCAATGAAAAGTTGAATGAAAAGCCATTGCTTTCGGAGGTGCAAGCAAAGATTGACAACACAGGAGGTGCAGTTCACACATCAACAGGCAGGCTTTCTCTCTACCAACAGGTATTCCAAACTGCAACAGCCTCTCATACCCACAATGCACTGTTCTCTAAAAATTCTCCTCCAAAATAAAACACAGAGAAACCAATAGAACTCTTTTTAAAACTAATCAAAAACATCCCCAACATCCAGCCTGGGCAGAACACTACTGGTTACATTATGTGGAAAAAGGAACCAGGAATTCACCTTAATTTAGACAAAAACTTGTTTTTAGTAACTTTTTTCAAGAAGAAAACTAAACAAAACAGGAATTGTGCAAATTGTACTGCTGTTGATAATACTACCTTTAACAGACTGATAACATATGAAGGCTCTGAAGAGGCTAAATAATGCAAAGAGCCAAAAATAAAACCTCTCAACATTGCCAAAAAAATTCAAGTATAAAACTTAACATTCAAAGGCAAAAACAGGTTCCATTACAATAAATAATCCAGATTTACTGAATGAGAACTTCCTGATAGCATGGCGGCTAGCTGATTACTGCTAGCTCTGATTGGATGTTTCTGACTGAGCGGAGTAATTATGCAGATCAGGGAGGAGATCGATTATTTTTTTTAGAGATTATCTGTCTCATGTTAGGACAACGAAAGTTTTAATACGTATGTAAAATTTATTTTTTTAGGTTAGATGCTGCAGCTTTAAGCAGAGGTTCGGTGTGAGAGTCACTACCAGGTGGAGCAGAAGCGAAGCTCCATCTGTCAAATATTACTACCTGTAGCGTAGCAGCGGTTCAACAGCGAGAGCAGAACCAGCGTCTGACATCGCAGCTCGAAGACTTAAAATAATTTTGCGGGTTATTTGTTTAGCTTTCTGACCATCATGCTAATCCGGGTGAGTGTTTGTAGCTGTGCGCTGCTTTACCTGCTATCTGATCCGTATGTCTTTTTTACTGCAGTGAGCCTCGATGTAGCCAAACCCCGTCAAGTATGGCATTGTTTTTATGCCATATTAGATTCGTTGTGTTGATGCATTTTGACCTGCTTCAATTTTCCGCAGCAACACGCAAACTTCCCCATTCACTCAGTGCGTTATAGTTCCACATCGCTTAGGATTTGTTGCTGCGCGTTTGCGCAGAGTGAAGGAAAGAGGAGACCAGCTGCACAGGCAGGTTGGAAATGAGATGCAGGTGATCGGTATCGGCAACAAGAGCCAATGATCGCCGATCACCGATCATGCACTTTTTCACGAAAATCGGCCCAATTATGATCGGTGACCGATCGATCGGCACACCTCTAGTTTATTTAAGTGGTTCCAAGCAATTTTGTCCACGTGTGTATATGAAAAGTATATTCCTAGCTATTCCTGGCACACTACTTGCATCACAGCCAAACAATAACAATTGGGTAAAATCAGATCCAGTTGATTAAGACTGCAAGCAATCACTTTTCCAAACCCAAGGGTTTCTCAATTCCGCCCCGCTCCCTTCTCCTTGCCCTGTATATCTTAGATGAGTCTCTGCTCCACAACGCCTGATTCAAATGATTGCATGACCTTCTCTGTATGCCATCAAGTGCCGCAGAAGTCTGTTAATCACCCACTTATTCAAGTCAGGTGTGGAAGAAGGGAAACCACTAAAATATGCAGGGCAGTGCTTCCTGAGGACTGGGATTCAGAAACACTGGTCTAGACCCTCTGTGCAATGCAAAGTTTTGTAAAAACTACTTTCTCCAAATCTTTGGAAGAAAGTTTGGACATAGGCCAGCAGTTGGAGAGAACAGTTGGGTCAAGGTTGTTTTTTTTTCTTCCAAAGAAGGGTACATAGTGCATGTAGATTTAGCATTACAAGAAACTGTAATATAATCATAAGTACCAGAGTTCTCTGTTAACAACCAAAGCAAACAGAACAGATAATCTCTGAGGTTAAAATAACAGGAATACCATAAACATATCTTAAAACATTCAGTTACAGCGTCTCCACTCAGTCCCACATTCCACAAATTATGTCTCCCGTTCCCCCCACCCCTCCACCCTGTGTACTTCAACCCCAGAGCACAGAGAGCAGAGTAAGCTTGTCCTGTGCATCTAGCTCTTTGTTGTGCTGCAGCCAGCTCCCAGATTAATTGTCCCTTGGGCCTCCATGGTGCTGAGGTCATCTACAGTGCTGTCTTCCATCACTGAGGTAACCTGATCACACCAATAGGGTGTTCTCATGGAATCTATTCTTAAAACTTAAGGTTCATTCAACATCTTCAGATAATTGGGATCTCAGAGATCCCCATTCCTCTAACACAGCCTAATGAGACCCTCAACTTAATTTTTCCACGTTCCACCCCATTTTCTCCACACTGCTTAAATAACATTCCACTGAGACAGACCCACACACTGACTCATAAATAAAGCCTGTGTTCCCACAGTGCTAATGGCAGCACCAAATGTTTAGCTGAACTTCAAGGCAAATATGGAACCAGGAACATAAGACTGGATGTGAAATAAGTACACACCGATGGCTGGGCTCAGGTTCTGACGCTGGTGAAGACTGCAATCTGGTGGTTGTGAAATACTAAAATATTCCAAATCCCTGAACATAAAGCTGGACAAAGCATTATCCTGATGTGGAAGAAGAATACTGGATTTGTACAAGTTGGTGGGTGTGCCTTGTTGCAGAACTGTATGTTTAACTAGTCAACATCTAGTGAAATTGAAGCACTTGAACTGTAGCTTTGAATTTAATAAAAACAAGTTTCCTTAGTTTGTACCCTCCCCCTCATCCCTACTCTGTGAGTTCTCTCATGATGCAACTTTCTTGAAACTGTCCTATTTTCAGGGGTTACTTAATGGGATCACTTATAGAAGATATCTGTTGGTGCAGGGTTCTCAAGTATTTCCTGTTTCCTGTCCCCTCACCCACTGACCCACCAGACTGGTTCTTTGTCTGCATGGAGCAAGCCTTTAGGACTGTTCAAGGATTCAAGGATTTTTTATTGTTATACCACCTTTGCTCTTTTGTGGTGCACAATTTGGACTCAGGTCCCAGATTAAGAAACTTACTACACAAAAATAAATAAATAATAAAGTAATTTATGTGATGTATAGATATGTGTGTGTGTGTGTGTGTGTGTGTGTGTGTAAAAATTTCTGGGATTACACTGAATTAGGTGCAGCTTGAGCTCAGGAGTCTGACGGCTGAAGGGAAGAAACTATTTCTCAACCTGGTGGTCTTGCTCCAGAAGAGAGCAGCTGAAATAGTCTGTGTGCAGGATGAGTGGAGTCCTTCATGATGAGGAGCGCCCTCCTCCTGCATCATGTTGTGTAGAGGTCCGAGGTGGAGGAAAGGCTGCTCCCCAGGGCAGTCTTAACCACCCTCTGCAGAGCCATCTTCTCAGGAGCAGTGCAGTTGCTGTGCCACATGTTGATACAGGTGCAGAAAACGCTCTCCACCACACAGTGATAGAAGCTCCTCAGAGTTTCCAAGACAGACACCCTGCAGCTTCCTGAGTAAGTAGATGCTGGTGGGCCTTCCTGACCAGGTGGGAGGTGTTGGTACTCTAAATGAGGTCACTGGATATATGCACACCCAGGTACCTATAGCTGGAGACCACCTCCACAGCTGCTCCTCTGATGTGCAGGGGTTGAAATCCATCACCATCTCCTTGGTCTTATTCACAATGATGCAGAGATTATTTTCTCTGCACCACTGTCCCAGGTGTTCCACCTCCTCTCTGTAAATGGACTCATCACTGTTCATGATGCATCATACTACTGCTGTGTCGTCTACTTGTTGCTATAGTGTTGTTACACATGTGCCTTTAGAATCCAAGTTTTGTACAATGTGAAACCCCTGACTAGAGCCGGTTAACCACACAACACATGCAAGTTCAACTGGTTTCTTTAAAGCAGCTGTTTAAACAGTAAGCAGATGACAAAATAAAGGTCTAGGTAGGACATGTTACTTCTCACAATTCACTTCAGATTTGCAAATACCACACTAACTTAACATCTGAAGGCAGATGCAAGAGGAAGATGTTCAACTCATATTTACAACCCCTGGCAAAAAGTATGGAATCACCAGTGTTGGATGAGCAGTCATTCAGACATTTCATGCTGTAAAACAAACTCGGATCAAAAACATGATACAATATTAAGGTCATTCCAAAGTGCAACTTGTTGGCTTTCAGGAACACTCAAAGAAATGAAGAGAAAACATTGTGGAAGTCAGTGAATGATACTTTTATTGACCAAACACAGGGAAATAAATATGGAATCACTCAATTCTGAGGAAAAAAGTATGGAATCATGAAAAACACATAAACAAAAGACCATTCAAAATACATCACTAGTATTTAGTTGCACCATCTTTGGCTTTTATAACAGCTTTTAGTCTGAGGCATGGACTTGATGAGGGACAAACAGTATTTGGTGCCTACTCTCTTTGATAGCAGTTGCCAGATCAGCTTTGCAGGTTGGAGCCTTCTTGTGGAACATTTTTTTCAATCTCCACCACAGGTTTTCTATTGGGTTGAGATCTGGACTATTTGCAGGCCATGACATCGACTGAATGTGTCTTTCTTCAAGGAATGCCTTCACTGTTTTTGCCCTATGGCACGATGCATTGTCATCTTGGAAAATTATTTCATCATCTCCAAACATCTGTTCAATTGAAGGGATGAGAAAACTGTCCAAAATGTCAATGTAAACTTGTGCATTGATAGAAGAATTAACCACAGTCATCTCCCCAGTGCCTTTGCCTGACATGCAGCCCCATATCATCAAGGACTGTGGAAATTTGGTTGTTTTCTTCAGGCAGGCCTCTTCATAAATCTCACTGGAACGGCACCAAACAAAAGTTCCAGCATCATCACCTTGTCCAATGCAGATTCTTGACTCATCACTGAAGACAACTTTCATCCAGTCATCCACAGTCCATGATTGCCTCTCCTTAGCCCATCGGAATCTTGTTCTTTTATGGTTAGGTGTCAATGCTGGTTTTCATTTAGCTTTCCTGTATTGAAATCCCACCTCCTTTAGGCGATTTCTTACGGTTCTGGTCACATACATTGACTCCAGCTTCCTCCCATTTATGCTTCATCTGTTTAGTTGTACTTTTTTGGTTTTCAAGACAAATGACCTTTAGTTGTTTGTCTTGACGCTTTAATGTCTTTCTTGGTCTACCAGTACGCTTGGCTTTAACAACCATTCCATGCTGTTTGTGTTTGGACCATATCTTGGATACAGCTGACTGTGAACAGCCCACATCTTTAGCAACCATGCGTGACGGGTTACCTTCTTCAAGAAGTTTCACAATCCTCTCTTTTGTTTCAAGGGACATTTCTCTTGTTGGAGTCATGGTTCTCGCCACTCCACTTCGTCCAGCAGCCCTCCAAGGTGTCATGACTGCAGGTGTTTTGAACTGCACACTAACGGGCACATCTAATCTGGGGCAGGTGTCCATTTAGGGAAAGGAAATAGACTGGGTGTGTCCTTTTTTCTACCTCCAATTTGAGTGATTCCATACTTTTTTCCTCAGAATTGAGTGATTCCATATTTATTTCCCTGTGTTTGGTCAATAAAAGTATCATTCACTGACTTCCACAATGTTTTCTCTTCATTTCTTTGAGTGTTCCTGAAAGCCAACAAGTTGCACTTTGGAATGACCTTAATATTGTATCATGTTTTTGATCCGAGTTTGTTTTACAGCATGAAATGTCTGAATGACTGCTCATCCAACACTGGTGATTCCATACTTTTTGCCAGGGGTTGTAGTCACTTTTGCAATTCTGTGATCAGAAATTCATGCAAAAATCAAATTTCTGCATTTTTTGTGTTACTGCACAATTGTGAATTTCTTGAAATCTTTTGGCAAAAATGGCCAAAAATATTGGTTTAAGTGACAGCTCTCTGCAATATTCTTCTTGCTTTTACTTCACAGCTGCTTCAGCCTTACTTGATGTCAAGTTATAGTTTGTGACCCATGTCACAAAAAAAGTCATATTTAGCATCATAAACAAGCTGAACAAACTGAGCAAAGCAGAATCCCTAGGTTCTCCATGAGAGTTGGGATAATTATCTTGCATACCCTGTAATACAGTACTTTTGGAAGGTCTTTAATGTGGAAAAAAAAATTAATTTGTTGCAAATATTTCTAATGAAGCACCACATAATCAATTTTGATTGATTATGACAGAGTAACAGGAGATCCAGATGATGACCAAAAGTAGTATATATAGGATGTATTGGGGATGTACTGCTGATCTCACATTTGTGTTTTTATGTATTTTTTGTTTTGTTTTGGTTTTTTTATGCATTTATTCATGGTTACCGTCCTTTTGGATGGGCTTTTATTGTTGTGTTGCAGTTTTGCCCCTGCTTCCAAGATACATTTGTACTATGGGAGACTAATAAAATTATCTTATCTTGATTCCAAAAAAGAATTGCAAAATTATGGAAGGAGCAATATCCAGCTGTATAGAATCCAAGCTGATAAAAATGTTATTCAGAACAATCCAATTCCTTCCAATCACATTCTTTTCAGATTCATGTACATACAGTCAATGGCTTCACAATATCAGGCAAATTAACATTTTTTCACAATGTACCCATTACCAACATATCAGCCACCAAAACTATGTGCATTCCATGTGGACATCACAGTCTGGGAGAGTTCATTCAACGTCCCCATATATTATTGGCATGCACAGTTGCATGCATGGAATTTTAAATATACTATGCAACCTAATATTGCATTCAAGCAACGCTTGGCGATGACTAATACATATGTGGATGTTGCAAAGGTAACTGGGACTTGATATATTATGTTGTACTGAACAATCAAAACCAGTTGATTGTATAAAGATAAAGTAAACAGCTGAAGCCCAACTGATCGTATCTAGTCTCTGACCTTGGAGCAGTTCCTCTGTCTCACTGGGGGCTGAATGACATTAGGAAAACATAACATTGCCTTTTTATTATTTTCATGATGTATTAATGAAATATTGAACCCTGCCAGGGATTGGGGAGGTGTGAATTCAAAACCAAACTCTGATGAGGACCAAAAAACTAAACTCTGGCTTTGGTTCTGTGAATTCTGGTGCAGTTCAAATGCATACATGAATGTCAAGCGGACCCCAGACTGCTCCAAAAGCAGGAAGTGAACTACAACACAGGGCCTTCTGGGTCAATCAACCAAAACAAATGCAAGGGTTTAGTGCTTGAGGAAGAAATAACGGTAACACTTTATTTGAAGGGGGTTGAATAAGACTGACATGACACCGTCATAAACATGTCATAACACCTGTCATGTACATGAATAAGCCTTCATGAATATTTATGACTGTTGTCATAAAGCGTCATTCGGTAAATTATGACACTTTTAATACAAAGTTGACATTATTCAAAATGTCTTTGTTATGACAACTTGACATTAACCAAGAAATCATTACTGATATAAATTTGTTATAAAAGTATTACTGATTGTACTTTAAAAATGAGGTAACTTTATGTTATTAAAGGTAAAGTTTAAAGAGTAATGATTTCTTGGTTAATGTCAAGTTGTCATAACAAAGACATTTTGAATAATGTCAACTTTGTATTAAAAGTGTCATAATTTACCGAATGACGCTTTATGACAACAGTCATAAATATTCATGAAGGCTTATTCATGTTCATGACAAGTGTTTTGACATGTTTATGAAAGTGTCATGACAGTCTTATTCACCCCCCTTCAAATAAAGTGTTACCGAAATAACTTGTGGTCTTTTACCAAGCAAAATAGAAAACTGCTCAAGTCTGATGCTACTCCCTTTTTGTTTCTTATTTTTTCTTCAGAGGTTTTTGACTCGTTTTCTTTGGTGGTTCTTGGTGCAGCGCCACCTCAGGCAAGGGGGTAAACAGATTTTTCACTTAGGTTTGATTGTTTGACAGTGCACCAGCTGAAAATGTTTTCAAAAATTTTTCAGTTTTGGTCCATAATCAAACCAAGTCTACCACACTATGTGGTGAGAAAACACTGTTATTTTCTCAGACAGTCATCATAATTCTCAACTTCTCCTTCCATCTGCTACTCACATTCACTGCAGATCACAAAACCATCTGCAAACATTAGAATCCCGAGGACTTCTGCTTAACCTCATTTATTAACTTGCAAATAAGAAAGGGCCCATAGCACCAGAAAGGAGACGAGCATGTAGAACTCAAACCTAAATAGAAATGAATAAACTATTCTATAAATCTGTATAAGCATAAATCATAAATGGTTGTATTAGAACATAAAACAAATTCTAAAAAAATACCTATTTAGTAAGACAGGCTGTGTTACTCTTATTTACACACATTACTTTTATTAAGAGTAACCGCAACAACCAGGAAATCCAAACATAAATTTAAGCAACAATGCATGATACAGATTGAATTAAAACTGTAGTTTATTATTATTAATTGAATGAAATTAGCAGCTCTTTTTGATGTGAAGTTCATATGAAAAGATTCTGGGAGCCAGCAGACCTCCATGGTTCAATCTGTTCTTCCCAAAACACAGAAGACATAATAACATAATAAAACCCTTATAAATGCTTTGTTTGAGTGTATATTGAGGCCTCTGACTTTAACACATGCTTGCTCATCATGCCCGTTACCAAACGGAAATGAGAGGTTAGTCACATGATCTGGGTCATGTCCAACCTAACACACACCCTCTCTTCCCCTCTCCCACTGAAGCTGACCTCGCCCTGCTGCATACAAGGGAAGTTGAGTACAACTGCTGATTGCTCAAACAGGCAAATCTCCTCCAGGACTCCCACGTCTGTTCTTATCAGTAAGAACAGTGTTCCCTGCAGTGAGATGACAGACAAGCGTGGCTCATCCATCTGCAGAGTAGGAAGACACTTTGTCAAATATGCAAGGAAGTTACTTTAGTTTTTAAGCAAATTATTCAACCAACAGATTCTTAAATCTGAAACCAGTGCACCACACCCTATTACCAACATCAGCAAATAGACCAAACTAGATTCCTGTGGCAAAGCTTTGCCTAGTGTAGTTACATTTACTGCTTGCAATAATCCCTGAGTATAATTTATTATTTCTGATCAAAATTTCCATGCGCCAGAGAGGAAAGTAACTTTAAAAAGTTTATGATTAAGGCAAAACATTCATTCTGTGTTCTGAAAGGTCCAAATGCAGACCATTTATTTGAACAATGCAAGTTATGTCATAACATGTACAACTATAAGATAGGTGTTGACATGATAAATGAAAAATATTTCTTTACTGAGAAATTTGTGCAAAGCTTTGTATTTGCCTGTAACATGTACTTGATACATTGTGGGAACTATTTTCCTGACACACATTACGTCGTGGGGGACCCATTTCCCTTTGTGGGGACCAAATCTGTTTTTTTGGGTCAGGGGTTAGATTTAGGACTATGGCGTGAATTGAATTTTGGTTAGAGTTAGGGTTAGGTATGTAATGGGTAGGGTTAGGATAAGGGTAAGGTTTAGGTTGTAGAAATGAATGGAAGTCAATGGAAAGTCCCCACAAAGATAGCCATGTAAACATAAGTGTGCGTGTCTGCGTGTGTGTGCGTGTCTGCGTGTGTGTGAGTGTCTGCGTGTGTGTGAGTGTCTGCGTGTGTGTGAGTGTCTGCGTGTGCTTAATGATAAATCCAGGCTGGCACTCGGCTCATCTCAGCTGCAGAGACTATGTGGCACAGGCTGTGCAACTCAAGGCCAGGAAGTTTCCATCCAATCCTGTACACACACATGCTCACACAAACTTTTTCATGCATTCCTCAGATTCCACATCTGATAAATTTTTGTGGGTCTCACTCCAAACAGGCCACTAAAGACAGACATGATATTTGGCTTGTAACATGGAATCTGCAGTCCACATCTCTGAGAGAAGTGGACTGCTCTAACAGATCCAGCTCATTTAGAGCTTAAATAGGCCTTAAATAGGTGCAGTGCAGAGAAGAGGAAGTCACTGTAGCAAACAAAAGTAATACTTAAAAGCGTCAGCAAGTCACCAGGCCACAGTTACAAAGCCTGGACGTCTGAGCAGAAAGGATAACATTTCTGCTGGTTTTAGTCTCCTACTGCAGATGGGTTACTGTTGTTCTGATCACTTCATTTCTTGAAAATTACTGCTCACAAGGAAAACTTTGCTCAGTTAGAAATGAAAGGCATTGTCACATATCCCATCTGTTTATAGTTGCCCTTTTCTGTTGCATAAAAACAGGTTATCAATTAGTTGTAATATATTTTAGAAAATTTAACTAAAACAGTATCGCTATGAGGTACAGGCCTCATTTCAACAGCTCCCAGCAGTGGGAGGGGTGTGCCCATTGTCCATTCAGGTTTCACAATTGATGTGTCCATCCATCCATTTTTTGTACACCCTTGTCCCTTAGTGGGGTCGGGAGGGTTGCTGGTGCCTATCTCCAGCTAACGTTCCAGGTGAGAGGCGGGGTCACCCTGGACAGGTCACCAAGTCTGTCCAACACAACTGATGTGTTGGATGTTTAATTCAAGACGACTGAGTCATAATATCCTATGAATCAATTTGTTTAATTATATGTGGATAGTTGATCCAATGTTTGTTAATTTTCTGGGAAAGATATGTTATCAGGGTGGGAAGAAGATAAACTGTTTAGGTTCTGGGGAGTTTTGGACAGCAGTTTACTGGGAAACTTTGGATGCAGCCATATCATGGTGGTGGAGTTTTTTTAACCAAACCAGTTGCAGTGCTAATCTGGTACAATTGAATGCTTGTCAATCATCCATTTTCCTGTTTTCACATGTCATAAGCTATGGAACTCTGCTTACAGCACACTGTAATTTTCAATAAGCTTCATCAAGCTGGCACATTGCGTGTGTCACAATCACACGTTAGTGCAGTCACTAACTGATAAAAATCAGATCCAGGTGCTAAAACTTCAACAGAATTCCCCCATCCAGGAAGCAATCGTTTCTCAAGCTGAGGGTCCAGACCTTCTGTACGAAGCAAAGCATAGAACAAGGAGCTGGTTCTTACCAAGCTAATCTGGAAGCAGGGCCTCATATAAACCAAATAAAATATTATGAACAGAATATTTAAGGGTTATTTATCAGTCCAGTTAAAGTAAAAGAGGGAAAAACTGAGATTCATATGAGCAGCACAACTTGGTCTTATTTTAGATGGTTTATTTTAGGGATGGTCATTACACCATGTGGAGCTGCAGTTACATTCCCCACTTTACACTAAATACAATTATACAAAATTGTAGCAGTGAGATGGCTGACTGGTTGTGAAAAACCAATCTCCTCAGACGCCTTGGATGAATCTGTCTTCCAAATTTTCCAAACTTTTGTTCAGACGAGCTGAACAAACAGATCTGCCCCATTTAGGTTCCATATTTTCTACTGCAGGGGGCTTGGTACCAGTCAGTGTTGGGCATAATGTCAATAATGTCATAGCTGATTGTATATGTCCACTTCCATATACTGTTCTGGAAGCTTATCTTCAAAAATCTACTGTGCTCTACAGCTGACTTCACCAGGACACATTCCAGCAGGCCACATGAGGAACTGAGATGCTGGTATCTTCATGGTTCATTTTAGTTTCAATGTAAACAAGGAAAATGTTCAGGCACCCATGGATCAATTATACATACAGCAGCATCTGTCCTTGCCAGAGAGAAAACAATGAAACCAGGATTTAAGCGGTGACAGGTTTTGGCCTTGAAAGCACAATTCCTTTTCCCTGACTACAGCCCTTTCTGTGAAGTTAACCTTGGTTAATAAGCTGTGGTAAACTCAACAGAGAGGGCGGGCCTGGCTCTTCCATAACACAAAAGGCCACTTTCACCTATCTGCATGTCTGTGACTCAAACACTGAAACTTTAGCTGATCTGGAAACTCAACAGAATATTACTGACTTTTAGTTGATCAGTTTTTCCAAATGAAATCCACAGAAACCTGAAAATTAGGATTCAAACCCTTTAAAGGGAAACTTTTTCTCAGTTATACATAAGATTTTAGTGCTCTGCTCTTGATCACTAGAACTAGGAGCTCAGTTCCTCCCGTTAAATCTGGATAAGCAACTTGAAATGTTGTCAGAAACTAGGACATAATGCATCTTAAAGACCAAAATGATGAACCAATAGAGAGAATAGATCCAGGTATGCCGACCCAGTCTGTCCCCTATCTTTTACGATATGACTAATGCTACAGACAATGGCCAAAAAAATATTTTGGAATAATAGAACACACACAAAACTAAGCATGAGAGGCAGCAAAAAGAGAATGAAACGTAACCAGTTTGTAACTTAAGGGGTGGGGTGGGGCCAGGGGGCTTAACCATCTAAAAAAAAGGTCAGAAAAAGAGAAATTAACACAATGTCTGTTGTGTTTATTTCAAAGTTCAATGGGATGAACAGATGTGAAGAAATGTTTCATGTAGTTTTTAAAAGGAACATGAGCAGGGGTACACCGTAGGTCTTCAAACTGGTCTGTCTCCACCTCCCGGTTTGTTCCACACTTCAGTGGTTTCGCTGGTATAGCGACCCAGCACTTTAGTGGGACTCTTCAAAAGAATCCAACAGACTGCCCCTCTCTGATAAATACTCCACTAACATTTCTGTCTAACAACGGAACTTTCTGTGAACCGCTGAGGCGTAAAAGCGCACATGGATCAAAACGCACCGCGAAGTCTGGTAACACACTCCTCACCTGAGATAATCTCCCGTTTGGCTTCATCCAGGTGACTGGAAACAACGTCCCCCATGGCAGAAGAGAGTCCAAGTCTCGATCGGACTCCACAGAACACTTTGGAACAAACACGCCTCTTCTCCACCGTAAACCCCGCAGCTGGCAGCAGCGTCCCTGTAACTGGCTCCAAGGCTCCGTGTGGTACGGCGAAGAGAAGGGAAAATGACTTCCAGACTGATTTCCAAACCTCCAGAGGAGTTTTTTCTTCTTGAAGAGACACACCCTCCATTAAAAGTAGGAGGGAAACTCCCACCCTCCTGTCTGCCTTGGTGCGTTCAAATCACGCAGGGAAACAACGCTTCTCATCAGTGTTTGAAGAGTTACCGTCAGCATACTGTCTGCATTGGTCAAATTTGGAAAGAAACATAATAACAAAAATAAATAAATAAATAAATAATAACCACATCGGTAAAATGTACTGAAAAAGATGCTCATCAGCAAACTCATATTTTTTAACATTAAGATTTTGTTCAAATAAATTTACAGCTGCATTATTTATTTTACTTAATGAATGTTTGAATTAAACACACTTATATTTACCAATAATTTATAATCATCAATCATAGTTAACAATTGTTCATTTTGATTCTAGCAAAAAAGCGAATTTGCGTTTTTCAGGAAATGTGAATGTGACGTAAGACCAATAAAAAGGTATAAAGTACAGCAGGGCTAGGCAAAGTTAACCGGCTGATAAATTTGTTTAAATTGAATTATTTTTTAGTAATGATTTCTATGTGATTATATGAACAAAAACACAAAATTTCATTATAAAGTTGTGATTTTTACAATAATAAATATTTGATAATGTATGTAGAAATCATTCTTTATGGACAAAACGAGAAAAGAAATTGCTCTTGGGGCCCCCTGGTGGCCGCAGTAAGTCACGCTTCACCTGTAATAGGAGCTGCAGTTCAATGTGCAGAGCGCATCCAGCGCATCAAAGCACTGGTGGAAGATGAATCAGCAAAACAATTCAGTAAAAAAGGACTTATCCTTCAGGGAGAGAGAAAAGGAAGACGAAGGATAGAAAAAAAGCCCAAATAAAGGTATGTTTGCAATATGTTGCATTGGTAATGCAATCTTTATCAAAAAGATTTGTGGAGCTGCAAATAGGACCATTGAACGGTCCTGTTCAAAAAATGTTTGTATTTGTGTGAAACTGAGTTTTAACTTTAAATGAGCTGATTCTCATGTTGGCCCTACATGTTTCTGAGGGTATTTTGGCTTCAAAGTGGCATGTTTGATAACAATTAAAACTTCTCAATGTTTGACGTTCTTCTTCTTTTTGATTTTTAATGGTGGGTAGCATCTAATTTTAAGGTGCATTATCGCCATCTACTGTGCTGGAGTGTGGGCCAGAGTATCCCGCTGCCCCCTTTTTATGCATTATCATGTGCTAATAATAATTATTAGCACATTATTTCTGCTAATAAAGCAGATTGCTGCAACCAACAGTCAGACGATTAGATCAGTGTTTCCCAACCCTGGTCCTCAAGGCACATGACCTGCATGTTTTAGATGTGCCCCTGCTTCAGCACACATGATTTCAATTGATGGCTGATTAACAGGGTTTTGTTGAATTTCAGTCATCTGAATGAGGTGTGTTGAAGCAGGGGAACATCTGAAACATGCAGGCCAGTGCGCCTTGAGGACCAGGGTTGGGAAACACTGGATTGGGTCATTTGCACACCTGGGGAGCAGGATCAAACTAAGGAATTCAGGGGCCAAACAGTTGTGCTGTGCTGCACCCGGGCCACTGCTCAACTCAAAGGTTTTCAACAACACAAAACTTTCTGACTTTTGGTTGTTTGTCTGTTCCAGCCTTCCATCTCTATTCGTTTATAGTTTGCATTTTAATACACAATACAAATAATTTGTCCCTCAGTCGGTATTTAAAAGTATCAAATCCAACCAATGATGAACACTGACACAATGCTGCACAACATATGATTATATTCAGTTCCATCTAATGAAAACATGACATTTAACATTAGAATATTACATCTGACCAAAAACAGCCAACAGAAATGAGGGCTGAATGAAAATGATGTTCAGCACCTGCTTAATGGTAGGTAGTAAAAGGTACTTTTAATCTGACAAATGAGCCTGATCAGAACACAATCTCTTCAGGTTTCACTTGAGAATTTCAGAATTACCAAATTATTGTTTTGACTTTGACTGAGCCATTGTGACACCTTGAATCCTCTCTTTGTCATTCAAAGAGAAATACATATTTTAAGTCAGAGATTTGCTGCTGTGTTTAGCAAAGGTTGATAAAATGACAAGATGTCACCCAGGTCGTGCTGAGCAGTGGCAATTTCTGATATGAGCGACATGGGCTACTTCCCAGGACGGCATCATGTGAGGGGGGCTTGGTCTGTGCTTACCCAGCCCCCGCTTTCTCAACGACAGGATCTGAATGTCAACTGTGCCTGATCCAAAGTACACATTAACCCCACCACCCTCCACACTCCTGGACCACAACTTCATGGAGGGGACCCAGAACGGTGGTTCACCCAGGGCTCCAAGCATGCTATGAACGTCTCTGCTGCTGAGAGTAAATGACCCAACATCTTACTATTCTTCTGGTTCTACTGTTGTGGAACCTTGTTCCAGAGCCTTGAGATTTTACATTCAAATGTACAATAAACCTTTATTGCTGTTAACTTTAAGATTATTGCTGTTATTTTTCATCCTTGGCATTGTTTTAACACAAACCTGAATGCCCCAAAGCCGCAAATGTCTGCTCTTGTACAGCATGCTTGGTTTTCATCAGGTAAACAATCAGGTTGGCTGATATGTCTTGATATGCAAAGCCACTCATTAAAGAGCAACATGGATAAACATTTAACATGCATAAAGGATTCACCTGCTGAGGTAAGAAGATCAGTGGGAAATAAATGGATCAGAACAGCTCACAGCTGTGATACATTAGAATATTACATCTAAACTTTTCTGAGTATACATGTATGCTCAGAAAAGGCTTAAATGTTTCCAGAATTTACATGCAGTGTGTTTTTCTTCCCATATCGCCTGTTTTGATCATCTGAATTATTTATGTTAGACATCTGGAATGCTTTAGAAGGACCCATTAAAGCTGCATTCTGTAGTCACACATAGTTCAGTGGCGGCTGCTGAGGCTACTGTAATAGCAAGCAAATGTTTCAAGTTTGATGGGGGGTTTTTTTCAGCAGAACATCAGTAGAGGAGAGCAATTAACTGGAGCTCAGTTCCTCCTGTTAAATCTGGATTTGATGTTATTGTCAGGTAGCTGATTGGAGCTACTAGATCTCCATGGAAATCTTGCAGTTTACTCTTCATCAGCTGAAAGCAGTAGCACCATCACCTCTCAGCGTACAAATTATAAATGACATGGCTCAGACCTGGCATTGGTTTGATATCCTCTATGAAAAGTGCTGACATAGTCATATTCAATGAAATAGAGCTCCGATGAACCTTGTTTGTCTGATTAAAGATCCTTTTTGAAAGTAATCTATAAGCAAGTATTAAACATACTTTTTTATAAAACATGCTTTCCTGCATTGTTTTTCTTTTTGTTATTGGTTTAATGTAATATTCTAATCTTAAACATACTCTACTCATTAGTTGAGTAAAAAAAACAAAAAAACATCATTATTGACAGAAATAAAGGCTTGAAAACATCAGATGTTAGATAACATGTTTTACTTGATGAATTGAGTTACTGAAATAAATGAACTTTTCAATGAGATTCTAATCCATTGAATGTGTCTGTATGCACTTTATTGGTCCTTTGACGTCCTCTGATGGACAGAAATGGCTTTCAGCTTTTTAGAATCTTCAATGACAGAAAGCCCATATATATTTTCTCTGGCATAAAATAATGTATTTCTATATGTTAATTTATTCATTGTTTTTTGACCTAACAATGGTGTTACTGAGTTATGCATCTAGAATTTACCCATTTGTCTCCAGGAGACTGCACAATGGGTTAAGATTGTAAGCAGCAGCTGGCAAGACTCTTGGAATATCTGATGGATTGTTTCAGATAGTTTTTTTATGGCTCCAAATCCCAAACAAAGATCATCGCTGATCCAGTAAAGAGAAAGGGAACAGGTCCTGTTTTGGTTAATTTCAATTCCAGTTAATTTTCAGGTTCAGGATAGTGATGCTTGAATATGTTGGGATCCTCTGTCAACGTACTGCTGCCAGTTTTCCACCAGAGGGCGCCCGCAGGTCATCCCGCGTGCTCCACCCCGCTATCAGCTTGATCCCAGGAGCAAGAGGAGCCGGCAGTCTGCACTAACGCCAGAGTGTTGACCCTCGTGGTTACCAAGACCACGGTTTGGACCCAGTCCTGGATTGTTCAGCTTAGCAGCCTGAGGTCTGCATACCTACAACAGTTATTCTGGACTATTCAACCTCGGCTGACCGCCTGGAACCATCTCCTCCCCTGCTCGGGGTTCGAGCCTGCCCCGCCCTCATCTGCGCCCCAGTCATTAGAACTAAGGGAAGACCTGTCAAGTTGTGAGTAGTGCCTGTCGAGTCAGATCACTTCCAGGACTCCTCGATCCCCCATCACCTCTCCCTGGCGGAAATTCCCCGGCACTAGTAAGCCCAATTCACAAGTCCCAGTCCCAGTTTGCTCTTTATACTCACCTTCCCGATCTGTCTGTCCAGAACGCCGATCGTGTCGGTCCTTCCCTGCCTGGCCATCAGCGGACCCGTCATCACACATTTAACATTTTTCCTTGTAAATAAATCCTTTAAACTATCTGGTTTCCTGAGTGCGTCCCTGCATGTGGGTCCGGAACATTGCTAAAACCATGACAGAATAAAATCAATTTTAAATGATTGTTTTTCATAACTCATCTTGTGTTATGAGGAACACGCAGCTCTTAACAGAAACACCTCCAACAGAACCGGGCTCAGGATGGAACGGTGGGTTGTTCACAGGTTCCCTGTTTCTTTTTCTAGTATGGCTTTTGTTTTTTGTACCCTCATGTTCATCCAACACCAGCTAGAGATGAAACATCTTTGGTCTTTTATCTAGTAGAGATGCAGACACCTGATGGGACTGTTCCACTAAACAAGGCAAGACTGCAGCAGCTTGATGGAGACTTTTCAGGGACCTAAGCATATTTTCATTTGGGGCCCCCATACAAACATGTCAACACCAGATGCTTTTTTTTGTGTGTAGCATCATTAAAATTCATAATAATTCATCAAACTTGTACAGTTTGATGAATTATTTTTAGGACATTCACAAGCTTTTCCTTTACAAGAGGGAAAAGCTTGTGTTATACCAGTATTGTGCCAAAACCAGTACTATTGGTATTGGTTTTAACCTTAGAGAAACTAAAAAAAGGACAAATAAATAAATGCAGATAAGTACTTAAGTGTTCCTCATTATTTTAACAATTTGAAAGTAACATCAGACAAACAATGATTACAGTTAACACGTTTAACATCTTAATTCCTCAGAAGCAGCAGCCAACAGAACGAAGAGATTAACCTAATATTTGTATACAGCCATAAAAATAAAATAGAAATTGTTTTTTCTTTGTGTAATACCATTTAGTTTTTTTATTTAATGTTACTTTAAAAATGTTTGTGTTTTTTTGTTTAACCATGCTTGACGTTCTTGGGGGCCCTCTGGCGGTGTGGGGTCCTTCAGCAGCCGCTTACCTGGTTCTGTCGTCTGGTTCTACTTTTGCAATATAATACTAACAATTTGGCAGCCGTCCGCTTGGCAGGCATATTAGTATTTTGCCAATTAATCTTAGATAAAAAGCTACAGTGATAAATCACACAAAATGACACATAAAAACAACCATCATGTTAAACCTTATTTACAACCTTTTAGAAAAGCATTCCTTTAGATGTGATAAGAAAGGATTTTCTGATTCAGTCTAATCTAGCATGCTAATAAATGACAATATAATCGTTGGCCCGGCTTTTAATTTGGAACGGAAGCCTGTTGTGTCCAGATAATCGCTGCAGCAGTCGGAGCTGTTCGCAGTGCAGAGCAGACAGGACGCACCATGGCACCGCTTGGACTGAAAGCCATTGTTGGAGAAAGTAAGAACAATTTTATTGTCTTCCTTTTTAGGAATCCATTTCGGCCATGTGACAAAGAAGAACTGGGTTTTGTCTCTGACGTGAAGTACAGTCAGTGTCCCACTGTGAGTGGATGTTGTGAGGTGTGTGAGGCGCGCCGCGAGATGGTCTAGAAGTTTGAGGATAATTGTCGATAAAAAGTAATATGTTGACGCAGGTTTCTGTGTTCGCTCAGCTGTTTTTGCCCCTGATGCCCTTGAAGCCGATTTCAGCCAGTTTCTTAGGTTTTTACTGAACTGTAGGATAAACGCAGCCCTTATTCTGGTGCTTGTTGGAAAAACAGGCGCATGGATACTTCGGTCGATGTAAATCCTGCCTCTCTAATCTTTATCTGTGGGATTAACTGTTGTGACAGCTTTTCAGAGGAAGAGGAGAACAGTGGAAGGAAGATCAAATTCAGTCAAACCCCAAAACAGATTAAAAAGTCTGTCTCATTACTCAAATCCATTTCACTTTGTTTAAAATAAAACCCCACAGATGGGTTAGTGCTCATTTACTCTTTGATTCAATCTTGAAATTCTGTAAATAATGACAAGATGTTAAAGCTTTAGATTTTTCCATAAATCAATTACGACATAAAACACATCCTTTACATTCAAATACAAATTAATTTCAGTGTATTCTAAGTAACAAGCTGATGCAGCATTTTTGGGGGGATCTGTAACACATAAACATAAAGATAATATTAGAATACACACACAGCCCTCCAACAAAGACATGAAAAAATATAGAATCAGTGTTGTATTTGTAAATGTAAATGTTTTATTCTCACTGTAGTTCCGTATTTTTCCAGTTTTTGCCAAAAGTTGTGCAGCAATCAGATGGTTCTGTTTTGGGTGTTGTGGTGCTGTTTGCCTGGTGGCAGTGGAACCACAAGGTGGGAGGGGTCTGGACACTATAAATACAAAATTGTATTTAATTGAAAATAGTAAGCTGGCTTCAATCAGTTTGTTACTTCCACCAGGCTTTTTTAGAGGGGTAATATTAATGAAGACTTCAAGATAATGATAATTTATTAAAGAAAACCTGAAAGGAATACCTCAAACGAGAAACCAAATTAGATTAATGAAAACTCATAATTAACCAAAAATAAACAAAAGCCAAAACAACCCTAACAAAAACCAACTATAAGATACAAACCAAATGGGCTTCTGAGGAGGGAAAGCTTCCTGTGTCCTTCATGCAGCTTCAAAGCAGCAAAGCAACAATTAGGGCAAACTACACTTACAGAAGGCCTGTGTCCAGAACTCAGCAAGAAAAAAAGACAGACACCTACTGGAGCTGTAGTTTTAATCAAATTGCTGTCAACACTCATTTTTAGTAAGTTACTTGGCATTTGTGGTAGAAAAGTCTGTCCAACTCACTCCACTCGAGTTTGGTTAATTTAGAAAAAGTATGTTTTTTGATAATTGTGTGTTTGTTCCAGTGCTTTGCCTCAATTCTCCATGCGTCCATGATCCAAGTACAAATGCTTTGTTTGAGTTTTTTCTTTCTGGAGCCAATAATTTATCTCATGTGACTCATGATAAAGAGATAATGGTGGAGTTTCCATGAACCACATTCATATAGCAGAAAATCAGAACAAGTCTCCATGTTTCATTTTATCTTAAGCTAGGTTACAGTCAACTAACAATGTTTTTTTATTATTATTTTTGGGGGGGTTGCATTAATGCAATTAAGTGCATTTTATTCTACAAGCAAAAGTCCCAAAAAGTATTCTGTTTCTGGTATTCCTGTAAATCTGACAAACAACATCTGCAAATGACAGTGATGGTCGAGAATGAGAGTGAATTTATCTTTATTGTATATTGTATCAGACAGAATATTTTTTGAATACATTATGTATTTCAAATATTTGATGTAATTAGTATTTCTGTGAAGTAAGAGAGAGGGATGCTGTGGTGGTGCAGGGTTAAAGCACACTGAAAAAAAAATCTGTGGTGAAGTGAATGTAACCTGAATCTGAATCTACACAAATATATGTAGTATAGAAGACATTATTTTTTTTTTTAGGAAATAAATTAAGTACTAAGAGTAAGGCACCAACGGACTAACAGTTATTTGAAATGGAGACAATTTTGAGCTAGCAGAAGTCAGTAAGGTGGCTATTTAGTTTATGTAGAGCTAAGCAAAATTCATCAAGTTATTTTAGGTTTGCAATACTTCAACTGCATAACATAACTTCTTTAGTTTTTATGTTGCAATAATTGATTCTATTGAGGCAATTGGTTTACATATGACAGTAGGGATTGGCCAGCAAGGTAACCCACAACGCAGTGTGCCATCAGCAGCAGCAACTAGGTAAGCCACTTTTTTATTTGTCACAAAAATTTGTTTTAAGATGTTAAGGCAAAACCATAGACTCCAAAGCTTAATCTGTGTAGTCAGTTCAAGAATGAAGCTACTTTCAGAGCAGTAGAGCGCTTATTAGCAAGTTTTTAGCATTAACATTTGCTTATATTAAACTGCACCATGAGCTGTAGCTCATTTTCATGATCCCACTCTGCCTGACGGTATAGTCTTGCATATGATTATGTTTGTTTTACTGAAAAAAGTAAACTATCATTCCTTTACATCTTTTCTGTCAAAGTTTGAGTAGATAAACGAATAAAAAGCAGGAGACAGGAACTGTTTCAGGCCAGTATTTTCTTTTTAAGTAGTTTATAGTTAAAAACCCTTAGTCTTTGGTTGTTGATTGAGCAATTATAACATACTAGATTTTAAGCTAACTTAAAATTTTACAGCATACTTATTTTTTTTTATTTTTTGTTAGTTGTAACAAAAAGTAGTTCATCTACTTTTTGTTAGTATTGCAGTACTGCAGAGGTCATGAGGTTGGGACTCTGCAGCATCCCCCTCTCCCACTTAACAGAATTACGTAAAATATTTGAAATACATAATGTATTCAGAAATATTCTGTCTCATCAAATATTCAATAAAGATGAATTCACTCTCACTCTTGACCATCACTGTCACTTGCAGGTGTAACTTGTGTGTCAGATTTAAAGGAATACCAAAATCACAATACAAATGTTCTGGTTTGGGACTTTTGCATGTAGAAAAAAAGTGCAATTAATTGCGTTAATACCCCCACCCAAAAAACAAGACTGAATTCATTTTCACTGTATACGCCAGAACAGTTTAAAGCAATTCCACTGATATCTACTGTTTATACACTAGACCTGCGGATGGAAAATAAAAATAGAACAACAAAGCTTGTGTAAAAATAAGAAGTCTGACTTTCACAGGTGTGTGTGTGCATCTGGTGCTTTTATATGGTTAAAACAATTTTTATTCATTTAGTGAAGTAAGAAGCCAGAAACCTGTACTCAAGTCAGAGGAGTACTTCAAAACAATATCACTCAAGTGGAGGTAAAAAGTACACTGCAATAAAAATTCCCCTAGATTGTACATTTGGAATGTTGTGTGTTTGTTTCCAGCTTTCTCCTGTCATTTGTCAATATACCTCTGGACAAGACACTTAGCCCTAAGTTGGGTACTGATTTATATATAGATTTATGAACTTGTGTACATTAATGAGCATAACTATTAAGCGTAAAACTATAGTCACAAGTGCCACATAAATTCAGTCCATTTATCATCTAAATGTAACTGAGTAAATGTGAGTATACTGCTGAGAACGGCAATGCTGTTCACACCCTTCAATCTTTAAAGCTATTTAAGGACAATTTATTATAACCAGTTTTTCTGCTGATTATACTATATGTGGTTGAGTATTTGTGGGTTGAATTTTATGGCTACTGAAATGAAAATTGAACTAGTTCATGTTTATGCATTCTCATTTGGAATTCTCAAATTAAGTTCATATCCTCAAAAATGAACTCAATGCCATTTATTCCTCCTTTTCTCTGACGTATTATTCATATAAATATAAATATAGTATTGTATATGCACCACAGTTAGCTGAAAAGCACAGATTTTCAACCCAGTCTACAGATAGATGGATCCACCTTGTAGTTTAAAAAATATGATGTAAACTTAATCCTGGGTAAACTCCTCTGTTCTCTAAATATTTTTCCAAAAGCCTTTTAATGGAAAAGGTAATGTAATTAATCAGAAACATAAGGTAAACTAAATATATTAATCTTTGGTTGGACAAATAAGCTGATTTGAAAGATATTTTAAGGAAAATTAGGAATATATTTTTTACATGAAGAGTTCATAAATCTTTCTGATTTATGAAACAGAGAAATTATTTTGTCATCCATTTTTCTCTGTAGTTGAAATATGTTGCTTTTCACACTTGTCTCAGTCTGAAGTGGTACTCATGTCAAGAAAACAGACACATTTCTAGTTTTATGTTTTCACAGATAAAGTCTAGGTTTCAGAGATCTCATAACTGGGCTTCAAAGAATCTATGTTCAATATAATATAGTTCAGTTCATGTTTGATCAGCTTAAATAAGTAAGATTTTGATTAATAGAGGGTGAAATGTACAGTACAGGCTTCATCAGACATTCCAATCTAATAAGGTTTCAAGTCAGGTGACAGTTTGCAGAAAACCCATTTTCATACTGTGTCTACACTGGACACATCATAGATTTAGCTGGTGTCTGTGTGGGGACATGGTGAACATTCAAATCAAGAAAAGCATCTTCAGTGTGAATATTAAAGCATAAAGTACACACTGAAAGGGCTTTTTAATGTAAAAGCAGTGAGTCATAGACTTGGAGAATTTATGATATGTGAACCTAAAGGTTTCCTCCTGTGAGTTGCTGGGCTCTCTTCATGGACCTTATGGAAAACCATTAAAGTTGATCTGATCAGAACTAAAATTATCACCTTGGAAATTAAATCTTACTTTTGCTTGTATGTATAATAGTCCAACAAATACCCTGCACACCATGTTATCATATCATACCACATGTGATACAGGGATATGCTGGGACAGTCATTACATTTTTGACAATGCCTACAAATTACTACATTTGTATATTTGTGCAATATTCATAGTGTTTCCCTATTGGATGACTCTAGTGTTCTGTGTTTTTTAGTGTGTGTGTAAGCTAGAACCAGGCTGTTTACATGTGACGTCACACCCACTGACACAGAAAGAGAACAGAAATAGCGGCAGGGATTGGTAAGAGGATTGGGAGCAGATTAGTGGAGTGATTGCAGCAGATCCCTCCTACTGAGTCTCTTCATTCTCCATCTGACAGATTGGACTTACACAGTGCTGGAAACGCATCAACTACAGTTGGAGAAAGACTTTCAGTGTCTGTGTCATCACTGAGGTGTGAGAGTCGTTGCTTAGCACAGTTAAAGACCACCACAGTCAGGGCTGCTTATTCAGCTTCTGCTTTGGAAGTTATGTGGCCAAACACTGTAAATGCAAACATGGTATATAATAGAAAATAGTAACTTGATAGCAAGTTTTCATCAAATTACTATCAACACTCACTTTCAGTAAGTAATTTTGGAATTGGTGGTTGAACAGTCTCTAACTTACCAACTCATTTCTCACTTGAACTGGATTGATTTAGAAAAGTAGCAATTTGATAATTGTACTTTTTTTCTGTGTTGAAAAGTACTTTGACCCAATGCTGCATGCATCCAAATACAAATGCCTGACTTGAGTTTTTTTTTTTTTTTTTGGAGCCAGTAATTTATCTCATTTGATTCATGATAGAGAAACTAATCCCAGCGTTTCCATGAACAGGAGCACATTCACACAGGGGAACATCAGAGCAAGTCAATGTATCATTTCATCTTAAGCTAGGCTCTTAGCACTATGCTAACAATAACAGTCTGTGTTTGTCAAAGACAGGACAAGCACTGTGTGTTGACCTATGATTAGAGATATCACCAGTCAACTAACTTAATGTTTTTTTCTGGCCATTAATACAATTATTTGCATTTATTTCTTCATGCAGACATCCCAAGCTGGAACCTTAGTGTTGCGTTTCTGGTATTCCTGTAAATCTGACACTGAAGCGACAGTGATGGTCGAGAGTGAATTAACCTTTGTTGTATATTTTATTAGAATATTTTATGCTGATGTAATTAGTAATTCTGTGAAGTGGGAGACAGCGGTGCTGCGGTGGCGCAGAGGTAAAACAACCCATGTATGGAAGGATGCCTTAGTCCTGGATGCTGTCACAGGCTCAATTCCCAGACTGGTGACCTTTGCTGCATGTCTTCCCCCTCTATCATTATCCACTTTCCTGTCTCAAGAAAAGGCCACTAGAGCCAATAAAACCTAAAGAAAAAAGGAGAGAGAGGGAGGCAAAGACTCATTCAAGAAATTTGGTTTAAGTGAACTTGAAAAATAAGTAGTAATTTATCGGTTCTTAGTCATCCTAAGTGGGGTTAAATTTGTATCAAGCAGTCCACACACACACACAATTCACACAATGCATGACAAATAAGTTACATTAACTTATTTTGTGTCAGTTGTACTACTTGATTTACTACTGCTTTCTTACTGATCTTAAGCTTACTTTTCTGAATTCTTTGCATATTTTAAGTAAGGTGAACTAATTAGATTTTACAGTTTATTGTCCAACACTAACAAAATATTCCATCCTACTCTTTAGACCACATGGTATCAGGCAAAATGTTTTGTATTAACACACAGATTAATGTTACATATTCTTTCAATGCATCTCACTGGAACAACATGATGTAGAATATGGGATGTTATGACCCCGAGGTCTAGGGAATCAGGGGTTGTAACATAAAGTGTCAAAAGAAACAAGTTAACTTTAAAATTATTTTTTACAAACAAAGTACAACTTAACCCAATTAATACTCAAAATAGGACTAAAATAAAAAGAGGGTTAAGTACAATTTGATTAAATGACCAAAAAACAAAAAACAAGTCAGTGTAAAGTAAACTCAAAAGGAACACAGAGGGCACACCAAGCCTCCTTAACACAAGCTTCTAGATTGATTATAAGCAGTCAAAAGCAGAGTCAAACTGCTTTGCAGAACAAAATAGGTCAGCAGAACCAAAATATTCCAAAATTGCCCAAGACAGTCACAAGCAAGCAAGCAAATTAAGGTGGGGCAGCTGAACAAAACCTCTTCCTACAAGCTGGATTGGTTGCAGGAGTCTTTTATAGGGAGCAAGTGGGCCTCATCAGCGTCTGATTGGCTTGACAATCCCCTGCTGGTCCAATGGTGTCGCTGCTCTTCTGCAGCTTCCAGGCAGCCAATCAGGAAGGTGTTGCTCTCACAGCTGAACCTGCATAAACAAAAGAGCCTGGACAGCTCTAGAGGCCAGGGGTCGTAACATGGGAATGGAAGGAAAATTAGACATGATTTCCATTTTGTAAACAATTTATGTCTGAAAATGTGACTTACATTTGTATTCATCTCCCTGAGTCAGACCTGTGTAGAACTACTTATCACTGAAATTACAGCTAGAAAGTCTTGAAGCATGACTACCAGCTCTGTGTCTAAAAAGACTGAAAGATTTGCCTATTGTGCTTTGCAACAAAGCTCAAGTGTTTTCAGTTTGTACATTTAACATTTAAAGTCTCTTCACAGATTTTCAATTGGATTTAAGTCTGGACTTAAGTAACCAAATAATAAAAATAATTTCAGTGTAGCTTGGGTTGTGTGTAGTGGATCCTGCTAGAAAGTAAACGTCTGCCACAATCTCCCATCTTTTACAACATCTGAAAGGTTTTTTTCCAGGACTGTATTTAGCTGCATTTTTCCAACATTTTTTTCAACAATAACTTTCTTCTTGTTCTTGTTCAGTTGTCCATAAATACCAGAATGTGGCATGACCAACTAGTAGTTGTCCTGTCAACATATTTTACCATGTGAAATTTGGGGAAAAGAACTGATAACAGGCAGAAAACAGCTGGAATGGGATTGAGAATTAAATATTTCTATTTCTATTAAATATTTCTATTCTAAATATGGATGCAACTCCTTACTAATGAAGTCACTGTGACTTCATTAGTCAGTCACAATGACTTCAAATAGTTATTCAATTTCTGTAGAAAAGTCTTGAGATGTTTCTACGGCTTAAATGGAGCGCACCTGAGGAAAATTCATCTGATTGGACTTGATCTGGAAAGACTCACACCTGTCTGTATGAAGTCCCATAGTTGCCAGTGCATGTCAAAGGTAATATACCAAACATACAGTTGAAGGGATTGTCTGTAGACCTCAGAGACAGGATGGTTTTGAGGCACAAATCTGGAGAAAGAAGCAGAAACATTTTGTTGAGCTTTCAATGGCTTTGGGCAGGAAGGACCTCCTGACTGAAGACATTCTGTTGTTCTATGACAGTCTCAGGGTTATCCATAATATTCTTTAATTTATGAAGAGTCCTTCTTTGCACTATAATTTCCAGAGGTTCCACTGAACGGGCCTTCTTCATCATGAACTTCTGGGGCTGCACCCGTCTCTGAAACTTTTCACCTCATCCAACCTTCCTTGATCACACTATAATCAGTCTTACCACCAGAACCATACAAGGGATTTATGATAAACTTGACAAAAGCACAAGGTTTCATAAAATGGCTGTAAATATGCTTTGATACATTTATTATTTATTTTTAATCTTGTCCTGAAGCTCTGCAGTTGACTGTGAAAAGCTGCAAAATGTTTTTTAATTTTATTGCAAATGATGAATTAACGTGGGTTCAATTTTAAACTCCTACTGTTGTTTTCACCTTTTGTCTCTTGACTTTACAGAGATAATGAACAATGTGATTAAGAAGGCAAGAGAAAAAGGAAAATGGAAGGTATTTGTGCTGCTCTGATCACATTTTTCATCAAATATCCTTCAGTCTGACCTCAAGTGAAATGCGGATCTTCCTGTTGTCTTGTGGAACTGTGCTGTAGGTCCTGGTGGTGGACAAGCTGAGCATGAGGATGGTTTCATCCTGCTGTAAGATGACAGACATCATGTCAGAGGGAATCACCAGTAAGCTCCATCTGATTCTATATGTGAAATCAATTTTGCTTCATTTAAACTATTCAAAGTTTTATTCAGTTCACACTTTTTGACAATGTTACTATGTAAGAGTGTTTTTTTTAATAATTTGGGTCTTTAATGATTTAGTCTTTAATGAACAGTTTTTTTCTGTGTGGATCTTTAAAAACAAGAACTGGATGCCAGGATATAAAGTTATTACTTCTCTCCTCTCCCCACAGGGTGGGCTTTTACTGCCCCTCTCTGACTTGACTCTGATGATCAATAAAACATTATTTCAGTGCTTTATCCTGAACCATAAGGCCTGAATGCATATTGTAGTATCCTACTGTATCATAATAAATGTTGGATAGAATACTTTAAATAAGATCAGCACATACAGTTATAGATTTGAGTGATGTGTGACGAGGCTTAACCTTTACTGCCTGTGCTCTTCAGTTGTAGAAGACATAAATAAGCGGCGGGAGCCTCTGCCCAGCATGGAGGCCATCTACTTAATCACACCATCAGATGAGGTAAATAATTGAGGACTAGCCAATTATTTAAAGTCTAGTCTTTATATTTATCAAAGATTAGAAGATATGTGTCAACTTATTGTTTGAGTTCATACAAGTATGTTTATATGAAACCCGAATAACTCCTTTTTATATCGATGAGCTGCCTGTTCCCAGCACAGTTTGGAAGGTGTCACATAGTTTTCTGTTGTTTTAGTCTGTTGAGGGTCTGATTGAAGACTTCAGAGACCCTCAGGCTCCGAGGTACCGAGCAGCCCATGTCTTCTTCACTGACAGTGAGTTCATTTAACCTTCTCCAAATACAAATTGTTTCTGTTCCATCTGATGTGGTAAATGTTTGGCTGAGAGTCTTTAGTTATAAATAACTATAGTCCTCATATTGTTGTGCTAATAAGACTGTTTTTATTATATATTTTACATTGCTGAAGGACTGTAAGAAAATATATATTTTAATGCATCCTAAGGCTTCAGTGTGGCCCATGAGCAGGAGCAGATAATCAAACACAGAAGCTTATAGTCAGGAGGAATATTGGAAAAAAAAAAAAAAAGATCTCCATTGCAACATCAAGTGCAAAACAAATATTGAAATAAAATTGCATTTGAAATTGAGAGAGAAATACAGAAATGAGCATGAGCTGATTAAAATGCATTAAAAAATTGTCATACTCTTTCATTTATACTGCCCACTTTGTGGAGACATTAACATACTTGACCCCAGAACAGAACCAGCCTTCTTTATCAGACTATTGAGCCTTTTTAGGTGAAGAGATGATGCTCTCAACAACAGACTTATAGAACATCTGTAGCATTTTGCTGCAAACCAGTCCAGTCTGCTCTGTGTTTCTTTTAGACGACTTCACTGTTGTGTCTACAGTCCAGTCTGTTGTCCAGGTGAACACAGAGGTATTTATATTCCTCAACCACCTCCACTTCTTCTCCCATGATGGAAATAGGGTTTGATCTAACCCTGTTAATCCTGAAATCAACAATAATCTCCTTAGTTTTTATTTTTACATTAAAGATAAATTTTCCCACCATGACACAAAGCGGTCCACCAGCTCTCTGTACTCAGTCTCTTGTCCATCTCTGATACACCTGACAGCTACAGTCATCTGAGTATTTCTCTAGATGACAGAAGTTTGACGTGTACAACTAATATGGCTTGATTTGATTACAATACATTTGTTTCTTTAAATCAGTTATTTCTATAATAACCTGATCACTGCCACAGTCTATTAAGGGCCTTCCTGTCTTTAATAGACCATTCAGTAACAGAGTCTGTATTTTCTAACACTATAATGTTATGTTATTGATCCCCTGATAAACGATAAAACCTGGACATTTTCATAAATCAATGAAATACCTCTGGACTGAACTTGAAATTTTGACATTGTGTTGCTAACACTTAGATTTTGTCAAAAACTCTTAGGCAAAAGTGAGAACATTGCACAACACAAATAATCACCCGACCAGAACTGGTGTTTAATAATAATTCATAATAATTTAATGAAGCTTCAAGGCAGATAATTTGCCTGGAGGAATTTTAATGATTGAGGTACTCAAATCATTCGAGGAATCATTACAGCCCTAATTTATTTGCATATATTCTCTTTTAATGTTTTCTAATCCAAATATAACTTAATTAGGCATCAAGAAAATAAATCAATAAAGGAAATCTTTCTCAAAATTTAGGTGAGAATAACTGATTGAAATGTGATACTTTGCAGCGATCCCGGACTCCCTGTTTGGACTGTTGACCAAATCCCGCGCCTCCAAAGCCATGAAGGCCTTGACTGAAATCCACATAGCCTTCCTGCCCTACGAGTCTCAGGTAAGACAAAGGCCAGACTGGGATGTGTCATGGCAGGTGAAAATTCATCCACATTATCATTAATGATAGAGGATGTAATGAGAATAGGACTTGTAGAACAGTTCAGCTTTGTGTACAGATGTTTAGTACATATTTTGGAGCTCTGATTATGTGCACAGTTGTGCTGGAGATGATGTGTAAGATGCTGTCTGTTTTGTTTTGGGAATATTCTTTCAAATTAGACTTGTTTTCATGCAGGATTTTAATATAATGTATCAGTACAAGACAGCAACTTTGGAAAAGTTTGGTTGTCAGAAGATAACATTAGAATAGTTACTGCCCTGCTGAGTCAGAGTAATTGCCTGAGTAGGTAATGTGTTGTTAAAATTGGTTTGAGTTGCCCTTTTTGATTCTCTTTTGAACTTAAAGCAGCTGATTGGTGCCTTGTCATTCATTTTGTGAAAAAGCCAGAACAGCACTACCAAAGATAGACTACAGTGCATTACGTGTGTTCAGGAGCAGTAAAAACTACACTGTAATCCCAATAGTCCTTCTTACTAAAAATAAGTTATTTATTTGTACTCATTTCAGCTAAATAGTAAGAGTAACTTTTATAAATTGTTACTCTTGAGTAGACCCAAAACTAACAGTTTGATTTTCTAACTCATTTACAATAAGTACACATATGCTAATCATTTATTTTGAGTATTGTTGCTTTGAACTGTTCAAGTTGTGATCACTGACTCAAACCAAAGAAATTAACTCCTCTTTCTGGTGACATCACTGAGCTTGCACACGATGGTGAGGCGTTTCCCTGGACTTGTCGGCCATTAGAGGAAAGTTTCAACAAAGAATTTTAGCAACTTCAGTGTGAAAATTATGAGGTAAGTATTTTTTCTTTAAAGAATATATATATAAAAAAACATGAAATTTGGAATTATAATGTTAACAATAGAGTAAAAGTGTTTTAAAGTACCTATTTTGCATAAAGCTGGTCCATATTTTCATCAGCTCCTCCAGTCTTCTTCTTTATGCAAAGTCCAATCAGCTGAGGAGGATATACATCCATCCTGACTGGTAATCCAGTGAACTTAGCAGTAGAGCTGAGGAGAATTGGCAAAAAACATGAAAAATTTTTGCATATATGCTGGGTGTAGAAGTGAAAACTGTAGTTAAAATGATGAAACTCTATTTCATCATTTCAGCTTTGAAATACTATTTCCCCAAATAAGCTGCCAAATTTATCCAGGCTGACTTTAAGCAATGCTAGATGGCAGCTGGGTTAGCATGGCCCATTTTTCTGCAAATCAATAAAATAGTACAATAAATTCACCTTTTCACCTTCAAGTTCTATTTAAACATTTAATAGAATTAAGGACAAAATCCACATACATGCAGAAGGAGGAGCATCCCTGGCTGGCCTTATTGATTCCCTTATGAAGGAATCTTTAGGAATTTTCAAAATATGCAAGGTATGTTATTCTTGGGGATTACACTAATTTGCCCACCAGAATTTTAAAATAGATAATAAGGAATGAAGCTTAACAGAAAATGTTAAAAAGTAGCTGATAAAGTGTATTTATTTTCACTTTTATGTCTTTGATATGGATATTATTGCTCAATAATTTTGCACTCTGTGTGGCATTTTAGGATATGAAGGAGTCCTATGAAGATGCAGTTGCTCTGGTGATTGATGAGGATGAGGAAGAGGATCCTGCAGGAGTTCCTTTCTCACCACATTAGATGTTTGTTGTGCTTGAGGATCAATTTGGAAAGACTTATCACTTATAAACAGACACACTAGTGTGTTTGTTTGGGCTAATCTATGTTGTGCATCTGAGCTATCCTGGAAAGTGTTGTGGATTTTTTTGAGTTCATTCATTAATGTTGCATTATTACTGTTTGCATAGATAAGTGTTGAATTCTTGTAGTTCAGCTATATTTGCATTTGTTGTGGGTGTGCATCATTATATCAGAATATTGTGAACAAGTTAAATAATAATAATTAATCAAAATGCATCTTCTGTGATTGCTATGACTCATGACAACTAAAACAATTTACTTTAAAAAGACTGACATTATTCTGACTTTGTACAGTATCCTAATTCACTGATTTACACCTAAAATCAATGTTTCAAAAAGCATTTAGCAATTTGAATAAAAGTACAAATAAATAAATACCTTTAAGGTGTCAGCTTTAAAAGACCAATTTGTGATATTTGATAATGGCTTTTGCAGTCATGATATATGTTTGAAGCTGCAGTTTTGAGTTAATAAAAACTGAATGGAAAAAGTCAAAGTTTGTTGTGTTCATAAGACTCATACAGTTTTGTGCAATCGGTTTCTCCATTTGGATGAGTAACTCCAGTAGAGATCGAAGTTGTTTAAATAAGAAACTCTGAAGTTAATTTGACTTAATTTTAAAGTGAACATGTAATCCATTTAAATAAGTATGAATAAATAGGGCATTTTAGTCCAACATAGTTAATGGTTTAAGTTGCAACATACTAAATAAAATGAGTTAACAAACAAATGTATTTGAGTTACTTTATCATTATTGCTTTGGGTTCCCTAGACTCTTATTATTAAAGGTAGAATATTCTACCTTTTTACAAGTATTTTAAATACAGAGCTGTTTGTAAGAATGAAACGGTATCAGACAGGCAAACAAGTTTTTGTTGAAATTAAATTAAACACAAACATCCACAAATACAGATCCCTGCAAACTCTTTGTTGCACATTAATGCAGCGGACTGCATAGGTCACTGTGCACCTGAAATTATATGATATTTTAATATACACTAATATTACCGTAGTCATGCAGCTTCAATCCCACATAATATTCCTACCAACATGCTTTATTTAACACGGTTTAGTAAAAAATAAGTGTTATTAAACTATAATATTTTAAAGTACATGGACAAAATCACGTTTTTTGGTTTTCACAGACAACTCATAAAACCAATGTTTTTTGGTCCATGAAAAACTTTTATACTGCTATTTCTTCCAGCACAGCAGCATAAATATCCACATGACATTAGTGCTTACAGCCTCTGTAACCCTTATGATCTTTATTCAGGTCTTCTCCCTGGATAAAATGGATGCCTTCCAGGACTTCTACAGCCCCTTCAAAGCTGATGTGAAGAATAACATGTTGGAGCGTTGTGCTGAACAGATAGCCACCCTGTGTGCAACGCTCAAAGAGTATCCTGGAGTCCGTTACAGAGGGTGAGAGCAAAGCATTTTAACTTTCTGTCTTTGTTTCTCTTTGCATTGATATGATGGAAGTAACTAGTTCAGCTTTGAGACAACATCCTTTGGAGGTGAGGGGGAAAAAAAGAGCAAATAAAAATGACATCCATTTTAGTGCTGGCCATTTAAGTTTTGAATGCTAACCAAATAAATACAAGGTAATACAATTTCTATAGATCCTTTCTTCATCGCTGTCCTATAAGGTGATTTGATTTTAATGAATAAAATCAGTTGAATTATCAGTCACCATATTAGCCACATGATGAAGCTTCTATTAATGTTCTTTGATTTCTACACTGAATTTTCATTTTAAACGGAGGCCCAGATTGCTTGCTTTGTTTTAAAGTTGGAACTCTTTGTAATCAGATACATTGTCATTTAAAAACAGACTAAATCACAGCCAAACATGCTGTGGTTGATGGGACAGGAATAAGTAACAAACTTTGTAATTACTACCTGTTTGTTTCCTGTAGTGTGAACTTACCGTCCTGTAAAGGCTGTTTATTTGTTTCTTCCTCTATTTCAGTGATTCTCAATTCCAGTCCTCAGGCCCCCTGCTCTGCATGTTTTAGATGTGCCTGTATTTCACAACAGCTGATCTAAATGATTGCATTACCTCTTCTGCTGGCATCAAGTGCTGCAGAAGCTTGTTAATCGCCCATAGATTCAATCCAGGTGTGTGGCAGTAGGGAAACACCTAAAACATGCAGGGCAGGGGGGCCTGAGGACCGGAATTGAGAAGCACTGCTCTATTTTGACCCAATAGTGACCCAATAGTGTTAACTATTGGGTCAAGACTGATTTGGGATGATGTGATGTGAAGACTTCCTGTTCTTGAGTTTAGATTTGAAGCAATTTTTATTGAATTGGAAAAAGAAATAGCAGTGAAGAAAAGTTGCACATGTGCCTCACATGCCTTATACTTAAAGTTTCAAATCCTTTAAGACATTAAAAGAGTTACCAAACCTCCTCAAAGGTTGGTAATTGGTGAAAAAAACAACTTTAGATATCATAATGATTCAAACAACTAGGATTAAAAGGTGAACCAATGAAAAAATTAAGGTAATTAAAGTGTCTCTTCTAGAAATTTGTGATTAGAACTAAATAAAGATTTGAGCTTAAGGCTAATATATCCATATATCTATGTTTTGTATCAGGGAGTACAAAGACTGTGCAGTTCTTGCCCAGATGCTTCAGGAGAAACTAGATGGATACAAGGCTGATGACCCCACTATGGGAGAGGTATGGGATGGAAATACATCACCAGTGAGAACAATCACACTAACATGAATAACATTATAAATATGGATTTTTCTAATGGTTTTTAGCTGTTTGTTTTTTAGGATGGAATGTAAAACATACAACTTCAAGACTTTTTAAAAAAACATTAGGTGTTCATGTGTATTTATTTTGGATTTTGTCTAGTCCATGCATTACCAGTATTAAAGTTAAAGGCACTAAAGTGAACTATACTTTTTGGAGACATGTTCTTTAGAAAGATGCAGAGAAACCATGAGTTTGAGTTGCCGTCACGAGTTTGAGTCCCGGCCCATTGACCTTTGCCACCTGTCTTCTCACACCCACTTTCCTGTCAATCTACTGTGAAATAAGGCCAATAAAGCCAAAAAAAGAGAAAAGCCTTAATTTTATTATTAATTTATTGTTTGGAATCAGTGTCCTGTTGGAACATCCAACTGTTCCCAAATATAAAAACCTGAGATGATTAGAAGTAAAGTCAAAGAGTTTGGAGGTAGTCCTATTCTTGGGTCCATTCTGTGTGATGCATCAATATCAATGGTAACCTGAAACACCCACAGACTACTACTGCCACCCTCTACCAATTGCTTAACAAGTGGTAGAGTGTTGTTAGGTGGAAAGCCTTAACTTGACCCCACCAAATATGCTTCTTCTTGTTATGGTTGAATAGTTCTACCAAGAGAATCCAGAAAGTTAACTTCAAACGTCGTGTTCTCATAACCAAAAACATGCAGACTGAGAAAGATATGCTTTCTAAACAGGTTGCATCTTTCTTGGTTGCATACTCTTGGTTGATGTGAACATTAAACTCAATTCATTGTCAACATCAAAACTTGCTTTCCCAGGATCTTCCAGTTTATAATGGGATTTAGCCATGATTGCTCCTAAACTGTTCCTAAACACTCCAGTCAATGTTTCAAAATGAAGGGTTACAGTTTGGGTTGTAATGATAACAGTACAGCAATGTTGTATTTTACACAAGGACAAAGACCTCAAACATACATTAAACTTAGATTTACATCAAGCTTCCAGAATAACCCTGGAAGCTTGGTAGGAACCCCCGAGTTCCTACCTGAACTCAGTAGGAATTTTGCATTAATGCTTAAAAGCCTGATTTCTGACAGGACAGCAACTACTTTATATTAGCTCCTTAATTCTATAAAGAAAAGGGACCAATATCCAGACAGAACTGCAGATGATTTTGTGGATGGCTACCAAAGCTATGTGATTTATTTGCAACTTGCTAAAGGTTATTTATTCAAATGTTCATGCTGAACTAACCATGTATTTAAACTTTGAACAGTTTTGACAATAAACTATTAGCTTGGTTCACAGATTTTTCTTTTTAAAGCTTATTGACATTCGTTTTTGTATAATCATTTCCACCGTACAAAAAAATTGTTAAAATGCATTATTATAAGGTCCAAAATGAACATGAAATTCATATGGATGATGAGCAGACAAATGGCAAAGTTAAGAGCTATACAGAATCCAGGAGACCCAGCTCTGTGGATCAGCAGTCCTGTGAAAATCCGACATTTAATTATTTTCAAATACTTTGCTTTTATTATGTGATTCGTGAGCCTGTGTATAATAGTTCATAATCTGTTCATTTACCAGTGGGCTAATAGATTATTGATATCTGTTGAACCTCTGCATACTTTTTTTGTGAAACAGAAATAAAAACAGAAACAGAAAATAACACAGTACCAATGTGATAAAATTCCCTAGTTTCTAAACACAAAATGCTGTTCATGTTAAAGTGTTTACCCCAACACTGTTTAGTAATCAACACATAAACAAATTTGTTTTGTAAATAGATTTTCCTTACATTTTGTGTTTTGACACACATGTTAAATCTGCCTAAGATGATTAGCTATATCCAACAGCTCATCATCAGATAATTGGCACCAGCCCTGAAATCCCAGAGAACATTAGAGATTTACTGCATTTCTTGGGCTCACTGGATCTTCTCACCCTCACTTTCTGTTGTCACTCTTTGGCAGCTGCCTGTACCCTTCAGTTTACTATTTTTTAAAAATCTGCTGCAGTATTTGTTGATCATATGCAGTGAATGCCTTGTTTATGCTCTGATGCAGGGACCAGACAAGTGTCGTACTCAGCTGCTTATTCTGGATCGTGGCTTTGACCCTGTCTCCCCTCTCTTGCATGAGCTCACACTGCAGGCCATGGCCTACGACTTGCTGGGCATTGAAAATGACGTCTACAGGTACACATGTCCGGTTCAAATTCAACTGGAGAAATCTAGCTCAGTGAAAGAAATCCCATATGAAGCACTGAAGGGAGATGGAAATTGAGCAGAATTGAGCATCAAGATAATGGCAGGCTAGGTGGCCAATCATTGTGAGCTATGATATGTAGGAAACTGTCTCTGAATACAAGACAAATGGATAAAACCATCATGTAACTATCAAGCAACACTTTAGAGGAATCTTGCTGACACCATTTGGAATCTATGCCATAAAGATTAAGATGTTTCTGAAGTAAAAAAAAAATGGGTTCAGTCCAGCAGCAAGATGTACTTAAAATGTTTGACAACACTACTTTTAATCTCTTGTTCTAGTCCATAGTTCCACTATCCTTGAGATATATTGTCCTGCATTTTCCATTGTTTTCCTGCTTGATTTAAAGGATTAAGCCATTAGCCACCTGTGGTCCAGCTTGAACACCAACCCATCTCTCTGAGATTTCTTGAAGCAGGGACTTGCTGAAAACATGCAGGACATTGTTCATTGGGTTCTCAAACTTGTTTTCCCTGCTCTATCTGACCACTGAAATACAACAATAGGCATACTAATGCAAATCTAAAACACAAATATGTTAATGAATGTGATGGATGTTAAGTTGATTTAACATCCATCATATTAGCTGCAGTAATACTTACTGTAGCTATTTAATAACTCTCTGGTGCACAAAAGTTGCATCTAATCCTGCTTCCACTCTCGCTCAGTTATGAGACCAGTGGAATGGGGGAAACCCGAATGAAGGAGGTGGTTCTGGACGAGGATGATGACCTGTGGCTGACTCTGAGACACAAACACATAGCTGAGGTGTCAACGTGAGTGCTTTCTGTTTCAGGACCCAGAAGAGCTTCTCATGCCTTTTTCTCTAACTCTTCCTTATCATGTCACTCTGAGCAGGGCTGTGACTCGCTCTCTGAAAGAATTCTCTGCCAGCAAGAAGATGAACACAGGAGAAAAGGTAGAGGCCAAGCTGTGTTCTTGCTGTTTCACTGTTTTGTACACAGACACATGAAGGTACAAGGAAAAGGTGGCAGTGGTGTTCTGTGACAGGACATTAGCCTGTGCTTTGTTTGTTAACGGGGTAGATGATCTGAAAAAAAAAATGTTCATGTTGAAAGTGAATAAAAAGCAATTCTTGTGGAGCAATATGCTCTGGACTAAAGGCATTTTGAAGTCATTGAATTGACCATGACCATCTCTATGTGTTAAAATAGTTTAGTCAAAAGTAAGAAATGCAACTGGACAATAATAAGAATAAAATCCGTTAAATCTGTTCATGCAGAAAAATTCCAAGTTCATTATATACATTCCAAATTTATCTGAATTATCAAACAATGCAGTCAAGCTCAGTCCAGTATTCAAATGACTAAAAATCTATCTAAGGAAACCTAGCACATGACATTGAGTCACTGACTTGGAGTATTCACTCCTCCTGGAGTAGCAACAATGGGCAGCAATTCCTCAAACTGAGCAGGTAGCAACAGAGGAAAGACCCTTTAACAGGAAGAAATCTCCAGCAGAACCACGACATGAACAGTGTGAACAGCCATCTGCTAGGATCAACTGGGGGGTTTCAGAAGTCTGAGCACACACAGACAAACAAAACAACTCAGTAGCACTGATATAGGAGTAATTTCTATGTACAAGTAAAAGGTTAAAGGCAACAGTAGCTCCTAAATAATGCAACCAACAAAATGAGTTTGAAATATGTTATTCCTAACCAGAAAATATTAAGCTGTGTTTTATTAAGCTAACATTATTAGCTTTTTCTTCTTTTGCTCTTTCCTTTGGTTTATTTTGTTTGTATACCTTTGTGATTTTGTTGTTGAAACATGACAGAAAAGCTATAAAAATAACCACTGTATGCTAGCAGAACATGAATGGTTTGGGCACAAATAAAATTAGGAATATTGTGAAATAATCATTATTTCTTTTCTGTCTCACTAGGTTACTAAGTAAGTTCTGTGCTTTGCTTTCAGACCACCATGAAGGAGCTGTCTCAGATGCTAAAGAAGATGCCTCAGTATCAGAAAGAGCTCAGCAAGGTAGAAACTCAAGACCTGCATATAAAAAAAAAAAGAAAAAAATTCCCTTCTCACCCTCCGCGGGTGGTCCCTCTCTTTCATCCTCTGAGCTCGGGTCTTCTACCAGAGGCCTGGGAGCTTGAGGGTTCTCCTCCAGTATCTTGGCTGTGCCTAGAACTGCACATTTCTGGACTGAGATGTCTGATGTTGTTCCTGGGATCTTTTTGAGCCACTGCTCCAGTTTGGGGGTGACTGCCCCGAGGGCCCCGATGACCACAGGCACCACTGTGGTCTTCACCTTCCAGGCCTTCTCCAGTTCCTCTCTGAGGCCCTGGTATTTCTCCAGTTTCTCATGCTCCTTTTTCCTGATGTTGTGGTCACTTGGTATTGCTACATCCGCCACAACGGCTTTCCTCTGTTCTTTATCCACCACCACAATGTCCGGTTGGTTCTCCATTACCATCTTGTCTGTCTGGATCTGGAAGTCCCACAGGATCTTAGCTCGGTCATTCTCCACCACCTTTGGGGGTGTTCCCCACTTTGATCTCGGGGCTTCCAGTCCATATTCTGCACAGATGTTCCTGTACACTATGCCCGCCACTTGGTTATGTTGTTCCATGTACGCTTTCCCTGCCAGCATCTTGCACCCTGCTGTTATTTGCTGGACTGCCTCAGGGGCCTCCTTGCACAACCTACACCTTGGGTCTTGTCTGGTGTGGTAGATCTGAGCCTCTATTGCTCTGGTGTTTAGGGCCTGTTCCTGTGCAGCCAGGATGAGGGCCTCTGTGCTGTCCTTGAGTCCAGCTTTCTCCAGCCATTGGTAGGATTTCCTGATATCAGCCACTTCAGTTATTTGTCAGTGGTACATCCCATGTAGGGGCTTGTCCTCCCATGATGGTACCTCCAGCACCTCGTCCTCTGTTCCCCATTGCCTGAGACATTCGCTGAGCACATCGTCCGTTGAGGCTTTGTCCTTGATGTATTTATGGATCTTGGATGTTTCATCCTGGACAGTGGCTCTCACACTCACTAGTCCTCTGCCTCCTTCCTTACGGCTTGTGTACAGTCTCAGGGTGCTGGATTTGGGGTGGAACCCTCCATGCATGGTTAGTAGCTTCCGAGTCTTAACATCCGTGGCCTTCATCTCTTCCATTGGCCAGCTAATATATACGTATATATATATATATATATATATATATATATATATATATATATATATATATATATATATATATATATATATATATATATATATATATATATGGAAATAATGTGATTCTGATAGCAAATGCTAGAGATGGTCTGAGCAGTTATTAGTTGTAGGGAGCTATTACTTTTTCACATAATTAAATAATGATAAAAATCTGCATTTTGTATTTATTCACATCTTTTTCTGATATTATACTTTTTGGCTTGATGATCTGAAAATGTAGACAAAAAAAATCTGAAGAGATCAGTAATAATATTTCATAGTACTGTGGGATACTGACTGCTGATGAATTATACACCTTAATAATGAGAACTGTTCCCTTATAGTCCATAAAAACCTAAAAAAAATAATTTCCACTTTTCCATGTGTCAGATTAACTGAGCACTCTAATTTGCCCTTATTGTATGTTCTGCGACTCTTTGTTGCCCTTTTAAACTGCGTAGAGAAATTCTTATTCATTCAACAGGTTTGGTCAGAGGTGTTTCATTTACCACAGAAGCATTATGTTACTCTTTGTATGATCACACAACATTGCCATAGTAAACTAACTCTATGGCATGATCAGCAATCATTAACATCTTTCTATCAAAAAATCCTTGGCAATATTAATACATGTGCTACTAAGAGACGATGACTTGATGTTTCATTAGTCATTGTTATTTATGCCAAACCTGCTAAAAGCACCTTTCCTGTCTTACTTTAGTATTCAACCCATCTTCACCTTGCAGAGGACTGCATGAACCGCTACCAGGGTACAGTGGACAAACTCTGTCGTGTAGAGCAGGTAAAACACTCAAACACATGAGTGTGCACGCACACACACACATGCACGCAAGGAGCCAGGGTAATCTATGGTTCCCATTCTTTAGCCTGTTGGTTTTACTGAATCTAACAAGTTGGGTACCGAGGAAGTGCCTTTATCCCCCTACATCAGGGTGGAGTATTGTATAGAAAGGGTACAATGTATTTTAGAACATTGTTCCGAGCGCCCTAATTGAATAATGAATGAATCACTTCACATTCAGATATCAGGATCAGATTGGAAGTATAAAAACTGGGTCGGAGCATCTCAACAAAGAACCTCAAAAAGAAACTTTGCTCCCCCACCAGAACCAATAACTTGACCATGCATTTAACGCACACTTAATTTAACTGAAAAAATATTAATTTTTTTAAGTGTAATCATTTGTCATTTACTGATTTGCAGGATTTGGCAATGGGCACAGATGCAGAGGGTGAGAAGATCAAGGATCCCATGAGGCTCATTGTTCCTATCCTCCTGGATGCCAACGTCAACGTGTCCGACAAGATACGCATCATCCTGCTCTACATCTTCATGAAGAATGGTCAGATAGCATCAGTGCTTCCAGTTCCTTTTTTATGACCTTGCATATAAAGTGTTGTCTTCTCTGTAATTTAATCTGGGTCAATGTTTCTGTGTTTTGTATTAAGATTGTGTCATTATATTAGATATATATGCATATATATATTTTTTGCATTTTGTTTTGGTGGTTTGAAGTTAATCGCACTTATCCTGCTGTTTGCATAAATTGAATATGTGACCATGCATGCTTGCATGCATGTGTGCTGCATGTGTATCTGAACCTCTGTGTCAGGTGTGACTGAGGAGAACCTGTGTAAGCTCCTGCAGCATGCTAACATCCCACCTGAGGACAGTGACATTATTTCCAACATGGCCCACCTGGGCGTTCCCATTGTCTCTGAGGTGAGCAGTTCTGATCAGGGAGACGGCTACGATCCTTCAGTTTAATTATGTTAAACATAAAGTTTGTTCAGTTCACTCAACTGGTTAAATTCAGTTTTTATTCCAAAGGTTTTAATCTAAGGGAACTCAGTGAACTGCATAGTAGGGATGAGTGACATAGACTTAAAGTTTTATCACAAAATGTTATGGTACTAATTTAATAACAATATAAATGACAATACACGCTATTTATTACTTCTTTTTTGATAATTGTATGACAGTGACTGCACAACATACCAATCACAATCCCACAAACACAAATTCTGCTCTTGAAAAAGACACCCTTTTGTAATTAACTTTTAGAAGACATAGTGGGGAATATGGATACATTGATCTGCTTGCTTTGACTAAATTTAGGCCAGTAAAGTTTTAAATTTACTTCAGAGTTTTATGAGGCTTTTTTTTTATTACTTGAGTGGTTAGCCCATCATCAGAGCATGGCTCTGATGGCAGAGGAGAGGACAGAGGGGGTGTGGGGGAGGAGGTTCTTGTCAGACAAAATTACTAAAATGTAGGACACTGCTTGTTCCAGCACTTCTCTCAGAAGAGATGGAGCAAGTGGCTGGGGAGAGGGAAGTCTGGGATGGACTGTTAAATAGGTTTTAAAATCCAGAAATGCTACTTTGGGACATATATTATACAGTGTAAAAACAAAACAAAACATTTCAAAATGGACACTTTTTTTTCCAAAGAGGAAAAATGTCAGGTGCTCTAGCACCACCTAGTGTCTGTCTGTGCATGTCTCTATTCCTGACATTTGGAATTTCATGTAGCAAAGTCAGAGAAGCAACCTTGTTGTGTAACTAACCTAAAGTCATTTTTAATTCTACATTCACCGATCTAATGTCCCAGTCTACTCACATGTATATTAAATGATTTATGTTTGAAGTGGGACAATGCTGATCTAAAAGCATAACCTCTGCAGTCAGACAGAGCTGAGACACATTCCTCTCCATATCCACATTGCAAATGAATCAGCCAGCCAGCCAGCCAGCCATTTTCTTCCGCTTCATCCGGGGTTGGGTCGCAGGTACAGCAGCTTCAGAAGGGAGGGCCAGACTTCCCTCGACCAGCCACCTCCCTCCAGCTCCTCTGGGGGAACCCCAAGGCGTTCCCAGGTCAGCTAAAAGACATAGTCCCCCCAGCGTGTCCTGGGTCTTCCCCGGGGCCTCCTCCCGGTGGGACGTGTCCGGAACACCTCACCAGGGAGGCGTCCAGGAGGTATCCCGATGCCCGAGCCTCCTCAACTGGCCCTTCTCGACATGAAGGAGCAGCGGCTCTACTCTGAGTTCCTCCCGGATGACTGAGCTTCTCACCCTATCTCTAAGGGAGAGCTCAGCCACCCTGTGGAGGAAACCCATTTTGGCTGCTTGGATCCGTGATCTCGTTCTTTTGGTCATGACCCAAAGCTCATGACCATAGATGAGGGTAGGAACGTAGATCGACTGGTAAATCGAGAGTTTCGCTTTTGACTCAGCTTTCTCGTCACCACGATGGACCGGTACAGCGCCTGTTTCATAGCAGACGCTGCACCAATCCACCTGTTGATCTCCCGCTCCCTTCTTCCCTCATTCATGAACAAGATCCCAAGATACTTAAACTCCTCCACTTGGGCCAGGACACCCCCCCAACCCGGAGAAGGCACTCTACCCTTTTCCGGCTCAAGACCATGGCCTCCGATTTGGAGGCACTGATCATCATCCCGGCTGCTTCACACTCGGCTGCGAACCGCTCCACTGAGAGCTGCAGATCACGACTTGATGAAGCCAATAGGACCACATCATCCGCAGAAAGCAGAGATGTGATCCTAAGGCCACCAAAACGGATCCCTTCAACACCTCGGCTGCACCTAGAAATTCCCCCTGAGGGACACAGTCGAACGGCTTCTCCAAGTCCACAAAACACATGTAGATCGGTTGGGCGAACTCCCATGCACCCTCCAGGACCCTGCTGAGGATGTAGAGATGGTCCAGTGTTCCACGACCAGGACGAAAACCACACTGCTCTTCCTGAATCGGAGGTTCGACTATCTGACGGACCCTCCTCTCCAGGATCCGCGAATAGGCCTTACCAGGGAGGCTTATGAGTGTGACCCCCTGTACTTGGAGCACACCCTCCGGTCCCCCTTTTTGAACAGGGAGACCACCACCCCAGTCTACCAATCCAAGGGAACTGCCCCAGATGTCCATGTGATATTGCAGAGTCGGGTCAGCCAAACACAACCCTGCAACATCCAGAGCCTTAAGGAACTCCGGGCAGATCTCATCCACCCCCGGGGCCCTGTCACCGAGGAGCTTTTTAACCACCTCGGCGACCTCATCCCCAGAGATTGGAGAGCCCAATCCAGAGTCCCCAGGCTCAGCTTCCTCAACAGAAGGCATGTTGGTGGGATTGAGGAGGTCTTCTAAGTATTCAGCCCACCGGCCCACAACGTCCCGAGTCGAGGTCAGCAGCACACCATCCCCGCTATAAACAGTGTCGGTGCTGTACTACTTCCCCCTCCTGAGACGCAGGATGGTGGACCAGAATTGCCTCGAAGCCGTGCGGAAGTCTTTCTCCATGGCCTCTCTAAACTCCTCCCACGCCCGAGTTTTTGCCTCAGCGACCACCCGAGCCGCATGCCAAAAAGGCCCGATAGGACTCCTTCTTCAGCCTGACAGCATCCCTCACTGAAGGTGTCCACCAACTGGTTCGAGGGTTGCCGCCGCGACAGGCACCGACAACAACTTTGCGGCCACAGCTCCAATAAGCCGCCTCGGCAATGGAGGCACGGAACATGGTCCACTCAGACTCAATGTCCCCCACCTCTCCTGGAATGTGTTCAAAGTTCTGCCGGAGATGGAAGTTAAAGCTCCGTCTCGCAGGGGAGAGACGGACGTTCCCAGCAGCAGTCTCAAAGAGACTGGTTCCTGAACCAGAGTCATCCGTCGAGGTGAGACCGACTATTTCTAGCCAGAACCTCTCAGCCTCACACACTAGCTCTGGCTCCTTCCCCATCAGAGAGGTGACGTTCCACGTCCCAAGAGCCAGCAGCTTCTGCAGCTGAGGATTAGACCACCAGGGTCTCCTCCCTCGGCCGCCGCCCATCACACAATGCACCCGACCCCTTTGGCCCCTCCCACAGGTCGTGAGCCCATGAGAAGGGGGACCCATGTCTCCTCTTCGGGCTGAGCCCGGCCGGGCTCCATGGGTAAAAGCCCAGCCACCAGGCGCTCGCCATCATCCCCCACTTCCAGGCCTGGCTCCAGAGTGGGGCCCCAGTGACCCACGTCCGGGCAAGGGAAAACCAAGTCCAAAGTTATTCCTCATCATAGGGGTCTTCAGGCTGCACTTGGGTGACCCTACCAGGGGCATAAAGCCCCAGACAGCATAGCTCCTAGAATCATTGGGACACTCAAACCCCTCCGCCACGATAAGGTGGCAGCCCAAGGAGAGCTTGAATCACACATGTGCAAAAATAAAAACATGTTTAATTGGTGCTTACAATTCCAACTCCTGACTTACTATGGGAGCGTTTCTGAATGTGATGGTTTTATAACTGAATATGGGGTTGTGCTGTAGACATTGACCAAGCTGTGCCGTTTACCAACAGGAAACGTTAACTGCATTAGCCATCCTTCATCCCAAAGGGGGCAGCACTAAGATGGTTTTAGTCCAAATGTTGCAGAATAAGTTTACTTGAAAATGTAGCAAAATATAGCACACCTAGCACCCAATTTATGGTGGATATCTGCAAAAGATTTTGTCCTTAATTACTCTTTTGAACATATTTTTTCTGTCCATTTGAAAAGGTCTACTGGTGTGTTTGTTGCAGGGAACCACAAAAAAGCCCAAGAAACCTGACCGTAAGGAACGGGTCAGTGAGCAGACATACCAGCTCTCCAGATGGACACCACTCATCAAAGATCTTATTGAGGTACTGCTTTTACGGTGCAACAACGGTAATGATGATGATGATGATAATAATAATAATAATAATAAGTAAATCTGCAAGCAGACCTGTACAGCCCTCGTAGCCAGCACTAGCATTTGGCATCCATCCATTTTCTATACACCCTTGTCCCTTAGTAGGGTCGGGAGGGGTGCTGGTGCCTATCTTCAGCTAACATTCCAGGTGAGAGGCGGGGTGCACCCTGGACAGAATGCCAGTCTGTCACAGAGACAGACAGTACAGGACAACAAACAACCATGCCATTTAGAGAAACCAATTAACCTGACAGTCATGTTTTTGGACTGTGGGAGGAAGCCGGAGTACCCGGAGAGAACCCACAAACTCCATACAGAAAGACCCCAGGCCGGGAATCGAACCCAGGACCTTCTTGCTGCAAAGCAAGAAGGTCCTGGACACGCTGGAGGACACGCTGGAGGGACTATGTCTCTCTGGCCCATCACATTTGGCAAATCTTTCAAATAGCCTTCAGTCCAGTTTAATGCGAGGCCAGCAGCATGTCTTAAAAGTTTTGCTGAAACTGGGCCTTCAAGAAAGGAGTTACTGTCACTTCCTGTTTTGTGTGGAAGGATTGGCGAGGACTTCCTGTAGGGTAAGCTACAGGTTTGAAATTTGCCATTCAGCCACGCCCACATGGTTCAACCACCAGCCAGTGTGGAGAAGATTCATCATCGTGTTAGTCAGTTGACACAGGTGTAAAGCTATATGAATAATAGAGTAATCAAGAGGATCCAGCAGAAAACAGTCTGACAGAAAGAGTCCGTGTTAGCTATGACAGACATATATGAGGCATTTCGGTGAACACACAAACGATTTATTAACTTACCTTCTAAGTTCTTTATGAAGCTTAACACATCCAGCTTAAATCTATTCTTGTTGTTGGAGCTTTTGAGGATGTCTGAATAATTCAATGAACATCAGCGACTGAGGAGCCATTGCTAGGATACTAGTTCCCTGTGTACTAAAAGTGTTGAATGTGGCGAAAAAATGCAGAAGTGCTAAAATGGAAGTCCATGGCATACAGGCAATTGAATCATGACATGAGACTTCGCCACGCCCACATCCTCCACTGATGTCTTCTGTCACTGGACACACTTTCATGTTGATTAGGTCACAGGAATCAGATAGGAACAGATCAATGTAAACAATGTAAGCAGCATGTCACAATTTAACCATTGAGTATTGTAAGGGAGCTTTGGGTCATGACCGAAAGAACAAGATCACGGATACAAGCGGCCGAACTGCGTTTCCTTCGCAGGGTGGCTGGGCTCTCCCTTAGAGATAGGGTGAGAAGCTCGGTCATCCGGGAGGGACTCAGAGTAGAGCCGCTGCTCCTCCACGTCGAGAGGAGCCAGTTGAGGTGGCTCGGGCATCTGTTAAGGATGCCTCCTGGACGCCTCCTTGGTGAGGTGTTCCAGACATGTCCCACTGGGAGGAGGCCCCGGGGAAGACCCAGGACACGCTGGAGGGACTATGTCTCTCGGCTGGCCTGGGAACGCCTTGGGGTTCCCCCGGAGGAGCTGGAAGAAGTGGCTGGAGAGAGGGAAGTCTGAGCCTCCCTTCTGAAGCTGCTGCCCCCGCGACCCGACCCCGGATAAGCAGAAGAAAATGCATGGATGGATGGATGGATGTAAGGGTTCGGATGGGGATCAATCACTGAAAGTTTGTTGTCTTAGTGAGTTTGAGACCTGGCCACGTACCTTCGCCATGCATAAAAATTCACTGTTTTGATAACTTTTAGTAGGCCATGAAGAATAAACACTTTGAATACAATACTTTGCAGTGCTGTCGCTGCTTGGGCCTAATAATTCAGAATCTTGTATAGAAAAATGGCAGAGCAGAATGTGTTTTGATCATGTTTCTGCAGGATGCAATCGAGGACAAACTTGACCCAAAACAGTACCCATACATCTCTCAGCGACAAGTCTCTGCCAAGGCCAGTGCTCCGTCAAGGTGCATATGTGCATATGTTTTTTTAATGCAACTATAACTATTACATGATGCAAATAAATGTACATATTTGACCCTGTATTAATGGTTGATATTATTTCTGTAGAAAGAATGTAGATGTTCCTGAACTATAAATTATTTTCTGTTCAGTATTGTGTTACAAAGGCTGTTTTTTTCATCATCCAGTGCTCGCTATGGTAACTGGCACAAGAATAGAGGCCCCACAGAGATGAAGACCGGTCCCAGAATCATAGTCTTCATAATTGGAGGCATGGCATACAGTGAAATGCGCTGTGTGTATGAGGTCACACAGGCCAATGGCAAATGGGAGGCTCTGATTGGTAAGTTTACCACAACAGTCTTTAAGGGAAGACTACTGATGTTTTGGGTCTGGATTTGATTTGGAATAAAAATATAACTCTCTCAGATGTAGAAATGCAGAAGATTTACTGTGTGTTAAAAAGCTTGTAGTTTATGACAGAAAGATTCCATTACTTATAAAAGAGACCTGTTTCAGTTTCATGTGTCACTCTTCAACAGTTTGTTGAGTAGTAGGATCCGTATCAATAGTATTAGAAGCAATATATATTTAGGTTACTTTTACTGTGTCAGTTGTCGGCCATACCAGCAATATTAATATTGGATATTGACATTGGCCCAAATGTTCATAATGGTGAATCCCTACTATTTAATTATTTATGTTTTAAAATGTCATCAGATCTTCTGAGACACTGACCCACATCCACAGCTTAGTAAATCCCAAGTTAATTAATATGTTTGCACCATTATTAGTCATGAACAGTTTTATCTCTGCCTATGCCTAACAAGCTTTGCTGCAGGATTCCATTTTAACTGAGCGTTCAGGATTTTCTCCTCCTGTAGGTTCCACCCACATTCTCACACCCCCTAGATACCTTAAGGATCTGCAACACCCAGACTTCCTGGATCCCAACGCCCTACCAGAGGGCGTAGAGGAATCACCGGCACAATAAAAACACATTCTCAAGTAAATATTTAAATGTTATGTTCCCTTGTGTTAGCTGCTGGCTGTCTGACAACCCTCAGCACTGTTTCCTTCACTTCAGTGTGTGCTGCTATTGATGTTGGCTATGTTTTCCCAAGGTCTTTCCAACATTGACCCCGTCACATTGATGGCTCAGTAATTACTGGTTTATTCAGCTGCAGTGATCACTTTTATAAAGAACTTATAAAAGTAATCACATACATATAAAGACAGCCTCTTATAACAAGAATCTGTGGAATATCAGAGTTGAATATTCATACATGTGGAACCAATCACCCTAAAGATAAGGCATCACCGCAAACACAGAAATGTCATGCTTTTCAAAATTTATGAACATCAGAATGAAGTAAAGTTAATGATGAACATTTAATTTTTTTTTTTTATATTTTATATTTCTGAAAGACCTTTCTGAAAAAATATGAACATGCTTGTGAGTTGTACCATCTGGTAACTTTTTGAGCTACCCAATATGTTTCAGCCAGGTTACCGAACTCATTTGACACCAAGCATGGTCAAATCTACAGTTTTCCCATATAATTTACAGTAAGTCAAAAACCAAATGTTCATTCTGTAAAAATGGAACATATTTAAGAAAATACCAGATCAGTTTATACTCGTATCAGGTCACCTCAGCAACATGGCCAACTGATTAGCTTGAAACAATTTTTTGATGAAAAGCAAATAATTGTTCTGTGACCAGCTATGCTGTTGTTTGTGCTATGAAAAAGGTACAACCTTTCAGATTAAATTTTATTACAAGAATTATAGCTTCACACTCCAAAGATTTCCTAAGAACTACAGTTCCACATCTGTTGTTTTGCAGGGATTGTGCTCTTAGACATGTTGCCAACGCTGTGTTACTGATTTCTACAGCACAGACACTGTAAGATGAACAGAAAATCCCTTTGTAAGCTTATTTCACCTTCCTGTGTTGTTCAGTGTTTTCCTGGTTTCATTCCCCTGTGTGCTTGTTCTGTGTCTCCAGTGGCATCTGGAACAGTTTCTTTGCTTTATATATTTTTTGTTGGTTCTGATCATTGCCTATCCATTTAACTCAACCTACTTTCTTTTTGAGGTTATTTCTTGCTATAATGGAAATGTTATTTATTTTTTCTGTTTATGGATAGTCTGATAAATAGCATAATTTGTCCTGAAGTTATTACCAGGATAAACAGCATCAAATGTTCTGTTGTACATTTGATGTCATGCTGAATGAGTTTTGGTATGGAATTATAAACTCTGTCATGCTCTCTGACCTGCTGTAACAGTATAATACATTTAAGTCATGTAATACATCATATAAAGTAAATAGACTATGCTCTTGCCTCCAAATATTTATCATTCATAGTCATCAAACTATGAATTGCCCTCCACTCCCGAAGGGTTGGAGGTATCCGTCAGTAGGGGATCCATTTCTCTGATTTGGTTTTGCTCCCTTGCTGATGAGTTTTCCCCAGATTGCTACTTTTAAAGCAGAACCAGCATGTGTTGTTTTCTGAACAACTGGAACAAAATTAGCTCTTCCTTTGGATGCATCTGGGTACTTCCAATCCCCATTGGCATCACTTAACACCGGTACCTGCAACACTCTGACATTAACTGGTTTCCAGTCCTTGAGCCAAATTTAATTCTTACCACAACACAATTGGTACATCCTATAGCATGAGGTCATAACTCAGCTGTTGAACCATCACAACCTCACTCTTGATCAAACTCAACAGATTGTTATGTCCTCATTCTGTTTCTAATCATGCATTCTGCTGCCATTAACTTAACGTATTAATGTCAGTGTCTTTATTTAGAATTTCATTGAGCCTGATTTTATTCCTGTAAGATTTATGTCACACTTAAAAGATGAACATGGTTGGGTGATGTAGTGGTGCAGGTTTAAAGCACAACCCATATATGGAGGCTTTAGTCCTCGACTCAGACGTCACATATTCGAGTTCCGGCCTGATGACCTTTGCTGCATGTCTTCCCTCTCTCTCATTACCCACTTTCCTGTTAATTCACTATCAAATAAAGGCCACTAGAGCCAATAGAAGCTTTTAAAAAAGATGAATATGGCAGATTATTCATGGTGTCATGGTCCTGATAGGTTTATAGTCAGGGAATGACAAGAGGTATTTAGAGTTTTATTGTTGGTTATAATTAACATAAAGAGGTATAGTTAAACTATAAACCAGCAAGCATGTTAAGGGATGAGTGGGAATGAGTCAGCTCTGCAGAATAATCAGAACCTTAAAGAGCATCTCAGACTTTGGTGCTGGATTCTGAAAGATGTTTTTGAAACACTTTGAAAATTCTTGAAATCCAGTTCTTTCTAGGTCAGACACATTATGACATCAGACGCTCATTCTTAAAATGTCACCTTCTTAAAATCATGGTCTAAATCATAAAACAAAAAAATGACTTTTGGCAATAAATGACTTTCGCTGTTATTTTGGGAAGGTGACAATATGCATGTTTGAAACTGATCAGCATGGAGCTGCTAAGAGGAAAAGGTTAAAGCCTGTTTGATTTTGCTCAGGTCTCTTAATCACACAGACATTCTGATATCACACTGTTTTCCTGTCCAGTTTCAGTCAATATCTTAGTGTTACAAAATGCATTTGAAGACCATTGGATTTCTGTTTATCAGAGTCTCCAGATAAAGATGCTGAAAAGTAACCCTGTATTTTCCTGTGTTTTCTCAGGATCAACAGAAATCCTCACCCCGTCTTGCCTTCTTAAAACCCTGAAAGATTTGGAGAAGGGAGAGCAGCCCAGTTAACATGTTCCTTCATCAGCCCCCATAAGTCAAACCTTTGTGCAGCCAGTGTTAACCCCCACCCTAAACGTAGCACTTCATGTTGTATACTTTTGAGCCACTGTAACGTGACGCTGTTGTTTAAATGATAGGTTTGGTGGATTTGCTGTGCTGAATTTTGCTGCAGTTTGTTTGTGGCATATAGGGAATTTATGATGATTGAATAAACTTGTGATTTAGTTTAGATAATAAGATGGCATGTCATGAATAACATATTTATTCAGAGATTAATTTGTACAGAACAGTTGTGTGTTTCTTAGGAGCAAGCAATGATATAAATATGCAGAATCATGATATTTCATGTGCGATGACGTGTTGAACCACATGGGACAACAGAAAGCCACTCTCATAATGGTTTAATTCAACTGCCACCATTTAGTTTGTATTTTCTTCATAATCAGTTGTGTTTGTAGTGTTTAGTTACCTTTTAGCTCCAAGAGTTTGCTCCTAATGCTGCTGATTTCTGACAAACACTAAACAATGTTGCTGTTATTGTTTTAACATCTGCAGTTGTGAAGGAGCTAATAAATTTGTTTCAATTAAAATCTAGTTTGGTTTTTGTGAACGTCCAATCATTAACTCCTCTGATTTGATGCTTGGTGTTTGACCTCTGACCTGCACTGTTAACTATGGGACATTAAGTAAACAGGTGTGTGCCTTTAAAAATCAAGTACAGATTTATAAAAAAAATAAATAGTTGAGACTATTCCTTATTCCGTGCATGAATGTTTTATAAAATGAAGTCTAAACACATTGAGTAAATGAATAAGTTCAAAGCCAAAAACTTATATTAATATTGTTTTACTTCTAAGAATGAACAACTGTAACTTTGGTTTCAAATAATTAGGATCATGGATGATTCCTGTTTTCTTTTCAGAAGAACGCCTAATTACTTGCATTATGATAACTAATAAGCTATGGTTATCATAATATTATAAATGAATGCTAAATCAGAAGCTAATTAGGTTATAGATGTGATTTTGATAATGAACTTGAAATGATGTAAAAGGTGCAACTTAAATCAAAGATCACTGGCAGTAGATAGTAGGTAAATATTAGGAAAAAGGGGAACTAAAAGGAGAGCAGAGATGACCAACAACTCAGTTTGCTGATTTGGAAATAGATTGTTGAGCAACTCAAACTGTTGAAAGAAAAAGATTGTGCAGGTAGAGGGTGTAGGGTGACCTTGGAACAACCCCAGGACATGAACACAGACATCATGTCATAATCTATCTCTTTGTTCTGTATTTAGTTCAGTCCTTCATGGTTTGGGTCCCAACAGTTAAGTTTGATTAGTTTAACATCAGCTCACATAACATTTTGCATGTAGGTCATAAAGCTTTTTATTCTAATCTGCACAGAGCATTTTTGGCTGCTGTTTCCTGCAAATTTTAAAAAGAACACCTTATGACTTTCTTAACTATGTCTTCTTGTGTTTCTTTCATAAATATAAAATACTGTAACACATTAACATTCTGTTATTGAGATGGTCTTGTGGCTGTCACTACATTGTATTAGGATTTAAAAGTATTATCCTTAGAAATCCTTCTGGGTTCAGAAGATGAACTTGGTTTGGATCACTACTGTACTGACATGAAGGTGTAGTTGCCTATGAAACCAGAGGAGAGAGCCCTTGTCAAAGTGATGAGAACCACTGAAACCATCTGACAAATGAGGCTCTTTCATTCCAAGAGCTTTGAGGCATGTGAACTATGGCTTAATAAAAGCACTATTTATAGACTTGTTTCCTTCTACAGCTGCATGGATGATTTAATCAGCATGATAAAAATGCGAAGGAGCTTTTGAATGTCCCAGTACTGAAGTCACAGGATAGAAGATGTCACTGATTATTCTACCTTTCTGTGTGATCTCAGATCAGAATGATGCTTAAATATCATCTTAAAAACTGAATCTCAACAGAGATCCTCTTCTGCAGTCTGTGTGGTGCAGCTTATTCGCTATGAGTGTGCTCAAGGCCAGAAGAAGAGAGGGAGTAGAAGATGTTATGAGTCATTCAATGCTATGGAAACCAGTAGTTTCCAGACTCATCCACTACTGCTGGGCAGCTCATTGCACAACTAAGCGCTGGCTTATATAAGCAGACCATTGTGTCAAGTTCACACCAAAGGATTTCCATAATGCTTTTTTTATTGGTACATTTTATTCCCATGTCTTTAACTGGGTCTTTAATTTGTCTCTGTGCTTACTAAAGAGCTATGTTCAGAGAAAACAGTTTGAATACTGTTTAGTTTTTCCAGAGGGCTGTTTCATAAAAGTATGATTACAAAATCCAGGATAAGGGATAAAGCCAGGCTTGACTAACGCCATCAGTTCATCCCAGCTTTATCAGAAGGAGCGACTATGTCATGCTAGGCTTAAGTAATTCAAGTGAATTAACAAATTTCTTCAGTAGACCATGAGATCGATCACAGATTCACAGGTGCCACGCTAAATATATTGCGTACACCATATTCCCCACACCAAATGAACATCTTTTAATGGCAGATTATGAGGAATTAAAGCAGAAAATACTCAATAAGAAAAAAAAAAACACATGCTAAAGCAGATCAATTTAACAGTCTTAACTAAAAAAACATCATAATCATACCGGTCATTTGAAACTTTAGCTTAGTAAATGAACAATGGAAGTCAATATTATAACATGTGAATCTGAATCAGCAGATTAATTCATGTTACTCTTTTTTTTGTTCCACATCTAATTTCTAAACAAAATAAATTGTTGTTGATTTCAGGAAAAATCAGCCAAGTCACACAATCCTCCTCATCAATGATGCCGCAGTGGAGCAGATAGAGAACTTTACATTTCTGGGGATACAGATCACTGACACTTTGACCTGGTCCCTCCAAACCTCTGGTCTGGTGAAAAAAGCTCAGCAATGTCTGCACTTTTTACGTTGAATGAGAAAAGCAAACGTCCACCCTCCCATCCTCACCATAGAGGAATAATAGAGAGCAAACTGACCAGCAGCATCTCTGTCTAGTTTGGAGCATGCAACAACCTCAGACTGGCAGCGTGTAGAGAGAGTGGTGAGGATGCTGAGAGCGTCACTGGGACTGAGCTTCCTTCCATCCTTGACACCGCTCCCAGTCGCTGCCTGGCCAGTTATCCACTGGTTTTAGAGTGGATAACTTGAATCCAGGGCTCGGCCAATCACAAAGACCCTTCTACCCTCAACATGGTTTGTTCTCCCTATCGATACATTTATTATTACTTATTTATATTACT